>NC_089895.1:7183534-7487405 GCF_040182565.1 Anser cygnoides | reverse complement strand
GACAGCAGGAGCCCGCCCAACACCGGGCACCTCGGGGGAGATGTTCCCATTTGCCACAAAGCAGAAATAGGGCGGAGGGCGGCTCGTTGTAGGGCCGGGTACCGGTGATTTTGGGGGGGGGGGGGGGCAGGTCGGGGCTCGCAGCGCCTTTGGATTTTCCCGGAGGAGCTGGGTTTGGGCAGCCTGCCCGGGGGCGTCCGTCCGTCCGTCCGTCCGTCCGTCCTGGCGGCAGCTCCGTGCCCAGCCGGGTGGGCGCCCACGTCCCGTCCCCCCCCCCGGGGCTGCCGCCGCTGCCTCGCTCCGCGGGGGGGCGCCGGGGCCGGGGGAGGCGCCTGCGGGGCTCGCCCCGTACCTGCGGGGCGGGGGCAGCGCGCACAGCGCACCCCGGGCGCGCTCGTTCGGTGCCTGCTTCCTTTTTTTAATTTCTTTTTTTCTTTTTTTTTTTTTTTATTTTTTTTTCCGCCTCCCGCCGCTTGACGCTCTTTCGCCTTTATCTTGCTGCGGGACTGCAGTTCGTGGAGTGTTTTTTTTTTTCTTCTTTTTTTTCTTCTTCTTCTTCTTTTTTTTTTTTTTCTTTCCCCCCCTGCTGTTTCGCTCCTTGCAGCTCCTCGCCATGGGGCAGGAGCAGAGGCACGTCTGGGTGCTCCTCTGGTGCTTTGGCTTTCTGGGTGGCATCCGCGGGGCTGCCGGCAACCACTACCGCTACCTGTGGAGGAACTGCTACCGCTGCTACCTGGGGCGCGCGGGGTACGGCGTTGCCCCCCCCGAGAGAGGCCGGGTACGTGGTGGGCTCGGGGGGCGCGGGGGTGCCGGCGGCCAGGTGGGGGTCCGGGCTGGCGGCTGCTGAAGGCGCAGCCCGGTGACCTCGCCGTACATCTGACCGCGGTTGTGTAGCCGGCTCGGGTTCGTAGAGCCGCGCTCTGCCTCTGGCAGATTTATTCTTCTGAGAAGTCATTTCTGGCAGAGAGGGGAAGAAACGAGAGTTTCTTCCCATCAGTCGCTGTACAGCTATGCGGCTTGGTTTAACGTGTTGGGAAGAGCTACTGTGTGGTGTTCGTTTTGATATAAATGTATGTGCTCTGCTAGGTTGTGATGATCCGTTTTTAGCTCAGCTCCAAAGGCTCTCCCCCTGGTCCAGGGCAATAAACGAAATACAATACTGCTTATCGTGAGCAGATCTGGCTCTCTCTCTGCAAGACTGAGTTTTTCTGGGTCGTATGAGCACTTTGTGGCGGAGCCTGGTAAAGGACAGAGCGCTGTGTTACCCCGTGTCACTTTCTGCGTGCGGGGAGTCCTCTGGCCGAGGGGCTGCAGTCGGGAGCTAGGGGCAGCCGCGGGCTGCAGCTGGGGGACGCGCTCGGGACAGCCGTGGCTCCCAGCTCACCTCGGCACCCGGCTCCATAGCTACTGGTATCTGTTAGCAGCAGTGTCCCAGCAAAGGCTCCTCAAACCCACTGCTGAGACTAGTGCCTGGCCAGCCCGAGTTTCCACCCAGCAGGTGGAGGGGACGGAGCCGTTCTGCTCCATCTCACCTGCGGCTCTGCTGGGGCTGGTAGAGCAGCCTCTTACATCTCCTCCCTCCGGCAGAAACTCACAAGCATGAGCGGACCGTGCAGTGCGGGGTCAGGCACTGCAATGACACAACCAGGAGGTTTTGTGGAGCATTTATGTGCACTGGCTTCTGCGTGGTGGTAGCTGGGGGTGTCGAGTGAGGTGTGACTTCTGCAGGCACGCATACACCTGCCTCTCCATCCTTGTGTGTTCAGCTGATTTAGCAGCAGGTAACAACTGAGGTTGCTTGAAGATGTAGGAAATAATGGAGAATACATGAAGGCTGCAGTCCACTAAAGACTTTGGATGCTTGTGAGTAATGCGGCCATCAAGGAATGCATTATCTCATCATGAGATAATCCTAATAAATAAATGCCCCAAGCTGTCGATTATAAAAGTGATATCAGTGTGTGTGCGAGATGTGGCAGACCTTTGGAAGCGGGGTGAGTTACTGTTGTGTTATTCGTAGATCAGCTGATTATCTCAAACTCCAGCTGCATTTGATGTCTCCATCCAACTACATTAGCTCATACGATTTCTCCAGGACAAGCTCATGAGATCAAGCTTTGTCTGGAGTATAAACTTCCAGCCTTCACTTCCCCGATCCTGATCCTAATTCTCCTCATCCTACCGATCTGGGCTCCACAGGTCTGCAGCTCCATGCACACTTGTGCGTCTATCCCGGCTTTTGTGGGGGGTGTCTTTCAGTCTGGCAAGGCTGCGGTATTTTTCTCGTGGTCAGGAGGAATGTCATCTAAAGCAGGCAACTGGAAGAGCAAAAAGCCTTGGCTCAGGCCTTTTGGCTGTTCTTCCCAGGGTTAAGTTCTCTGAACCTGGGGAAAAAAAAAACCAACAACATCTACTGCAAAGTGTGTGATCTCTAAGCTCCCTTTTCCAGCAGCCTGTTCCTTGTTTGTTTGTTCATTTTGTTTTTAAATCGTCTTCAAAAAAGACGAGTGTCCAGGCGTTTGCAAGAAAAATTCTGGCAGATAATCTAAATAAGCCTTTCTTCCAAGAAGGTATGTCTAATATCCCTGCACAGTTTACAAAGAAGTAGGGGCAGATTACAAAACAAAACAAACCCGACCCATCCCATCATCTTCAGTCCCACCTAGCTGAGAACAACAGCAGCAAAAAAACAAGGAAAAACATCTTTCTGTCTTTCCCTCTCTGAAAAGTGGATTTTTGACATGTTGCAGCACGAATCACCTTTCCTCTGAATGGTGTGTCTGACAAAGCCACCGGGTGGAGGGGAGAGGACTGCCGCGGGTAAACGTCTCAGTTGCCTGCTCCGGCAGGGCGAGCCTTTCCCTGCCAGCCGCAGACACGCACCCCACAGAGCACGAGGGTTTTTGGCTTCGGATCTCCCAGGACCACCGGTGCTGCTGTCGCCAGGCGGCAGTCAGCCCAGCCGCCCTCCGAGCCTTGGTGTGCACGTGGCTGATCCGAGGCACGGAGCCCCGGCACGGGACAGGTTGTCACTGAGCGGAGCTGGCAGCTCTGCGCGCAGCAAAGTCCTCGGGGGCATGCGGCAAGGCCTCTTTGATTTGCATTAGACGTTTTGGTTGTATGATTTTTGAAGCAGCAGGCGCTGGTTTACCTGGAGAGCAGCCCCGTTTGCCAGTCCTGGCAGTGCGTGCCTGTACACAGCCGTGGTTTCGCTGTCAGATGGTTGCAAAACGAAGCAAGCGCGAGGAGCTGCCGTGGTTCCGTTGCACCGTGCGTTGTTGTTGTACTAACGGCGAGCAAAGAGGTGTTTTGTGTAAAGGTGGTGTGCGTATCACTGGGGCCTTGAGTGTTTTAAAATCCATTCTGTGTACAAACAGTGCTCTGTTTGCTTCTCGTGTTCGTGTAGGGTGACTGATTGCCGATTATGTCCCATGTCTCTCAGATGATTGGAACCTTGGCGTTCTCTCCATGACCCTCTAATGTGTGTCAGGAAGCAGCATATGGCACAGCTGGGTGCTTCTGTTTGGCTGCAAGGTTTCCATCAGCTGCGGGCTCCTTACGGGCGCCCTGTGCGTTCATCAGCCAGGCAGTTGCCAGCTCTGTGTTGGGCACCGCGCTCGTAGCTTCGCGCACAGCGCAGCATCTGCACCGACGCGCCTGTGCGCAGGTTTGCTTTCCGTTCAAAATGACACCCCGCACGGAGAAGCGGGATGAAGTAAAGCTGTGAAGGAAGGTTTGAGAGGATGAGTGCCGCGGCAAGTCGAGAGGCGGCTGCCTGCTCGTCATTACGTGCGCCTCCGCTGCGCTCCGAGCACCGCGCGGTTATCGGTGCCATCGAGAGAGTGAAACATGGGCAAGGCTCACCAGCAGGAGCGGGGCGATGCTCCCTGCTGTAGCGCCTGCAGGCAGAGAAAGGTGAGCTGAGGACAAAGCCTGCAATTGAGGCAAAACAGCTCCTGGACCCGTTTCCGTGTCCTCAGATGATTGGGAATGCATTGGGCTGTTATCAGTGCATCTGCTCTCGAAGTGCTCTTGGAAACTTGCTGCTACCGGGGATGGCAGAGGTGTGTGCAGAGAGAGCCACGAGCTCCTCCTGCCTGCCCAGGCGAGGCTGCTGTGGAAGGGAAACAAGCCTGGTGTAACTGGAGCTGTGTGAGCCCTGAGGGCTTTCCCAAGGCTGACTTATGACAAGACACCGGCTGAGGCTGTTGGGGGCATTTTGGCCATCCAAAGTGGATGAAGGGGCACTGGTGTCCGCAGCTTATTTGTGGGGACTGTGGAATACAAGTTTCTGCTGGATTCACGCAGTACAAGGAAGAGGTGAAGGAATGCAGTTTGGTTTTGCTCTGACACATCCTGGCATGGGGCTGTGCCCCCAGCCCCTTGGCCGTGCCGCACTGCGGGGCACCCCAGCACCCTGCTTGGGTCGTCTCCTTCCAGCCTCACCGTTCCCTAAAACTGCTGAAATAGCTTTAACGAACTGGTACTGAAAAGATAAAGGAGCTGAATCCCACACGTGCTCATCTCGACGGATTTTAATTAACCTTTTCCCTGCAGCTCTGCTCAGTAATCCAGGCTAATTGCCACAGGGGTTAGAGCCTGGTTAGCTGGACCGAGCGAACCCTCACAGCCTATCTGCTGTCTGCTTACAGCTGGGATTCCTCTCCTCCTCCTCAGCCTCTCAGAGGAGATAAACTGCATCTGCACAAAACATTCAGTAATTTGCTGCTGTTGCCACTTTCCTTCCTTTGACGGAGTTCTTGTTCAAGATAAATCTCAGTATTTCTTCATGAACGGCCCGTGTGTGGTCAGAGCGCGCGTCATCACAGCCTCCTCCTCACACCCTCTGCTTGTTTTGGTCTTGCACTGTTTTGGTCTTGTGTTTTTTTTGGTCTTGCATTTTTTTTCTTCTTGCCTGCCCTCAGTTAGACTGCGGCATGACCCTTGTTGGCCGGTGTGGCTGCTGCTTGAGGTGGGAAGGATCCTTTCTGTTAGGAGGAGAGGGTGGCGAGAGCATCCACTGCTGCTCCGGTGAGCCTCGTGCCTGTGCGGATGGCAGCGTGAGCTCCTGTTTCCGACCCCGTGTGCCAAGCCCCGCTCCAGGTTCTTGCTGAGTTTGGTTTTTGGGTCCGCCTCGGTGGATTTTGGCAGTGCTCAGTGCTCTGCAGCCTGCTCAGTGCCCGTGTGGAGGAGAAGCCTGCGTGCTTCTCATTTTGCTTCCTTGGCACGCTAATTTCAACCAGACTTTGTCAGCTCTCCAGTAGGAAAATCACCTCGGGATGTCACAGACCGCGTCGCACGGAGCCTCGCGTCCTTTTGCCAGTCCTCGCTGCCAGGACGTGCTCCGAGGCAGCTCTCGGTGGCTCGCTGCAGCTCTCCCAGCTCCTCCCGCTGCGCCCTCCTACCTGCACGCGTTGGTTCGGCAAAGCGCACCGTGGTGCTGATCCTAAAGACACAAGCTTGATATTTAGGGGATAGCATCGCTGCCCTCCCGACAGGGGTGTGAGGGGCTGGAGGTTTCTGGCCTCACGACCACGTGGTATACCTCCAAAAATCTTGGAGCAGAAGGAGATGAGACTCCAGCAGGAGAAGTGGGACGTGCCTGGCTATGCGAGGTGGTGGTGGTGCTGCTGTGGGACGGAGGCAGAGCGAGGGCAGGGTGGGGATGAGGGGCAGGGGCAGTGTGGGCATGGTGCTGTGCGAGCGCAGGGTGTGAAAAGCACAAGAGGAGAGCAGACATTCAGAGAGGAGACGTCTAATTGCTGAGCACGAGTAATGGGGTGAAAGTAAGATGTGTATTCAACACATCAGTAACTTGTTCTGACAGTAAAACTCCGTGGTTTCAGATTAAGTTGAAGGGCAGCGGTAGAACAGTCCTTTAAATTCAGTCCTTTAAATAACTTTATTACTCCATATAAAAACTTCCCTACCCCCAGTTTTCCCATTCTTGAGTAAATTCAGAACAGAAAATGTTGGTCCCCAGCAAAATGAGTGCTTAATACTTCCCGCAGAATAGAAATTGCAGTGTCGCTTTTACTCATGGTATGCTTTTGTGATTTCTGGAAATAATAATAGTTCATAACAACTCGCAATAACTGTTTATGTCTACTCATTCTTCAAACAGTCTCCGTTTCCTCAGGTTTCTTCTGTTTCCCTTGTCCTCCTTCTCTGTTCGGGGCTTCCTAGGTGCACTGAGCAGTGCGAAGCCTTCCTTGCAAGGCGTTCAGAGGAGACAACCGGCTGAGTTGTTCCTGCATAGACCCCAAACACGCAGTCGAGCAGCCACCACCTTTCCCTCCTGGCCTCCTGTTCCCTCCCCACCCCAGTCGTTTGCTGCTAGCTTAATTTCGTTTGGCAAATAACCTGATGGTAATTAAGGTAAAATTTCAGCAATGGCTCCGGTGGAGGTTCCAATTCTCCTTTTCCCGTGGTTTCGGATGCCCCGGGTGTCCCCAGAGCTGCTGCCTGCGGGGAGGAAGGAGCGAGGAGCCCCGAAACGCAGCCGCGGGGCCGGGGCGAGGTCTGAGCAGGTTTTTGCACCGCTTGCCTGCAAAGACACAGCTAGAGGCAACGCCCTGCCGTGATTCACTGGGGAAATGTTTCTTTATCTCATCAGTAACTCTCATTGACAAATATGTGCTCGTCTTTTGCTCGGCACGGAGCTGTACGACTCCTCTTGCTCAACGTGCTGCGCTGTGCCAGAGGCATCCGTGCCTGCTGCGCGCACAGGTCGGCCGTCTGTCTGTCCATCCAGGAGCTCGGGGGCACTGCAGGAACCAGCATCCCTCACCCGCTTTAATTCCTGCACCTGGGACACCTTCCAGCCGTGCACACAGAAGTCCTGCTCCTGCACTAGTTGTTTCAATCCTTCCATCACGTACCGCTCAAAAAGCTCCGGGGAGCCCAGTGAGAGCGGGGAGGCTCTGACGAGTGAAGAGGTGGGTTTGGTCGGGGTGGGTGATAGCACAGCAGGCAGAACCGAGTGTGCAAAGAGCAGCCAGGTGCTGTCAGGGCTGGGAGCTTTGTACTTGCAGGATGACATTTTCAGTACTGAAAGTGTGGGTTTTGGTTATGGCAAATTCAAATCGCTCTTCGGCAGCACAGTCTCAAAGTGCTGCGTCCTCAAGCAAGAGTCTCAGCTCTGGTTTAGCTTCAGTAATGGCTTTTTGTGTTGTTTAAAGTGCCCTGAGTAAACTCAAGCAATACATACCCTTACCCTGAATGTCCACTGTGAGTTGCAGACCTGTGAGTTGCTAATTTCATTACTTTTGTCAGTTGTCATCCCAGTCCCTTTACTTTCTTTCTGAACTCTGTGTATTGCTGTGAAATCGTTTAGAAATGTCACCTGTGGACCAAAGAGGCTGGATTGAAAGAGCTTTGTGCTCGATACTTAGCAGCCTCCGGAGATTCCTCTATGCAGAAAGTGCACAGAAACAGTAACAGACCCAAAGCTGCTCAAGTTTTCTCTCCCTGAAAAAAGGAATCGGTGGCTGGCTTTTCTGCTGCTCTTGTGAATGTGATCTGGTTCCTCCATCTGTCTGGAGATCTTTGATCCCCTCTGGTTTGAGAAGCAGTGCACATGTATATGTGTACACACGCACACCCGCATGGCAGGAATTAAGGAGCTGCACGGCTACAACCACATACATCGCTATTATTTCTAATTATAGCCATATGGAGGAATCTTACATCTCAGGAAACTTGAGATTGCCTCTGACAAGCTTTTGATATGCATCTTAGCGCTGTGCAGCTTGGAGCTCCACAGATTTTTAAATTTCTTCTCAGCTCTGGAAATTATTCCTAGTATTTAAGGGCAATTTAAGGTCTGTGAAACAGGAATTAATCTCTTTCTCTAACCAACTGCTGTCCACATCCTTGGTTTTGGAGCTGTGATAATAAAATATAACAGGATTTTTTTTTTTATCAAGAACTTGTGGGCTTGTTCCCATTTCAGCTCTTGAAAGATTGCTCAGCATTTGGCAGAAGGCTTTTCTGGCACAGAGACTGTCTTTTGTTCAAGGGCATATAGTTTTAACAATAGAAATAGACATGCAAAATTTTATTGGCCAAGTGGATTTCTTGTAGGAGCCGTGCCTCGGTTTTCTGGTCACGGAGCTGCGCAGAGCTGGGGAGGGAGGTGAGGAGCTGTGGTTGGGATTCTCACCTTTGCATCCTAATGCAAATGATTTGGGGTCAAATTGGACTTAATCATGTTCTTGAATATCGTATAATTATGAACAAATCCTTGCTAATCGTAGACTTGATGCAGGTATTAACTTGCTTTCTTGTCTCTAAAGCCGCAGAGCAATACAGAGCGTAGCTCCTCGCCACACAGCCCAGGTTCTGCTGCGTTTCGGCAGCAGGTAACAGAGTTCCAGGCGTATATGGCGTGAGATGCGTTAAAGGCTTTGGGAAGTACTGAGATGAGAAACACGATAGTAAAACACGCAAGTTCAGTCTTTCATCCTGAAACATGTCAGCTCATTTCACGTGTCGTGTAAACACCATCTCTTCAGTTCTCCATTCAGCCATGAAAACTATGAAGGAGGAAAGGGAGCGTTAGTGCAGAACATACAGACTTTGCATTTCACCCTGCTAACAGTTTCTGCTTTCAGAATCGTGCATATAACCACGCATACCAGTTACTTGTGTGTGACTGTACGAGTGCAGCTGGCAAATTCGCTGCCTACACGCTCGACGTCGGACGTCAGGGCAGGAATTGCCTGGGTGAACTTCAGTGCTGCTGGATGAATGAGGATGCTCTCACCTTCAGCACGTCGCTGAGCTCCAGGGAAGGTGGTTTTTATGCTGGGAGAGGATGAGACTGGCTCAGCAGAATCCCCACATCTGCTGCTGAGGCACCGAGCTGTTAAACTTTGCTGCGTCGTGTTGTTGCCCCTCGCTTCAGCCCTTAACGTTAGGTGTTTGCTCCCACCACTAATGGCAGTATTTAGGTAACAAATGGACTTAGCCCAGCCTATCTTCAACAGAGGAAGAGCAAGGAAATGAAAATATTAATAAATTCCTTGTCCGAGAGGGAATGCCTCTTGGAAAGCATTGCAGCAGTTGGCTCGGTCAGTCTCTTCCCTGGTGAGAGGGCGATGTGCCTACATCTGGGCGTTGGGACTGCTGCAAGTTGAGCAAGAGGAAGGATGGTTTATGCTGATTGACAAATAAGATGAATTTTTTTTCTGATTGCATGCTTGTCCTTGAAATTTCTTAAATAGCTTGGCTGATTAAACATGATTGAAATAACTATCTTGTTCCTTTTGCATTCATTCCTCAAATCTGGAGTCGCTCAACAGAGGATAAATAATTCTGCCTTCAGATAATGTCATGCCCATTTCTCTGATTTTTTTTTTCCTTTTCCCTTTTCTTCTGCAGATGTTGATGAGTGCCAGGTTCACAATGGGGGCTGCCAGCACAGATGTGTGAATACTCTTGGATCTTATTACTGTGAGTGCAAGCCAGGCTTTCGCCTGCACACAGATGGCAGGACCTGCATTGGTAAGCCTAAGTTTTTTCAGTTTCTTGGAGATGTCTAATTCTTTGTATCTTTCTTCATACCTGTAAAGTTTTCGTAAATGGCTGATGTTGGCTTATGTACTCGCATCCATATTCTGAGCAGGAAATTTGATACAACAGTGATGGGTTACCGGTTCCTTTATTTTTCAGGATCCCAGTAGGTTTTTTTGATATGTCTCTCTGGCTGGGTTCATAATATTTCCTGTTCTTCACAATGGCCGTGTGCAGTTTAGGTTTCCTGCAGTTCCTTAGTCTACTCTGGTTCAAGAGAAATAGCTCACAGTGCTTTGGTGCGTCTGCTTTCAGTACAGGGAGCATCAGATATGGAATTTCAAATCTCATTCATAAAATAGATGCTCTTAGAGGCAAAGGTTCAAGTCAGTCTTCGTTTTTACCTCAGCCAGCTTGCCTTGTGTGCATGGCAGGCACTAGGTGCAACAAACAACTGAAAATGAGCATGGCTACGTGTGGAACTGTGGCCACAAAAATCCCCAAACCCGCTCCCCTGAGGTGTGAGTCAGCAGCCCGCATGGACAGTGCATGTCCAGGCCTTGTAACTTGGGTGCCAGGTCAGGCCTGTGGCTGATTTCTGGGCTGATTTCTTGAAATATCGTTGCCTTCTTGCCCCAGAGCAGTGTTTCAGAGACACCAGGGTGGAGCTTGGAGTCTGCCTTCCAGCATCTGCTGCTGTTTTTATTAAACCACTTCTCTCTTACAGTTTTATTTGACACATTTTTCCATTTTTTTTGAGGGATATTTTCATACAAGTGGAAAGAATTCCTGGGCGATGGTATTTCAAAGCCCATTTGCTGGATTTTCTCAGAACGCAGTCACGTTCTGAAGTTTGCTGAAAACAACCGTGGGCATGTGTGCTCCAGTTGGGAATGGTGATGTGAGCAGAAAAAAACCATCTAGGGAAGGGGCACCGCCATGTCCAGGACAGCAAGGACACGACTCTGTCAGTATCTGCACTCGCTCTGTGGCCACACTTGGCAGTCTCAGGGAGATGGACACTTAGGGTGCGAGGCACTGAGTGCCGTGCATGTCACTGGAAGAACCCGAAAGAAAAGGGTTGCAAATAAAGAAAAAAAGCCAGATATTCCCGGTGCTTTAGCACTGAACACGAGCTTGTGTTCATGGCAGTGTGTTGCAACTGATTGCATGTAAGCACGTGGTCTGTCATGTAATAATTGCCTTTATAGCATGTAGTTCTCCTGGTGGCATACGGTGATCCTGTCACCTCTGCCACACTGAATAACACAGGAGACAAACTGGAAAAAAATTGCTGACCATTGGGAGGCTTTGCTGTTCCCAGCAGGGTCAGCCCCAGAAGGTGAAACTATTTCCAAAGAAAGTGTAAAAGGGAACACTGCAGGGAGGAGCCTCGTGTTTGAAACATTTAAATGTCTGTTCTTTGTGCTTCGGGTTTACCTGCTCATGCGGCTGTGATGCCAGAGCCTGCCCGGTGGGGTCCGGGTGTCAGGGCATCCCCACGCCGTGTCGCTGGCTCTGAGCGCTGCAAACCTGCTTTGCATTAAACTTCTGAGTTTAACGCGCACAGCGTGCTCGGCGCTGGAATGCACCCGCCAGAATTAAGGGGTCTCTCTTGGTGAAACGCGATCTGCTCCGGGAACCCCAGGGGCAGGTCCCCGGGGAGCGCTGCTGGCAGGCTCTGTGCCCCGCGCTGCAGGGGGTGCGGAGCGGGTGCCAGCTCCAGCTGCACCGCTGCCCACCGCGGCCTCTAAAATAACAGAGCAGCCCCCACAATCTGGCTTCCTTGCCTGGGGACTGGTGGCTTTTGTTCTTTGCGCTTTTGTGACAGAAATACACATGTATGCGTGCGCGGATATATATATATCCTGCCGTCAGTACGGCTGGGTGCTGGGCCCATTAAGGCAGTTGTGCCGAGGGATGGACGTAAACATCTTTTTCTTGTAAAAGCTCAGAAAAGAGCGCACGATCAGCGGTTGCTTCTCTGCCAAATACTCGGCATAGTGCTGGAGTGCCCGCGACGCCCCGTAGCTGTAAGGCTGGCTCCATCCCCGCTGCCGGTGGGCAGGTTTCTGCTGCCGGGCTGGGCTGCGTGCTGCAGACAGCGGTGGTCTCACGCCAGCGCTGCAGCTGGCCGGGGGCTGTTTTACACCACCCTGACCCCTTTCTCGGGTCGTGGCTGAGCACAGCGCTGGAGCTGCACCGGGGGTCAGTCGCTGTGTGGCTCTGCAGTCTGATAAAAGATGTGTTTTGCTTAAGGTTGAGATCTCCTTGAATTTGCAGGCAAGAATCGGTGCGGCTAAAAATTGCAATTTAAATATTTCCACTAAATAGAATCAAACAGATGGGAATAAGAGCACCAGCGAGCCTCCCCGCTCCATCCCCTCGCTCTGCAGAGCCACTGCGTCCCACGGGCAGCACAGGAGAGGATTTTGCAGAGAGCATTTTGGCGGCACACAGGGATCATTGCCGTGAGTTTTCTGGTTAAAGTCCATAAAACCACGGCTGTAATTCTTCAAATGTTTTCCAATCGCCACACAAGCCACAAAGCCTTGGTTAACCTGCAGCACTGCCCGATGCCGTGCAGCTCCCCTGGAGCTGGGGAGCTCGACTCATGGGCCCGGTGCAGGTGTTGAGCCCTCTTCCATTAACCCCAGCTGTGCGAGGGAAGCACGAAGTCTCTTTTATTCCTGAAGAGGTCAAAGAGTTGAAAACCAGGTAAAAATCTTTTGCTGCTTTCTCTTGATGGCTTTGTGCCCTCGGTAGATGTTCACCCCTTTGTGCTCAGTGTTGCAGGTGGTTACAGCCAGGCACAACGCAGGGACAAATCAGCACAAAAATTCGGAAGTTGCTTAGGCACCTTTAAAAGCAATTTACGGCGAAGTGTACTGCGGTTCTGTATAAATAGCTGCTTGGCTCTGAAAGCCTCGCAGTGATTCCTGTGGTGCAGGAGGAGAACAAAGGCTTGCAGCCACGGCCAGGACGGAGCCAGGGTGTCGGGAGCTGAGCGGGGGCTGCGACCCCGCTGTGCTGCTCTCGGGGTGCGGCTGCCCCCCTGGAACCACGCAGGTCACTGTGTGCGTGTGGGTGCTGCAGACAGCTTGCAGCCCCTCCGTACGTCCTGCTCCCCATCTCACGGGGACCCCAGCCACCGGCGGCGCTTTGGGTAGCCTGCAGCTTGGTCGTGTGAGATCCGTTTGTTGTGTCTTTGTCGTCCTATTCTAGCAAGTTGCTGATGACTTTAATGCAAAAGAGAGAGGGGAAAAAGGAGCAGGCATTTCTGTTGAAAGTGAAATAGAGCAAAAAGAGTCATTGGACGTCCTGAAATTACCTCTTTCTTTATCAGAACCACATGGGCAGGAGGCAGGGAGCTGACATCTTCAGGTCCTTCTAGACGGCTTCAGTGGGGGGATGAGCTCCAGTCCAAAGCAAAGAACTTAATGTGAGCCAATTGCTTTCATTGGCCTGCAGAGGAGCGAGATGGTCTGTATTAACACACATGTTTCTGGAAATTGTCTGAGGTTAGAATAAATCAGTCTGGGATTACATGGTGTAGCCCTCTGTATATTAAGAGTGCTGCAAGTGAAGAAATCTCGAGTATAGCAGGGATTTATAGTGAACAGAAGGACGATGCCATCAAGGGTTGTGCAGGCTTGAACTGTGTGCACAGGAGGGTAATTGTACTTCTTAGAGGTTTTTAAGTCTCATGTATTATAGAGGCAACTTGCACATTTTAGAGAGCTCGAGCTCCTTGTCCAGCGGTGTTACTCAGCCCTTCCTTGGAGTCAGTGGTTTTCTATGGAGCTGCAAAAGGCAAATGCCATGCTGAATTGTAGTGACGTCTGTTTGCAGTTATTTTTCAGCTATTAGCTCGCTGCTTCTGATGGCAGGTTACTTGGATGTGGAGGAAAGGAGATATTGGAGGGATGGGAACGTGGAAGAGCCCGAGTCGTGCGTGCACTGCCTCGCAAAGCAGCGAAGTGCCTGGGTGCCTTCAGATCTGCTGGGCTCGCCTCTTCCCCGGTCCTGGAGGAGCCCGGAGGACCCTTTCTGTGCCTTTTTTGTTCCCTTTTTGTCTGTTTGGGCCCAGGAGGGCCAGGCTCAGGTTTAACATCTTTCAGCAACGCTGCATCCCTGCAGACAGAGGGGACAGCAGCAGCGATCCTCTTGCAGATGATGAAATATCATCTGTGGAAAATCTGTCTGAACTCTAATTACAAAAAGCTGCGTGATGTACAAGATGACACTGGATTTGGCAGCATTGTCACAGAAAAGTTAAGCTAGGAAAAGCATCTGGGAATGGAAATATTTTTAGAGTGGTTCTGTAAACAGAGAAAAAAAGCCATAATTAAAACAAGGCCAGCAGCGAGGTCTGCAGGCTGTTCCTCTGCCAGAAGCCAGCTAAGGAGACCCAGAGCTAAAGGCCCTCGCTTTGATGGAACGACACCCAAGACAAAGTTAACATTTCATTTGTTTTTCCTCGTTATTCCTGTTCTTAACTCGAATTCGTTCCTATCTCAGCAAAGCTCTGGACCTGCAGGAGCACCCCTGCCAGCCCGTGCAGTGCTGTGGCTGCGTGCTGAGCGCGGCGGGACGCCAGGGCGCTGCTCCCTTCGTCGTGCGTGTGCCACGAGCGCCGAACAGCCTGCAAGCGCTGCACAGGCCGTGATGCCAGCGGCTCCTTCCCCATCCATACATCTCTTGGCAGGGGAGGACTTCTGGTTCCCATTAGCCGTCGTGGTCTGGAATGTACCCGCGGTGGCTGAGGCACACGGAGCACGAGGGCTCTTACTCATCGTGTGCAGTCGCAGAATCGTGAGGCTCGGATGGGGTTATTAGGCTCCAAGAGTAAATTCGCTAGCAAATAACCTACACTGAAAGAAACGCAAAGGGACACAAAATGAACTGCAAGGCCCCTGTGTTCTCACCACTTCACCTCTGATGCCTCTTCGTGGTGTGCAGACGGCGTTGGTTGAGCCCCATGGTCGGTGCTTCCGGGGACTTTGGGTGAGGAGGACTTGTGGGGACAGGAGTGCGGGTCCCTTTAGTTCTTGTCCTGCCTAAGTTGCTGGTGGTGGCCAAGCGTTGCCATCTCATGCACGGAGAGAGCTTGATGTTTCCTGTCGTGCAAGGGGCATTTTGCACTTTTTGCCACTGCAAGGATCTGTCGCCGCAGCTACCCCGTGGTACTGCGTGGGCATCACGCCTCAGCACGTGGTAAAGGCAGCCCGGGGAAAGGCTGATTTCTTGTGTGTACAAGTTGCCTTTTTAGAAAACCTGCTGTATTGAACCTTACAGAACTTCTGTTGGCATCCTCTGTCTGCCTATTCAATTATTTTAATACAATTGTGTAATGAAGAAGGATCTGAACTTTGGGTTTTTCCACTCTAAAAACTTGTCTTTCAAAGGTATGCAAGGAAGGCAGTTATTGAGATTGCACATTCATAGAATAACTGCATACTGGGAGGTTATTTTAAATGTGAGATGTGTTGGCTTGTTATAGATTGGCCAAGTATTTTTCCCATAAGGAGGAATGTTTTGGCAGGCTTTAGCATTGTTTTACTTTATTATTATTTAAAAAAAAAGCACTCCAAGAACAACACATTATTTATGTGTGTTTCGGAATATGCATTATTAGACACTTTAATATATCAGAATATCTTAAATGACCACCCATCTCTGCTAAAGCTGAAGCACTCTAAGCCTGACCCATAACTTTCCAGTAACGTCAAGTACTTCTGTTGTTTCCTTCCAAACGGATTAAAGGAAACAATGTCAGCAAAGCTAACACAAACCGATAGTTCTCGCTCCAGCCGTACACTGTGTATGGCAATACTCTGACCCTATTAAGTCATTTTTATTCTCCAAAATGTTGTTTAGTTAATTAGAGGCATACGAAGGGAAGTTCACTTTGTGAAATCAGAGAGCTCTCAGCTCTGAGTCAAGGCATATTTTTTGCAGGGGAAGCATTTGCAGAAAAAAATGACTATACAGTTTTGCCTTTTATTTTCCCCCTCTTGTGCACCCTGCCAAATATTTGGTTTTCAGTAATATACAGGAGAGGCTTAATGAAATTACTTTTGGTACTTTATCTAGAGAATATACGCTTTAAATTTTGTAGTTGGCTAAAAGGCTCAGGTGAAACAGGAGAGTAAATGCAAGGCACTAAGCAAGCTGAAAAATCTGTTTTCCTGCTATTTAAATTCAAGTCCAGAGAGGATTTTTGATAGCAGAGAGAAAAGGCTGCAAGTATTTGACCAACAAGTAATAAAAGCAGGAGACTGACATCTCATTTAATCTCTTGGCTGCTTTTTTCCCCCATGAACATGTTCCTTTGGCCCTCGTCCCGTCTGTTCATGAGCTCTTCTGCAGGAGCCAGTCCTTGCAATGAGAGTTGCTGGCAGACGCACGCTGCCCACTCTGAGCCATGCAAGAACTGCCACTACCTGAAGCATTGGTCTGCAGAGACATGGCCTTCATTAGAGGGATTTTTAGTTTCCTTACAGCGTTTCTCAGAGTCAGCACGTTGGTTCCTTCTGCAGTGTGAAGGACAGGTCAGAACCGCGGGGGGCCACCACTTGTGCCCCTCTGGTTAAGGGAACCAGGTCTGCATCTCCATCCCAGGCTGTGCAGGGCTTTGGCTGTGTCCCACCCATGCAGCACAAGATGACCGTCATCAATTTGGAAAATGTCATGAGTTGGTGAATGCCGGTCCAGGAAGCCCTTCCCTGCGCTGTTCCCTAGCTCAGGTTTCTCCAGGTCGGTGCTCCTGGATCACTGCAGGTAAACTCTGCCCACGTACTGGTTGCAAGGTGCAGACATCTCCAGCCAAACATCATGCCTTCGGTGCTCATCCTGCAGAGCAGTCCTGGGCTGTAAAATCAGAGTGGGGGGAAATGCTATTTTAAAGCTAGTTAATCAAAGTAAGCTTGTAAAAAAAAAAAGGCAGTCCACATCTTTGGTCATAAGATCTGTTTTCTGCTGTAACCTAGGCAAAACCTTCTGTTTTCTGGTTGTCTGAAATCCTTTGGGCAGGAGAGCGCCTTGCGCAAGGCCACACAGAAATGCTGTGGCACGGCCAGGAGCAGCAGGCAGGAGTCCCAGTTCCCAGTCCCGCCTGCACTTACTGGGAAATCACATTTCCTGCCAGCACATCTCTGAGCCCTGGCTCAGGAGGTGGCTCAGCATCAGTCTCCTGCGACGTGGGCGAGCACAGCCAGCTTGACTTTCCTGCAGAGGTCCCGTGGCCGAAGGACCGAGCTGGGCAGCTTTACACCAGATCAAAGCACAGATGTGCAGGGTGCACCTGAAAACACTTTTCCTTGAATGCTCCCAGAGCTGATGGTGCCTGCTTGGCCTTGCCCTGGGTAATTGGTGTCTTTTGCATGGCTTGAAGCCAGAAACTTAATTTTCTGTGTTACTTTGTTGCAAGAAAATCTTGTATATGCCTGAGTGCTGCTCTCTGAGCAGTAATTAAGTGGAACTAGCTGTGGCATCACACCTGCGCTGAGCAAACCTGTGAGGATTTCAGCAGTAAAATAGTAATGTTCACATTTAGCACACTTAAATTTGCCATGAACTTTTCATTTAGCAGAGTTTGGACACGCCCCAGTTTTAAATTCTCATTTGCGGTGCTCTTCATAAATGTGTGAGCTTTGCCTTACCTTTTGAGAAGAGCCTCGCCAGGCGACATGGCATTTCCCAATGAATTTCCTGTCCTTTTCCCCCCGCAGCGGTGAACACGTGCGCCCTGAACAACGGCGGCTGCGAGCACGACTGCGTGCAGGTGACGCTGACCCAGCACCAGTGCCGGTGCCGCCGCAATTACCAGCTGAGGGAGGACGGCAAGCGCTGTGCCCGTGAGTCCCCGCGGCACCCCGGGCACGGGCAGCCCTCTCGTGGGCTGTTCTGCAGGGCGGGGGCATGGACAGCCCTCTTCTCTTGGGTCTCCCACCTGAAATGCAGACAGATTTGGATATGAGCCCCCAGCTTTCTGCTGCCTCATTCAGATAACTAGAGTATTTCAGAGGCAGCCGAGGGCCATGCCAGATTCTGAGTCCTGTCTGCCCTGAAGGGAAGGGGAAGAGTTAAATGGTTAAGACAAAACCCCTGGGGATGCTGCACTTACCTGCTCAGGTGGGGTTGCTTCTCTCCATAAAAACTGTGCACGTTATGCTGTCACGGACACGTTCTGCACGTTATTCTAAAAGTCAAGGAAGAGCTGAAGGAGTGCAGCCAACTAAAATGAAATGGTATCAGGGCACACACTGCTGAGAGGTGGAGGACAGCAGCATGTCACAGTGGGATGGGATCTTCTCCCCTTTTCACCTACTAAATTCATGGCCACACACAGCCCCACATCACCGTAACAGTTCTGCCCTCACCTGTAGCACATTGCTGCATTTGATCTTTTCCAGCCCTGAGTATGCTGGAAGAGTGTGTGGCCATAAATCTGCAGAAGCAGCCATCTGTCAGCCATAGCCAAACCTTGTGGGCTTTTACGCTGTTCCACCAGCAGCAGGAAACTCTTAGGAGCTGGAGGCCCACCAAGGTTGCAGTCAGACTAACTTCGAGGCTGCTCTGATCAGCGAACACCAGCAGAGATTGCCGTGGTGGAGAACGGTCTTCCATGGGCTGCAGACATTTTCGCTATCCGTAACTGCTTGATGCTTTGTTTTCTTGTAAGTGTAATGCCAATAATAGTAGGACTGGTCTGAAATAAGCCTGCCTCTTCTCTTGGCCCTCTAGTGAGGAACCCGTGTGCCGACAGGAACGGGGGCTGCATGCACCAGTGCCACAACCACCGCGGGGCCGCGCGCTGCGAGTGCCACCCCGGCTACAGCCTGGCACCCGACGGCAAGGCCTGCGAAGGTAAGTGCCCCACAGCAGAGCTTTTGTGGAGAAAACCAAATTTCTCACCGCTTAAAGTAGTGCTCAGCCTTAGCAAATGCCAGCTCGTGAATTTAATGGAGCGAAGCTTGAGTCTCCCAGAGGGGCAGCATGAAGAGGTTTGGTTGGGGTCTGCCCAGGAGCCCTGCTCAAGGATTGGGACCAACACCTGAGTTTCATGTGATTGGATTTCCCTGGAAGCCTCACAGTAGTTCTGAACCCTTAACGGTGTTGGTCTGGGTCCCACTGAAGGATTTAGGGTACAAGAAATTGCTGGAAAAACTCAAAGACAGTAAACACTTGTTACTTCAAAGGAACATTTCGCACACAACCTGCTTTTCCTAATTGCCCGTCCCTTGCAGATGTGAATGAGTGCCTGGCAGGCCTGGCCATGTGTGCTCACCAGTGCCTCAACACCCGCGGCTCCTTCAAATGCACCTGCAGCCCGGGCTACGAGCTGGGGGCAGACGGCAAGCAATGCTACCGTGAGTACTGCCTGCAGCCCCCTCATCGGGCTGGGGGGGGAGGCAGGGTCACTTCTGTAGGTTGGAAAAGGGAAGGAGGTGGTGAAACCTGCAGCTGGCACCATTTGTGCACCATTTTCTGTGAACTGGTGCAACTGAATCACAGCAACCTTCACCAGCAGGTTTGGGGCTGTTCACTTCTTCCACCAAGATAAGAACTTCTAATCTTTAAAGTTACCATGAAGCTAATTTCTCTAGTTTAGGCGATTTATTTGGGGCCATTCGGCTCCAAAAAGGCTAAGTCCTGCTCCTGGGGACCTCATTGGATGAGTTTGGTCAGCTGCAGATGTGTAACTGAAGAAGGAATTGAGCTAATGATGTGATCACATCTGCTACCATCAGGAAAGGAAATAAACAGCTTTGTGTAAGAACGAGCCAGACTGCGCATATGTCTTTGCTCAGCTAATACACATCAGCAGGGTCTGAAGCGGAGCTATCAGCATGTAGCACCAGCAGCCCTCACAGAGGGAAGCCTCCATGGCCATCCCAGTGCAGGCAGCCAGCGTCACTGGAAGCCGTGACGCTCCACCTGTGAGGCGGCTGCAGCTCTCACCAGGAGCCTGCCAAGGCACCGTGCTTTTGGGGGAATGGGAAGGTAGGGCTTTGCAGACCAGAGATGGGTCTTGGAAGGCATCGAGTATTGGATTAGAAAGCCAGGCCTGTGCCTAATAAATCTTAGCTACCTCTTTCACCAATTACCCTTGGTGCCCTCATCCAGCTGGCCCACAGGTGACCAAAAGCCTAACAGTTACTGCTGCTCAAGTCTTGGCTTTGCAGGTAGGTGATGCTAGCCCTGGAGGGTCACTTTGGGCAGCAGAAAAGCAAGCCCCACTCATGTTCTGCTGCTCCAGAAGGGAAGGGACAGTTGTGACTGCCACAGGCCTTGGCAATACCTCTCCTTTAGCTGCAGCATTATGTAGCCCTCTTGTATGAGCAATGTTCCCCCGCCCCCACATTTTTTAGTATCTCCTGTGCAAAGGCCTGGCTTTGGTGTTTAGTATGCATCAGTAAGAAAGTGGAAAACAAAGAATAAATTCATGTTGTGAAATCTGAAAGATAAACTTTCCACCACGGAACATCTTTTGTTTTTGAAATGCACAGACCCACTGGGGAACATCAAGCTCCCCTTCTTTCATCCTTCTTGGGCCTGAGTGCACCAAAAATGCTCTTGTAGGCAGAAACTTTCTCCTGAGGTTCAAGACTGAATCAAAGTTCCATGGTACGAGTTCCTTTTAGTCTAAGAAGGCTTCATTAACCAGACTACAGAGTTTACATAAGCTTTGCCAAGCTGAGATACGTGGCTGCTGTTGATGTTTGCGCCTGCCGTTTCTGACATGTCCCTAGCTAGCTTCTCTAGCTGCAGGCATCTGGAGGTTTCTGCAGTTGCTGCATTCTGCTGCTCCCATTCCTAGCTGGCATCAGAACAGCGCTGTACTAGAGAAGGCTGAGCCAACTTTTGGTTGGCAGCACATCCTGCAGCTTGACAGGAATGGAAGCAGCTTTGTCTGCAGTCTGCTTCATCTCAGGGCCTGTCCAGAGCCTGCCCCACAAGTCAGGCCCGCAGAGGCCGCATGGGGCGTTGCCTGGGATCCGTCCGTTTATTTTTGTTATTTGGGCTTCCCGGCCCGGTGGTGGCCCCTGTGCAGAGCTATTTTCATCCTTTCCCTGCTGCAGCTTGTTGGCCTCAACAGGACCGCGAGCACAAAAAGGCACACGCAGGGGGCTCAAGAAGTGAAGCTCCGTGCGAGTGCCTGCTGGAAGGCATTGCCCAGCGTGCACCAAGCACAGCAAACACTGCAGGGTCCTAACCAGTGCGCATTTTTCCAGGGATAGAAATGGAGATTGTGAACAGCTGCGAAGCCAGCAATGGTGGCTGTTCCCATGCATGCCACCACACCAGCTCTGGCCCAGTCTGTACCTGTAACTTTGGCTATCAGCTTGAGGAGGACCAGAAGACATGCACTGGTAAGGCAAGGGAAACATTGCATTTTCTGTTACTACAAATGTGTCTCAAGTAATGAGGATCCCCACAGATTAGATGCTACAAAACAAGCAAATTAACAAGGCTAGAAACAGACACCAAGTAAAAGGAGATGAGATGCTGCTCAGCTTGAAGAGGTTCACTAAGACCTACTGGGACAGTGGCTGTTGACCTCAGAGCTAATCAGCTTTTCCTGCTAGAACAGACCTAGGAAGGTGTTGGCAGATGCAGCGGCTCACATCTCAGAATCCTGTAAGCCTACATCTAGAAGGGGTGATGTATGAAGTGCGTTGTCTGGCCTATTACCTTAAAGTGAGCAGTGTAATTTCCAAGTGAGCGATGTAAGGCACTAGCATAGCTCAGCCCCATCACTTATACAACTTGTGTTAGAGGAGAGGCTTAGGGTGAAACCCACCTTGAGCTCTAAGTGCCATGAAGTGGATGTATACACTCGACATTGCATTACCCTGAGCATTCCTCTGGGGGAAAATAACCAAGCCCAAAACTCACTGCAATGCTCACCAGCCAGACCTCTCCTGCACCGGTGGGCACGTTCCTGTGCAGCTGGGAGGAAGCACGCAGCTCCCAGCTTTCTGTATATCGTGTTTGTAACAGGGCAAATCAGAAAACAAATGCCAGTTCCTGCTGAGGCTGGAGCCACCCCCCTGTGGGCACCCAGCCACCTCAGGCTGCCAGCCGTGGTAGCTTCCCCCAGGCCTCAGGAGCCCCCTTGGCTGGGGAGCACATTGTGAGGGGGGCTGCTAGCACAAAGCTCACTGGTTTCAAGAGGAAAGCACGAATCCTAGCTCAGCCTGTGACAGATCAGCAAAAATCCACCAGAACTAGTCACGGAGCGATTTTAACAACTACTGTCAGCACCGCAGAGCTGGGTGTATACTAACACCCAGCACCCTTTGCTTTTCATTTAGATATCAATGAGTGTGACAGTGGTTCTCACTGCTGTCACCAGGACTGCTACAACTACCCTGGAGGCTACGAGTGTGCCTGCCATGCCGGGTACCAGCTCAGCACCGATGGCTGTGGCTGTGAAGGTAAGCAGAGCTGTGGGGCCCTGCGCGCCTCGGCGCTGCACCATGGCGAGGTGCAGGCACAGCAGGGGATCTGGTTTGCTTCTCTGTTCTGTCAGCCTCCTCACCTCGGTAGGAGTTAAGGCTACTCCACTAATTAACCCCCACACCAGGCCAGCACAACTGTAGGGTAGCCATGGGGCTTTTTGAACCCCCTTTGAATTCAAATCGGGATCTCTCAGAGGGAGTTGCTCCAGGTCTGACTGCATCAGCAATTCACAGAAATTACAGTCTGTTCAATACTGGAGCCAACATTTACCAAAAACTTCACCATGGAAGAGATATAGGTGAGAAAAAGCATCTTTATAAAACCCAGCTAACTCAGTGACGAATGCAATCTTGTAATAAAGAGAACAAGAAGTTGTCCTACCTGCTCGTGAACAGCCAGGCATTTCTTCCAGTTTCTCCCAGTCATCCTGTTGGCTCTGATGAGCAGCCTTCTCAGCAGAATGGATTTGGGGCTTTTATGTCCTCCTAATGAGTTTTTTCCTTAGGAAAGCTCTCCAATAACACTTCACAGGTGAAAACCAAGCTTATCCACCTGCTTCTACACAACTACCCAGAGAAGTGAGCTAAAGCTTAGTGCTCAGTATTTGGAAACCCAGGGCTCCCTGGTTACTTGGTAGCCTCCCTTAATGTTTGGTGTCAGCTGGCTTCACGTAGCCCCTAAGGGGATGCTGCCAGCCTGCTCACTGCTCTGCAAACACGCAGCAACCCCCTTGTTTTCTAGATGTGGACGAGTGCTCTTCACACAACGGCGGGTGTGAGCACACGTGCCAGAACCAGCTCGGGTCTTTCCAGTGCAGCTGCCGGATCGGATACAAACTGGACGAAGACCGAAGGGGCTGCATCTGTAAGTGCTGCGTGTCAGACTGCCAGCACCCCATCCCCATCGGGCACAGGATCCACACGTGCAGACACTCGCTGCTCTCGTGAGCAACAGCAGCAGGTTCCCCAGCAGCACCATGCCTGTTTCAGCAGTGCCACACACAGCTTTTCAAAGAGGCCTAGGGATTTTGGTACAGCTACATTTATTGTAGCCTGCAGTCCTGACCCCACACTAACCAAAGGACCTAACCCTTTCCAGTCACCCACCTCTACAGTTTTTCCTTATAATAAACAGAGGATTTTTTTCTAAGTGGTGGCCTCCTTATCACACCCCCAAGAGCACTGCCATCCAGCTCGCTCAGCAGGGCACCCAGCACCTATCCTCTTCTCCAAATAACCCCCAGGCACTGCCCAGCTCCCTGTTCCTGGCAGAGCTTGTGATGCCTGCACCCAGAGGAGCAGCACCCCGTGCCTCCCCACCCCAGCAGAGTGCCAGCCCTACTTTGCCGTGCCCTGCCCACTTTTATAGCTGTGCCAGCCCTGCTCCAAGTGCCTGTGCTTAGCTTGATTGCATGACTTTTAACCCTTGTCGCCCTGCAAAGGAAGGGAGCTGGTATCTGTAGCTGACACACAGTAATTCCTAAAGGAGGACCAAGCTGAAATGCATTGCTTAGTTTTGTTAGATGGGCAGTCTTGTTAAATTATCTGGAGAAAGGTTAACTTATCTGAAAACTCAAGGAAGCTGAGTGGCTCTGGCCAGAAAACCTGCAGGGCAAAGGTGATGGAGCGGTAGCGGTCCCAGTTACCCTGAGCTGCCCATCCAGGCTAGGAGCAAAGTTTCTCACTTAGCTGGCTGTGCCACGTTCTAGCCAAAACAAGCAAACAAGCTGCAAAAGCCTGAGTGGAAGAAAGGAACGGAGTGCTATTTTAGAGGTGTCAATGTAGAGATCGGCAGAGCCGAATCAGATGCACCAGCCCCATACAGATGTTTCTGGTTCCCGTCTTATCACACAGGTTCTGCCCCATAATCCACCCCTCAGATGAGCTCTTTCCTCTTTCCACCCCTTGATTTTGTAATCTCCATGACTGCTTCCCTAGCCATAGATGACCCAGTGGAAGCTCTGGATGCTCAGCACCCCGTTATCCGCCCGATCCCTCACGTCGCAATCCTGCGGGATGAATTCACCCAGCTCTTTAACGAGGATTATGAAGAAGAGGAGGAAGAGATGGAAGCAAGAGGAGAGCACACACTTTCAGAAAAATTTGGTGGGCATTTCACAGCAGTGGTAAATGGTATACTTTTGCTTATAAGCCTCCAGAATTAACCACACGTGCTGGGCACACCGGCAGCATACATCGGGTACCCTTTCTGTGCACACAGACCCCGTGCACAGCACAGATGCTGTTAGCTTTGCTGGGGGCTGTAACATCAGGGTTTCTCTGCCCAAACTCCCCGCGTTGCTGGAGCAGCCCTGGGGATGGTGTCTCACCACGGCTCCTCTTGTTGCAGTCTGCCTGGAGAACACCTTCGGCCCCGACTGCAGCCTGACGTGCGAGGACTGCCAAAACGGGGGCACGTGCAATGCCGAGGGGACCGGCTGCGACTGCCCGGCCGGCTGGAGCGGGCTGCTCTGCAACCAGAGTGAGTGGCGCTGCAGCGGGGCAGGCCGGCTGCCCTGCCAGCCCTGCCTGCCAAAATTGAGGCGAAAAAGAGGAGAATGCACCAACCTCCAGTTGGCCAGATGTAGCACTGGAGCCCTTTGCTTCTCTTTATTTTTTTCTCTTTTATTTGCTGTGTTTATCTTGGCAAAGCCTGACTTCCAGGCACCAGCCAAAACGCCCAGTTTCCTACTTCTCATTCCCAAATAGACCCTAAGGCATTTTAGTCTGTGGGTCAAACCTGCAAATATACATATTTGGTGTTAAATCTGAGTTAGTGTCCAGCTGCATGTAAACCTACTGCCAGTGTATTAGGCTTTGCATTCAAAATATGCAAAAAATATTTACAGTATTAATAAGAACCCTTTCAGTGTCTCTTCCCATAAACTTCTGCCGTAAGTAGAAGCCTTCTTGTGCTTGAGAAAGAATTAACCTGCTTTTCTAGTGGCCCAGATAAGGTTATAGGTTATGTCTGCAACTAAAGTAAGGAACTGAAGTTATGAAAATCCGATGTCCTCTGTCCGTTTGCTCTTTGCTCTTTTGCCCCAAGAAGGCAAAACGCTTGCTGCCAAAAACAGCCGAGCCTGCTCCCCGCCTGCGAGCCCGTAGCCCCTTGCTGCCCTGCTCCGGCGGCGCGGGAGCAGCGCCGCGTCCCGCTGACCTCTGCCATCCGTCCCCAGCCTGCCCGGCCGGCACCTTCGGGAGGAGCTGCAGCCAGGCCTGCCGCTGCCTGAACGGGGGCACCTGCGAGCCCAGCACGGGCGCCTGCCGCTGCCCGCCCGGCGTGGCCGGGCCCCGCTGCGAGGACGGTAAGAGCCCGGGCAGAGGGGGGGACAGCGGGGCTCTGCGTGTCCTTCTCTCCACGCGTCAGCAGCGCCTTTGCTGAGATTTGGTGAGCGGGTGCCCAGCCATCCCTGCTGCCGTCAGACGTTCCTGCTGGGCTTCTCCGGGGCCTTGGGAGGTTTTTCACAGAGCCTTGTGTTGGTCCCTTTGGAGCTGCTGGCTGAAAGCATCCTTGGATCATCCCAGTGTCTGAGGGACCCCGATGCATCCCTGCTCCATCCCTGCTCGGTGTTTCTCTCTCCCAAAGCGTTAAAATCTGGTGGTCACAATCTAAAAACACAGAAGCAGTGAGACAATAAGGGATTCAGACAAAGTGGCTGCAGACAAACGGTTCGGAGCATATGGAAACTATTATTGAAGGAGGAGACCGAGGCAGACTATAAATGAATGCTGGAGGTACCCGGACCTCTTCTCTCTGTAGGAAGGAGGTGATTGGGGGGTACAGGGAAAGAACAGGCAGGTAATATTAACGTCGGCAGCGAAGAAGTGATGTGATGTCCCAGGGTGGCACTTGCTGCTCTTCAGCCTGACGCTGCTGCCGCAGGGGAAGGCTTGTGCTGCCTGGCCAGACGCTGGCTGCAGCTTTCTGCTGGCACGGAGCGTCTGCCATCTGCTTCTAATATTAGGATCTTCAGCACGAAAGAGAAAGAGCAATCCGTGTATTCCCTTAGTAGTGCAAACACCACTGTTGCCTATCGATAGGAACAGCCTCATGGTTTACTTGGTCACGTACGGCGGAGCCGGCTCCCCGGAGCCCTGCAGCCAGGTGCCCAGCACAGCGCTGCCGTTCCCAGCCGGGCTCAGCACCCATGGGTGCCCCAGGGACACCGCAGGTGGCTGCAGAAGGGCAGGCGAGTAAGGCAGTCTGTACTGCCACAGGGACGGGCTCGATTTGGAGCTGATGCAGGGAATCTGATCGCTCTTATCATCCCCTGTTGCACAGGGACACGGGCACATTGTGGTCAGAAAGCAATTCCACCCTCGCTGCACACTTTGCCTAAGTTCATGGCATACGGCTCTGGTTTTGCTGTGTGTTTTTCCTGTGCTCTGATGGACATAAAATGACAGGCCCGCATTTCCTCATCCTCCCAGAAAATCTCTCTTTATTCGTTACCAGGGTGCCCTAAAGGATTTTTTGGGAAACAATGCAGGAAAAAGTGCAACTGTGCCAACCGCGGTCGTTGCCATCGGATTTATGGCGCCTGTCTGTGCGATCCTGGCTTGTACGGACGGTACTGCCATCTAGGTATGCGTGTCCTTACCTTCGTTACGAGATGAATATTATTCTCAGATTACAGCCCCTTTAGGTTCCTTCCCTGGGAAGGGTCAGTGCTGGGTGTTGGCAATGGTTCTGTCCCTTGTCTGTGATATTTGGCTTTCTGTGTCACCTGCTGTCCTCCTCCTCCCCACCCAGCTTGCCCCAAGTGGGCTTTCGGCCCCGGCTGCTCCGAGGAGTGCCAGTGCGTGCAGCAGAACACGCAGGACTGCGACAAGAGGGACGGCTCCTGCCGGTGCAAGCCCGGCTACCACGGCACGCGGTGCGAGAAGGGTGAGTTGTCCAGGAGCGCTCACTGTCATCCCCCTCCCTCCTCCCGCAACCTCTTTTCCCCTAACTGATTTCCTTGGGGAAAAGCTCGGCTCACTTTCCGTCCTCCTAAGACCTTCTTGCCTCTTGCTGCTTCGATTAGGAGCAGAACTTGTTATCAGAGGGAAGCGATCCTGGCAGTAAAAGCAGGTGCTGGAGCTGTGCCCAGCTGCTGGCTCGGCAGGGTGCTGCACGGTGCTCCTGCCTCTCCCAGCCTCTAATACCAGACCTTTTCTTTTCAACTCTCCTCATTAACAGAATGTGACCCTGGCTACTACGGAGATGGCTGCAGGAAGAAATGCAGCTGCTCCCCAGAAGTGCCCTGTGACCACGTCACCGGAGAGTGCAGGAAGGAGTGTCCCCAGGGCTACCATGGGGACAACTGTGACCAAGGTAAGGCCACGTGAAGAGCGGGGGCCCTGCAAGGCAAACATAAGCTTATTTTTGTGTGATGCTGCTTGGAAGAGATCAGAGTTGCTGCTGCTGGACTAGCGATGCTCACCTGGCATCGGGTGGTCGCTGCTGTGCCATGACACACGGACACTGCCGCAGGGGCCCAGCACTTAGCTCCTGTTTACTTCTTCCTTCCTTCTCTGAAGGTTTTGTGACTTCCAGAAGCACAGCTGGAGGCGTTTCATCTCTCACGCCACCAGTGTCCCAAGCTCCTGCTTCTTGCTGGAGCCCTCCGAGGTTCCCCAGCCGGCACGCTCCCGAGGAGCCGTGTACACCCAGTGTTCCTCCCACACACAAACTGTTCCTTTGCAAAAACAACATGAAAGGACTTCCACATTTCCTCCCCGACTTTCAGACCTCCTAGCCCAGATCTAGTGAGTGGAAATTTGAAATGGCTTCAGATGACACAAGAGCTGCCACTCGCAGGTCTTTATGAAAAGCCTGTGATCTCTGAAGAGCAGGGAAACAGGAATTCGCAGGCATAATGATCCTTATTCAGAAAAGAACAAGGTCTCGCTTTATCCTGCCACTTGGGCATCTCTGCTTTTGCAGATGAAGGTGATAGTTATCTAGCTATCTTTTTTCCTCCCTTTGATGTCTTTTTGCTTCCAGGCAATCAATCCCCAGGAGAATGGTATCATATTTTCCGTTCTGTTCGCTATCCCGTATTGAAGTTCTATTTGATCTGCAAGTGTGAAAGAAAATTTAATTCTTCATTCATATTAGGATTTAAGCTTCTGCCTCTGTATGAACCCTCCAGAGCAGCTCTCTGCTCCTCACGTAAAGGCCAGTTGGCAGTGTGATAACTGAGCTACATGGCTCTGGGCATGCAGTATAGCACTGAGGGAGCAGATTTTTAAGATCCTGGGAGATAGGTGGGCTGTCAGAGAGCTCGACTGTCTTCCTGCGAAGGTGTTTGAGTGTACCTAAAGGCAATGAGTCATTGGTGTGAAAGTTGAGGTGATGATTACAAAGCACGAACACAGTTCCTGGAAAATAATGGCTTGTGCCAGCCTCGGAGCTGAGCAGCCACTGAAAACCATGCTCCCATCTCGTGAGGTTCCTTCCTTCTCAATCACACTTCAGCTGGTGGGATCCAAGCGAAAATGTGCAAGGCTGGACTCGTGCAGTGTCTGACGTGCTGCACTCAGAGAAGACTCGCTGCACCCAGGAGCTGGTGTTCGGCATCTGAATTTTGATCCGAGCATCCCAGGAGTTTCTGCACTGACTTACATTTGCCCGAACATTCCATCCACACCCAACCCAGAAATTATAACTATTAGCCTAATTAAGTTACTAGCATGTGATTATCTTGCACAACACCATAGCTGATAGAACATAGCTGTTCTGTTGGTCAGAGCAAAAGCTGCAGATTGTCACGAGCAGTTCCGAGGAAACAAAACAAGTTTTACTTCTGGTAATATCAATCTTGGTTCTCTGTTCTTTCTTCAAAGCAAATGACAGCAAATAGTTTCTCTTGCTAAGCCGCATGCCTGCAGTCTGCTCTCCCTCCCTAACGTCCTCGTACCAAGGAATGGGGTAGCTTAGCTTCTGGTTTAAGAAAAGAAGTGGCAGAAATGAAGCACTGGGCAGCCAAACGTGCAATGGGGAGGGACGGGGAGCAGGAGCCGTGCTGCCCAATCTGCCTGGCCCTGGTGAAGGCAGGGATGGTCCTGATCCTCCTCCTTCTGGGCTCGTTGGCGTTGCTGCAGAGCCTGGTGTGCAACGCAGCGCGGGCACAGCGATGGTGCCGCAGGTGAATCCTCCCCTTGCGACCATTAATGTCACCCCTTCCATAGACAGGCTTTCCCTCTGCAGAGCATGGCCGGAGGAAGGAGGGGAGATGCTGGTGGCCCTGCGGCAGCCCGGGAAGCCCCCGGTCCAGGTCCTCCACGTGGCGGGACGCTCGGTGCCCGCGCAGCCGCAGCTCGCCAGGGCTCGGCGCGTTCGGCCAGGGATATTTTTAAAAAGAATAAGAAAGGAGCTTGAGCCTGTAGGGGGGGGTCACAGGAAATAACACAAATATTTGTATAGAAATAGTAGGCTTTTGGCTGTTGTTCGGATCTGGAAATGATTAAAGGGTGAAGACAAACATCTGCCATCAATTAGCACAGAGCAGGAATAACAAAAACTCCACTGTGTCACTTGAAATCTACAAGCTAGTGTGCTTTTTCCTCCATTAATTATGAACGCTGGTGCATTTGTATCTGCCAGAACCTTTTGAAACATTGGCTTCAGAAAGCGAAAAGGACTGCAAGCATGGAATGCTTCGGGGGGGGGCTCAGCTAGGTTTTCAGCATCTCTGGGCCTGAGACCCTCAGCCTGCGTGCGTTTAGCTGCTGACCGTATCACTGGGCACAGAAAGCAAACAGAGCTTTCTCCTGCCAGCAGCATCACTCTAGCACTGGGAGCAGCAAGAAGGAGAAGCGCTTACTCCTCCCCTGGGTGAGGATGCTCCTTCTTTACTGCTTTTCACCAGGGTCCCTGCCGCGCCAGGCGGGTTGGCAGCGCCTCGGTCAGGGGCTGGGGAGCGGATCTCTCGCAGCACCCAGGGCTTCTGACCGCTGGCTGCCTGCGAATGGTCCCTCCGCAACCACACCTCGGTAACCCACGGCTCTCCCACTGCTGTTTTCAATGCAGAGTGTCCGGAAGGCAGGTTCGGAGCTGGCTGCCTGCTGCCCTGCTCCTGCAACGGGGCGCCCTGCGACCGCGCCACCGGGGAGTGCGTGTGCTCGGCGGGCTGGACGGGACACGACTGTGCCCAAGGTGAGGAGGTGACAGGGCTATTACTGTTATTATGGCTGTTATTATTACGTAGGGCTGTTATTTTTATTCTGGTAAAACTCGTTTTAAAAACATCTAATGCGGTTAGGACCATCTCCATGGAAATTTAGAAAAAATGCAGCTTTTGATGGTAGGTCTTGAACAATAGCCTCAGTTTAGCTCTGTTGTTGGAGCTGAAGGGAGCACAAGCAAGGAAGCAAACAAAGTGCAATAAAAAAGACGAAGATATTTTCAGTTGTTGCAGTCCTTAGCATAGGCAAGGAATCGTTCTTTACAGTTGTGGATTTTTTAATTGCCTTCACCAAATTAGCCTTCAACTGCTGGAAAACGAGAGAATCTTAAATTAAAAACTTTTACGCTCTTATATAGCATTACAGCAGCTGGAAGTTATTAGTCCTGTATGGATGTCCTGCTCGTAATAGTTCGACTGAGCAATAAAAGCACGTGTGCGCAGCGCTCACCATGCAGTCTGAGCTGGCTCCGGGCCCCGCAGCGCTGAGACGAGGCGTCCTGCCCTGCCTTTATCAGTTCTAGCAGTTTGAGTCTCCTGCGCAGCTGAAGGCGGCTCTTGGAAGCGCGAGCAGCGTGCTCGCTAGCAGTGTGACAACGGCTCTGAGGGCTCTTGGCCAGAAACCCCATTTCCTAGCAAGGAGCAGTTGTAGCTCCCCAGCAGTAGATGCGAATCCAAAACTGACATGAGATCCCTGGCGTGAGTTCAGAGCAGCACTTACTGAGGACTCCCGTGCTGTTTATAAAACAAACGGGACAGTGTTGTCCCTACTCCTAGCCATGTGCTCCCAAACAAAAGCGCGGGCGCTGCATAAAGCCTGGGCACGAACAAGACAGGGAACCCACCGCCGTTCACAAGAAACCGGCCGTCTCACCCTTACCCCTCTGCTGTAGGTCCCAGCCCCCTGCCCCGGGGCTTTGCAGCCCCTCGGTTAGCAGCACCTCTCCTGGCGTGCCCTCGGGGTGCTCGGACCACGCCGTGGTCCTGCCGTGCTGCTGGGTGGAGGAAGCCGGCACGGCTCCTGCCTCCAGCTGGCAGCTCTCGCCCTGCCTGCACTGCTTGGTGCAGGTGCTGAGCCGCCCGTGCCCCCTCTGCCTCTGCTCCAGCCTGCCCCGAAGGCCGCTGGGGCCTCGGCTGCCAGGAGCTGTGTCCCGAGTGTGCCAACAACGGCAGCTGTGACCCCGCCACGGGAGCGTGCGTGTGTCCTCCGGGCTTCACCGGCAGCCGCTGCCAGGACGGTGAGTGCTGGGGTCACGGTGCTGGGTGCTGGGGTGGTGGCAGCGAGTGCCGTGCCCCAGGCTCACAGCAGGTTTGTGGTTCGTGTCTCTGCCTTGGCAGTGTGTCCGCCCGGCTGGTATGGCCCTGCCTGCCAGCTGAGCTGCAGCTGCGGGAACGAGGGACATTGCCATCCCGTGACGGGGACGTGCAGCTGCGCGCCCGGCTGGACGGGCCACGACTGCCAGAGAGGTACGGTGCCCTCTGCTCACCGCGCATCGCTTGTAGGGGACACCAAGGATCAACCACGGCAATCCCACACTCGTGCAGCATCACTCCCTCGGTCCCCGCAGCATCTGCTGCAGACCCACAGCCCCGTTAGCCCTTTATTAGCCCTTCTGCCTTCTGTTTTAAGCAATGGGATAAAACCCCGAGGGGGAAGAAGAGCTGTTCCCATGCCCTTGCCCACCGAGGGGCTGCACAAGGGGTGGCGCTGAGGCCGTGCTCCTCCCGTTGCAGCCTGTGACGGGGGTCGCTGGGGCCCCGGCTGCGCCAACGCCTGCAACTGCAGCAGCAGCGACGGGAGCTGCGACGCGGTGACGGGGCGCTGCGCCTGCGACGCTGGGTACACCGGTGTCCGCTGCGAGAAGCGTGAGTGTGGCCAGTGAGATGCCCAGGCCAGGGCATAGGGCACGGGTTTGGGTTCTTGGCATTTTGGGGAGGTGTAAGGTGGGTGCTGCGGGAGGCTTTTGGGCACAGAAGGGCAGTCCTCGTGGCTCTCCGTGGTGCTGTGCCGGTGGGTGGCTGGGTGCTCTGGGTACACGGCTGTGAGGAGCCCCCTGATTACAGAAAATCAGTGGCCAGAGCCTGTTTTCCTGTTCCCAGCCTGAGCTCCCTGCTTAGCCCAGCTCCTGGGCTCCTCAATGCCGTTTGCTTCTGCTTCCTAGAGTGCCCAGAAGGATGGTTCGGGGCCAGCTGCCGACACCGGTGTCAGTGCGAGCACGGGGCTGCGTGCGACCACGTCAGCGGGGCGTGCACGTGCAGCTCGGGCTGGCGGGGGACCTTCTGCGAGCACCGTACGTACCCGCCCCGGGGGCCGCGAGCTGCTGGAGGCTCCCACAGCCCCCGGTCCCCTCGCCGAGGGGCTGCGATCCTCCTGGGACCCCCTCACGGCACAGGGGATCCAGCAGGGTGGTGACGGGGGTGGCCGCATGCCCACAAGCTGCTAAGTCTTTGCTTTTAATTCTGAAGGGAAAAGGTCTGGGAAAAAAAAAAAAAAAGGAAAAAAGACTGACCAAACGTAGACAAGGAGAGTGTGCACGGCTGCCTGCGTGCGTGCACACGTTGCACACCAGGCCTTGGTACACTACACTTCACTAGGAGCTCTCCTGGTGCTGGACTTCTGCATGGAGATGTTCTGGGACTTTTCTCTTGTGTTTTCCACAGCCTGCCCAGATGGATTTTACGGCATCGAGTGTCGGGAAGCCTGTGAATGCCTGAACGGAGCCAGCTGTGACCACGTCACGGGGCAGTGCCGCTGCCCCCCCGGCTGGGCCGGTCCCCGCTGCGGCCACAGTAAGTGTCCCACGGCCACAGTTAGTGTCATACAGCCACAGTAGGTGTCCCCATGGCCCTGCACGTGGAGCCCTGGCCATCCCCTGCACTGGTAGGGCACAGAGAGCAGAGGGTCAGCTCTTTGTCTCTGTGTGGGAGTTAATTCTGTGTGGCACAGAAGTATTTGGATCAAAAAGCTTAAGTGCAGTGATGCAGCTCTCCAGCAGTAGGTTCAGGGTGTCCGTCAGTAGGAACTGGCTTTGCTCCTCGCCCAGAGCAACGTCAGAGAGGAGCCTGGAGCTGTGCAGACCGCAGTGTGCGTGGCCTCGCACGGCCTCGCCAGCTGCCTCAGCTACAAATACGTGTGCGTGTGTGTGCTTGTGCACATGCATTTCCTATGTGCATGTGTTTAGCTAAGACTGCTGACAAAAGTACACAACCAAAGATAAACACCCTGGAAGAAATTCTCACTGCACAGAATATTCTGCAATTTTTTTTTTTATGAAGTGTTGGCACCGGTGACCCAAACATGAGAGGGAAAAACAAAAATAAAAGTGGAAAAAAAAAAGTGGATGCGTTTTTTTTGCGGGATGCACGCAGCTTTGCTGTTGCTCTGGCATCAGGCATGAAGAATTAATGCAGTCACTGATGCTCAGGGCATTAAGAACCACATTTAAATCTTTCTGCAAGGGAGGAAGGAGATTGTCAGCAGACATAGCAGCCCCCCGCCGCCCTGCTGGCTTCCCTCTCAGAGGCATGTTCTAGTTCGTGTCCTTTTGATTGTATTTTTGCGCTAAGAATAGCCCTGCCAAACAGAGAGCGTGCCCCCCACCATCCCATGCCCTACATAACTTCACATTATCCCAGGCTCCGAGGGAGGCACTGAGATGCTGGCGGAGCCCTTGTCACTCCTGCAGCTGTTTTCACGTGTGCCCAGAAATCCGAGTGCCACCACGGGCGATGTCCTGTGCCGCATCCGTTAGGACTCTGGGGAGGGAATGCCAAAAATCTCAGAAGGGGCTCTGTTCTTACACACACTTTATCCAAGCTTTGTAGACTAAAACAATTCAAGGGTGCTTTGGGCCCGGGTTTCCTGGTGTTTACCTGAAGCAGATCCCTGGGGGGGGCTCTTTTGGCGGATGTCCCCTCTCTGGGGGGCTGAGCACGTTGCTGCTGAACGTGGCGATGCCTTGGGCACCCAGCAGAACGGCGTCCTAGCAGATAAATGTGGTAACATTAAGGATAACCACAGTGCCCACGTGTGTCTGGCTGTTTGAACGTCAGCCACACACGTTATTTCTCCGTGTAACACCATAAAACCCAGCCACACAAGCGGCCCAACGCAGCCAGGGCCCGTTTTGGTCAGTCGGTCTCTGGTTCTTCTCCTGGACAAGTGGGACCATAGTAGGAGCCTTGACGCCATAATTCGTACCGGTATTAACTCTTGTGCCTACTTCTGATCCCCTGAAGCGTGCCAGGAGGACAGGTACGGCGAGGACTGCAGCCAGCCGTGCAGCTGCTCCAACAACGCCACCTGCGACCACGTCAGCGGCCGGTGCCTGTGCGCGGCCGGGTGGACGGGCCCCACGTGCCAGCAAGGTAACGCGCCTGGGGCCACCTCCTGCCCTGCCCGCGGGTGATAAAGTGCCATGTCTCTGCGCGGGCTGGAGCTTTCAGTGGAGTAGCAGCTACAAAAAATAGAGACAGATAATGCAAGATTGCAGGCAAGACCATAACCTTATTGATGCATTCACAAGACAGAAGCCAAGAGGTCGCCTTCACCCAGTGTGCTGGACATCGCCCTGTCAGCAGTGCCTTCAGGCAGGGCTCAGTGAAATTGTGCGTGAGAGCAGTTATTCATGTGTTTAAATGGCTTTTTTTTTGCTGCCAAGTACCAGCACTGTCAAGGTCTGGAAGATGAGGTTCTTCCGCTCAGCACCACCTGAGCACCTCTCATGGCTGCTGAGCTCGCCCAGCGGTTTGTGGGTCCTGTATTTGCCTCCACCCCAGCTGAGACGTCTCTGAGAGATCAGGCAGACCAGTGGGGTGTTTAAATTCAGTGTTGCTAAGAGGTTTTTACACCAGCTTCGTCTTTAAGGAAACTCCCCAGAAACAGGAGCACAGTTCCCAAAATATGCCTTCTCCTTCCCCTTACCTGCTCCAGAGCAGGGCCGGCAGTGCTGCAGCACGTCCCCCTTTGGGACCTCCCAGCTCGCACTAATTGCAGCAGGGCAGGCCACAACAAACCCCCGGCTGCGAGCCTCCCGCGGGACGAGGAGCACAGCTCCCAGCACCACCACGGCACTGGAAGCACGGGGTTTGGAGGCCGAGCCCCGGCCCTGCAGCGTGGGCTGTTTTTTCCAGCGGTGCCCAGTCTGGTTTAATTACAGCTCTTACCTCTAGCCACAGGCTTCCTCCTGCGTTCAATTACCAGGCGCTGGTTTGGGGGCAGAAGGGTGTGTTTGGGGTTTGGCTTCAGGTTTGGGGGTTTTTCAGTCCCGTTTCCACCTAGGCCCCTGCCTTCAATGCCTCCTACCTGAGCGGGTTAAAATACCAAATGGCTTCAGGCAGGGAGCGAGGCAGACTCGGGGTGCTAGCTAGAAATGGGCTGCTAGCTCAATTCCTGGCTCATCGTTCATTTCATGCCCACCTACCACTCGGAAGGCTGCTGGAGGCTGGGCTTTGCCCTTGGCGTGCACTCGGAGCTGCTTTCTGACTTGGGTTTTGCCTTGTTTTCCCCTCAGCATGCCCGGAGGGTTTCTACGGGACACGCTGCCGCGAGCGCTGCCTGTGCCAGAACGGGGGGACGTGCGACCCCGCCACGGGGCACTGCGCCTGCCCCGCGGGCTGGACGGGGCTGGCCTGCGAGCTGGGTAAGGACACAACCAGCAGCACCAAGGGATGGGTTCCACCAGCAGCCGGTCCCGTTGGGACTGGTTTTGAAGGGACAACGTGCACAGGATGACGGCCCTGCCCTGTGCTCTCTCCCAGCCTGCGCCGAGGGGCGGCACGGGGCCGGCTGCGGGCAGCGCTGCGCCTGCCAGCACGGGGGGCTCTGCGACCACCGCGGGCACTGCCTCTGCCCCGCCGGCTGGACCGGCACCGCCTGCGAGAGCCGTGAGTGGGGGCTGCAGGGGGGGAGGCCGGGGGGCTGCGGCGAGGGGCTGGGACCCGCGGTGCTGCGAGGGGCAGGCCTGAGGCCTGGGGTTCCGCACTCCCCAGAGGGCTTGTGGGGGGGGTGTCGGGGTTTTGGGGTGGGTGTTGGGGTTTTGGGGTGCGTGTCAGTGTTTGAGGTGGGTGCCGTAACGTGGGAGGGTGCCACGGTTTGGGGTGGGCACCGAGTTTGCATTCAGTCACTTTTAGACTTTATTTCAGATACAAATGAATAAGAAAAAACCATTCCCAATTATATGATTTTTTTTTAAAAAAAGCTCAAATCCTCTCTTTGGCTTCCTAATGAGCCACATTTCAAAACGCGTGACCATGCAAATGCCTGCCATGTGCCACGCAGACCCGCTCCCCACAGCCACCTATGCGAACTCAGCCCTGGCAGGGACAAGCGGCCAGTTTTGACAGTTGTACGGGGAATTGCTTTTTTTTTTTTTTTTTGTATTCATTCATGAAACAGAAGTGAAAACCGAGTGTGCAGATTTTTGCACCTGTAGTGCTGGCTTCTGGATGGCGCCGGTACTGCAGATGCTCTGTTCTGCAGCTGCTGTAGGCACCGGGTCCTCCTGTGACGACAGAAGCAGCAGCAAAACCAAACGATCGCAGCTGTGATTAACAATATATGGCTGGCACCCAACCGTCCCTAAACAGTGCGAGCCGTAACACTTCCCAAACATTCGGCGTGGTTAAAAAGAGACTTCCACGCTGATTTAGGCCTAAGACTGCACAAAAAGCAGTTTGCTTTGCTCAAGACTTCCCTCCCGTGGGTGCATCCTGCTGGCCGTGCCGTGCTGATGCCCACGCCGCCCCTTCTTGGTGCCTGACTTGGCGTCTCTGCTGTGTTTGCATCCCGAAGCTTGTCCGGAGGGGCTGTTCGGGGCCCGCTGCGAGGAGCGCTGTGACTGTGGGGACGAGGTGCCGTGCCATCACATCACGGGCGCTTGTGACTGTCCCCACGGCTGGAGGGGCCGGCGCTGCGAGAAAGGTGAGAGCGGCATCGCCCCACGCACCCCGAGCACCCCCAGCAACCCCAGCTCCTGGCACGGAGAGGAGCTTCTTCCCCCGTCAGCACACAGCATCCTGACTCCTTTATTTGGGAGGAAATTGTCTCGGGCGTTTCTCAGCAGGCCGGCACTGCGTCACACCAAACCTTTAATTAAATTTTGCACTGGGGCCTCTGAGCTGACGCTTCCAGGCATTAACTCGCGGTCCGGTTGTGAGCCTGGCATCCCCCCGTGTCCCCGCAGCCTGCCTGCCTGGGTCCTTCGGGAAGAGCTGTGCCGGCCGCTGCGCCTGCCCCCCGGGAGCGCCCTGCGACCACGTCAGCGGCCGCTGTGCCTGCCCGCCGGGATTCACGGGAGCCTCATGCGAGAAACGTAGGAAGGGAGCGAACGTCTGATGGGCTTGGGGTGCATGACGGGTCGCGCAATTGATACTTAAAATAATTAAAAAAAAAAAAAAAAAGAAAAAAAAACTCAACCAGTGAGCTTTGCCAAAGAGCAACTCACATTTTGGCAGCTGGGCGCGTGCCCACAGAATTTAGCGAAGTACAAGGAGCCAAGCGGGAAATCAGAGCCATGTATTTGTCCAGAGGATTAGCGATAAATCAGTATTAAAATGGGCTCCTGTGGGTACAAGCAAGTCTGGAAGAGCCGGAAGCATGTGAGCACATTCCTCACTGGGGACGGGGGTGTGTTTGCGATGTCTTTGTGCGGAGGGATGGAGGGTTGCAGGAATATGACCAGGGTAGGTAGGGCTGGTGTTGCAAAAGGCACCTAACACCTCAATTCCTGGAATCAAGGAGCCCTTTGCATGCTGAGCACCACCTCCCTTTTCTTTCCCTGTGGCAGAAAACCTCCACTGCCATGGGAGGCTGTTTAAATCATGGCTTTAAAAACAGAAAAAAGAAAAGCCCAAGCCTCTCGGAGCAGGTGGGGCAGTAACTGTGCCTGTGTTGCCTTGCTGTCCTCTCTCTCACAGCCTGCCCGCCCGGCACCTTCGGGGAGAGCTGCGGCCAGAGCTGCCAGTGCGCGGGAGCCACCCAGGACTGCCACCCCGTCACCGGCGCCTGCGTCTGCGCCCCGGGCTACCACGGGCCGGCCTGCCAGCTGGGTGAGCCCACTGCGTCCTGCCCCGTGCTTTGTGGGGTCCCTGTGGGGCTGGCCACGGCTGCCCCAGGGCTGCTCCGAGGTGCTTTCCTGGGTCAGCTTTGTGCCCTGCTGCACAGGAGCAGCCGCCGTGCCGGCACAGCCCCTTGCGGTGCATTTCTTGTAGCGCCTGGGCTTTGCTCTCGCCCTGCCAGGCGGCGGTGCGAAAGTTTCTGTTGTTGTGCAGAGTGCCCTGCGGGCTGGTACGGGCCCAGCTGCGAGCGGCCGTGCGAGTGCCAGAACGGGGCCCGGTGTGAGCGCACCGCGGGGACGTGCCACTGCCCGCCGGGCTACGTCGGCGCCGACTGCAGCATCGGTGAGTGCCCGTGTGCGCAGTGCTGTGGGAGCGCAGCTGATCTCATTTGCTGTCTGTCTTAGCCATGGAAACATTTTCTTACTCCATCTGTTTTGTGCCAAAATGATTTCCTCAATGTGAAAGGCATGGCACATCAGGTTTTTGCATCGTGTATTGCCACCGCTCTGCTTCTCCAGCAGAAGGAAATGTAAAAGCTCTTTCCCTGCCCTGCCAGTCCCCCTGTGCACGAGCCCCAGGGTCTGAAAACCCTCCTGCCTGCCCCAGCTGCCCCCCTGCTCTGCTTGTGCACCACGGCCAAGTGTTTCCCTTTTGGCCTGCACACGTAGCCCATGGGTTTGATGAAGGCAGGTAAAGGTCTTCCTCCTGGCAGCCTGTCCCACCGGCCGCTACGGCAAAGACTGTGTGCACGCGTGTGTCTGTGGGGAAGGTGCCACCTGCCACCACGTCACCGGAGACTGCCTTTGCCCGCCGGGAAGAGTCGGTCCCACTTGTGAGCAAGGTAAACGCGAGCTGCAGGGGAAAAAATCCCAAGCAGGAACCCATTTCCTTGCCCTGACACCTCTGCCTCCCCCTGGGCACTGCTGCCCGTGTGCCCACCGCCGTCCCTTGGTCCCACAGGCTGCCAGGAGCAGCGCTACGGGGAGGGCTGCCAGCAGACCTGCTCCTGCCAAAACGGGGGGCTGTGCAATGCCACCGACGGGTCCTGCTCCTGCGGGCTCGGATGGACCGGGAAATCCTGTGAATTAGGTAACCCAGCTCTGCAGGCATTGTCCTGTGCCAGCAAGGAAGCGCTGAGCTGGCTCAGCACCTCGTGCTGGCTCGTTGTGCCTGCTGGCCCCTCTGAGCCGCCCCGGTGCCCCCTGCAGCGTGCCCGCCGGGAAGGTACGGTGCTGACTGCCGGCTGCACTGCTCCTGCTGGCACAACGCCACCTGCGACCCCACGACGGGCGCCTGCCGCTGCCCCCCAGGACACTACGGGCCCCTCTGCGAGCACGGTGAGCTGCGGCGGGGGGGATCTGATGCAGCAGGGGGATCACCTGCGGCTTCGCCAAGGTGGTTTCTGAAGGTGGTCTGGAGAGCAGGACGGTGGGGTGAAGGTGGGGGTGGACTTGCGCTGCCTTTCCTTTCCTCCCTCTCCTTGTGTTCGCAGCGAGCCCTCCCGGAGTGCTCCCGAGGACCCCCACTTCTGAGGCCGCGGGCTGCAGGGTGCTGCTCAGCTGGGAACGCTCAGCACCGCACAGCCTGCGTGCCGGCCGCCCGAGCAAGTCGGCGCATCTCAAAGCGAGAAGCTCACTGCTTCCATCCAAAGGCTTTGCTGCAGAGGCCGGCTACAGCCGAGCCCCTGCCTGTGCTCGCTAACGAGCTCTCGCCCCTACCCCCAGGTTGTCCCCCGGGTTTCCACGGGGCCGGCTGCCAGCAGCGCTGCGACTGTGAGCACGGCGCTGCCTGCGACCCCGCCACCGGCCGCTGCCGCTGCCCCGCGGGTGTGCGTGGCCAGCGCTGCCAGGCAGGTACCGAGCGCCCGCCGCGCCCCCCACCACGGGCAGCAGCCCCTGGCGCAGGCGGGCAGCACGTCCCTGCCCCTTCTCCTCTCCCCAAACAGGCTGCGAGGAAGGAACGTACGGGGAGGGATGCCGGCAGCTCTGCGACTGCGCAGGGAATGTGACCTGCGACCCGGCCACGGGGCGCTGCCTCTGTCCCCCGGGGAAAACTGGCCCCAAGTGCGGCTCAGGTGAGGTTATCTGCAGCTTGGGAAGGTGAGAGGGGGAAAATGCATTGGGGGCATTGACAGCAGGCAGAAGGACAGGCCTAAGATGGATGCAAGCAGCCTCTTGTTGGAGCTGTAGTCTCGTGGAAGAGCCCTTTCTATTTGGTGTGCATCCTCTTGGAAAGTAAGATGGCATCTGAACAAAGGTGTTCACCCCTTCGGCCTCTATTTATAGCCAGCTTTGAACTCAAATATGCCCCCAGCCTGCAGTCCCCTTGCATTAACTCACCTAAAAGTCAAAAGGCTGAGGATGCAGTGCAGCAGGAGCACCCCACTGGGCCTGGGATGTGCTGTTGTCCCTAATCACCAGAACTTGGGAGCAGGCTGGGAGGAGGTTGAGGCAAAAAGCTCCCTGCCTTGTGTTTCATGGGGCCACCGTGGCAAGCCCTGAGCGCCTCTGTCCCCGCAGAGTGCCCAGCGAACAAGTACGGCCCCGACTGCGCGCTCGGCTGCGCCTGTGCCCCCCGCAGCTCCCAGTGCAGCGCCCGGAACGGGCAGTGCCGCTGCCTCCACGGGTACATGGGCCCGACCTGCCGGCAAGGTGAGCCCCGGGCTCAGCACCACCCTGCTGAGGTGCTGAGTGCTGACGGCGGGGGGATCCCAGCGCACGTGCAGCTGCTGTGTGGGGGTGCTGGGGTCCCTGTGCCTGCTGACCCCACACCTGCAGCCAGTAGTGCAGACCGTGAGGGCTGAGCTCGTGTCCCTGCTTCCCTTCCAGCTGTGCCAGCCCAGGTGCCCACCAGGCCCCCGCTGCCCCCAGGGGAGCTGCAGTGGACGGAGCACTAGGTCCGGCCGCCGACAGCAGCGCCCTCGGTGCGGGACCCCCTGGAGAAGCACAGGACCTATTGCCAAACTTGTTTACAAGCCACATGCATTAATTATTACCACCGTGCCAGACTACGCTGCTGCTCCGAGTGAGGCTGGTGTGCTGAGCACCACCAGGGCACCTGGGCACCGCTGGGGCTGGATGCAGGACCCCAAGAGCCGGTGCCCCTCATGCCGGACCCCAGGAGTGTTTGCTTCTGCTCGGCAGCTGGTAGCCTTCCATAGCTCGTGGGAAACTGCTGGCCTTCACCTTTTGGGTTTGGGTGCTGGGTTTGGGGGGGGGGGGGGGGGGGCGGGCTGACGTTATAGCCAAAAATAAGTATTTATGCAGGAATATTTATGGGAAGCTGCACAACAGCGTTGTCGAAACTGTCAGGTGAACATTCCCAGCTCTGCAGAGTTCATGCCCAGTGTGGCACCGCGTCACTTGGCCGTTCTGGACTCTGCAGCCATCCTGTACTGTAAGCTCCCGTTTGCCATGGGAGAAAGTGCTGGGCCCAGCAGCCAAGAGCCGGTCCCATACCAGGGCTCTGCCAGCCCTCCTGGGCGTCCCACATCACCTGCTCCAGGGAAAAGCGAGCCTGAATCAGGTGCAATCATCATGCTGTACGGCAAGGCACAGAGCTCCTGAAATGCTCTGGTGAATGCACATCCCTCGTTAGGTGTCCTCCCCCGTCCTGGCCCCTGTGACATTTCCCCATTGCGGTGGAAGCCCAGAGGCCGAGAAGGGGCCGAAGGAGCTGCCAGGAGCCACACAGCCACGGTCAGCCCTGGGCCAGCAGCAGGCACGAGAGCTCTGCAAGGCTTAGGCTGCCACCTGCAGCAGCGGGGACAGCCACTGCCAGGGGATCAGCCTCGTAACAGGGACCACCAGCTGCCTAACCCGGCCCCGTCCATGTATTTGCACAAAGCCCCTGGGCAGACAGGGCCCAGGACCCGGCGCTGTCAGGGGGCACCGGTCTGCGAGCGGCGCTGGGATGCCCCCAGCCCTGCCTTTAAATTATTCCCCCAGGGGCCAACTGAAAATAATAAAAGAACTGTTTTCTCTTCCGGAGGGAATTTATTTTAATCTGTACATACCTTGTAATTTTTTGCTAATTCTTTTCTTATTTTATTTCTTCCTTAACAGTATTTTTTGCATTAGCTATCATTGTTGTGAAGAAATAATGTTAATATAAGTATGTAGTGAAGGACCAAACTGGTGTAATTGAGGTTGTATGTTGTATGATCGATAACCAGGGAGTAGGAAGAGTTTGTTAACGTGCCAAACGACCCCGATTAATCCTGCTATTCTTGCCGCCCGTTCTCCAGACAATCATACGTTTTGTTACCCTCGCGGTTAGGTGCCAGCTGCATCCGACTCCGGTTCCTATTTATTTCCTTGGTGGGCTGGGAAGCAAAAGCAGCCTCCGCCGAGCCAGCCCCGCGCCAGCGGGGGGACGGGGAAGCGCTCGGCCCCACCAGGCAAACTGTCCCCAGCCAGCTGCGGGTGTCAGTGCCCGGCCCCATCCCCTGCCCTTCCGCGCAGGGAGCACAGAAACTTCTTCAAATCATAATTTTTTTTTTTACCATTTTTATTTCTTACTACAGAAACTTTCTGTTCTCACATAGCTCGTGTCTCTCTCCTAGACTCTGTCTCCTCTAATTTAGCACTGGGTAAATTTTTTTAATTACTCCACAGTTAAGAGAAATAAAGAGAAAGCCTCAGTGACTTTCCATTTATTTGGTCTCTCACTCAATTAAGCTTGAATTCTGTAGCAACCTGAAGTGGGTTTTTTGAAGGATGTTTCCTGAAACACACCCGCCCCATAGCAAGGAGTGGCCAGAAAGGAACTTTCTTTTTATTGATGGTAGCAGGACGAAGGCAGGCCCCGCCGCCGGCATCGCGCCCTGCTGCACCTCGGGCAAGGAGAACACCCAGCTCCTTCAGGTCCAAGGATTTAGTGCTGGTCCCCTTCGTCCCTTTCAGCGTGACCAGAACAGAAAGGTCAGCACAGTGCTGACACCGAGCCCGAGCAGCCTGCGGCGCTGCCTCCAGGGGATCACCCATTAAAAGGGATGTGGCAAGTCAGAGCTGCGATCAAAAGGACCACGACAAAGTGTGTGTGGGGGGAAAAGAAACAGGAAGATTAAAAAAAAAAAGTCAAGGAATAAGCCTAGCATACGGATTTAAGTCCCTAAAAGGTCTCGACTCAGGGCTGCTCTCCCAGCCCGTGTCCCGACACACAGAGCCCAGCCGCAGCCACCAGGCCGTGGTCCGGAGCCCGCAGGGAAAGAGGCGGCACCGTGCGCCTTGTCGCAGGGCCTGGGGCTGAGCCCTGTCCCTTCCAAGCTGAGCTGGTACCTCAGCTGCTCCTCGGGGCCTGTTCCAGGCCGGTCACATCGGAGGGGTGGCCAGGAGCCCCCGCTGCCAGGTCCCACGTTAACTGCTGTGGCCGTGGCTCCAGCTGCAGACCAGGCCCAACCACGAAACCTGGTGCCCGTGAGCGCCCGATGCAAGCACAGTTCGAGAAGAAAGGCTCTCCCCTCCCTTCTTGCCGTGGGCTGAGCCCGTGGAGGTTTGAAGCCCCCTGGTCAGGGCCGAGGCACGTCCCCCTGGTGCCGCTCCTACACGTCGGTCTCTATCCGCAGCCTCTCCATCCGCCGCACGTTGCACTCCACCGCCGTGCGGTTCGTGATGGCCCGAGCGCAGGACTGGGGGAACCAGCCCCTCTCGCCGTCCCGCAGCCTCTCGCCCCAGCACCAGCCTAGGAGAAGAACGAGCACTGACACCACGGGGAAGGGCGGTGGCGGCTGGGGACGTGTGTGCAGGGCGGCAGCCGCGGGGCTCCCCTGCCATGGAGGTGCCCACAGCGGGGCTCTGCCCCGGCTGCGCCGAGCCGCGCTGCTCTCACATCCCGGGGCTCCCCGGCTGCCCACCCGTGGCAGCAGCAGCTCCTCCAGTGCCCCACTCTCATCTGCTGGGCCACAGCTGCAGCCAAGGGGATGGACCTCAGCCCCTGCTACAGCTTCTTGGAAGCTTCCAAAAATCGCTCAGCCCCCGGCTGGCTGAGGCTCTTCCACCTCCGGCTGCTTGCCGACGCTTACCGTCCTCTCCGCCCAGCACCAGCACCACGTCAGCCTGCTGCAGAGAGATCTCGTCCGCCTGCTTAGCCAGGTAGGCGCGGGTTATCTCCACCTGGCTCAGGTCTGCAGGGGAGGACGTGAAAAGGGAGCGGGTGAGAAGGGAGGGCCGCGCCGCACCGGCCAACGCAAGCCCTGCTTCCTGCCCTGCCCTCCATGTGTGTGGGATGCTGAACTGCAGCCTCAGGCCCTCCTGGGCTTCCCACTGTGTGTATCTGTGCTCTGAGTGAGGAGAAGGCTGGTATCTCAACGGGAGCAACTCCTAACAAGCAAGGCACGGTACCCTGAGCTCTCCTCTCCATCAATGCGTGTCCCCAGCTCCATCTCTGGCAGGAGCGGGTACAAACAGGGCAGAAATGCGGGATTTGCACCCCCGTACCTCCTCGCGGCGTGGTGTCGGGCTGCTCCCTCTCCCTGTGCATCAGCGCTGCCATCCACCGTGCCCGGTCGCTCCTAGAAGAGGGAAGCCGGGCTGTCCAGGAAAGCCGCGGGCAGCAGCCCGGCTGCTGGAAGTCGCTGAGACCTCCCCAGCAGCACGAGGGCTTTCACGGGCAGGCGGACCGAACGCGAGCGGTCAGCACAGAGACACTGCGCAACAGAGCACAGAAGCAGCTGCACTGCTGACTGCGTGGGGAATGCGTTACAGGAGGGGCGGTTGGAAAGCTAAGGGGGAGAAGGGAGCGCTGCAAGGGGGAGAAGGGAGCGCTGCAAGGGGGAGAAGGGAGCGCTGCAAGGGGGAGAAGGGAGCGCTGCAAGGGGGAGAAGGGAGCGCTGCAAGGGGGAGAAGGGAGCGCTGCAAGGGGGAGAAGGGAGCGCTGCAAGGGGGAGAAGGGAGCGCTGCAAGGGGGAGAAGGGAGCGCTGCAAGGGGGAGAAGGGAGCGCTGCAAGGGGGGAGAAGGGAGCGCTGCAAGGGGAGACACCCGCGCAGGTCCCATTCCGGGAGGACAAGCAGGAGGGGCAGGGTGTCGTGCAGAAGCCCCCGGGGTGATGTCCAGGGTTCATCCCCCGTGCAGGAGCATGAAATCCCACTCACAGCGTGTCGGCCACCAGCAGGACCTCCTCCCGCCTGCCCTCGCTGTCGCGCTCCAGCACCACGCGCAGCAGGTGCCCCCCGGCCGCGCCGCGCGCGCTGCCCCCGCTCCCCGCCTTGCCGGGCGGGGGGGAAGGTGGCTCCGCCGCCTCCACCTTCTCCACCGAGACCTGGTCCAGCGTGGCGTAGTTCATGACGGTGTAGCTCTCCTCGCTGCAGCAATGGAAGGACGGGCACCTCAGGGCTGGGTGAAGGTGCTTCCTCCCCGTGCTGGCATCACCCACAGCCCTGGTGCCCGTCACGGCACTGATGCTTGGGGTTGAACTTGCTCTGTGCACTTGTGGGCCATTCCCAACCAGAGTTTGGTTGCTGCCCTAACAAGAAACACCTCCAGAATGATCGCAACGGGGGGACTTTGAGGTTTTCTTAGGCTACTGGCTGCTCAGGAAAGTGAGGCTTGAATCCACCCAGCCCCTTTCCAGCGAAAGGCAGGGGTGCCCCCCGAGCCTCACCTTTTCTTCTTGGTTATGATCAGGACGTCGTTGAAGAGGAAGAGGTAGCAAACCCTGCCAGAGCCCTTGCGGAAGATTCCTGCCTCCTCAGAGAAGAGCAGGTAGAGCTCACCCCGCTTCAGCAGCCAGCGGGAGGCAGAGATCAGTGGAAAAGGCTGAAACGGAAAAAAAAAATAAAAATGACTGACTGATGTCTCGTGTGGCAGGGAACACTAAGTCAGAAAGCTGTATTTGAGCTCACAGTGAACTCTAGAGTCATGGAATATCAGAGTTGGAAGGGACCCACAAGGATTATCGGGTCCAACGCCTGGGTCCCCAAAGGATCACCCAAAATAAAAAATACAAATCAGTGTGGATGGAACCAGCCCCCACCGCCACCAGGCCTCACCTTCTTCTTTCCGAACTCCAGCTGTTTCTGCAGGGTGTACATCTGCTCTGTCCTCTCCATGGCACGAGCTCCATCGTTGCAGTTCTTCACCAGCTGGAAAAAAACACAGCAGAAGGGGAGGATGGAGGAGGCTCGGCGCATCCTGCCTCTGTGTCAGCCTGAGTACGGCTGGCAAAGGTCCCGCTGCTGCCCGCCGCCTCCGCCAGGAGACCCAGAGCAGGTCTCCAGGATTTCCTGCGCAGGACATCACCAGGAGAGGCGGCAGGTTCCCTCTGCCAGGAGAAGGACCACAGAGAAACCAAGCACCGAGCTTCGCCGAGGGGCAGGACCAAGAGGAAGGACCGATCATCCGAGGAGGGGAGATAAAGAGGAGGCCGGCGATGGAGCAGACAGGGAGCCACGAGGAGGTGAGAACCAGTGGGGAAGGCAGACGGAGGTGAGGCAGCTGCACTGCCAGCACAAGGGCCACAGCTGCCGCTGCTCCTGCTGCGCCCCTGCCCTGCTTGGTTCCCTGCTCTTCGCCTGCATCTCCAGAAATGAGGCAAGTAAGAGCAGCAGCACAACGACACCGCCACGGGGCTTCCGAAACGGGGAGAGCACCCCTGGAGAAGACGACAGTGAAGGGAAGGACAAAAGATCACCAAAGAGGAATGGAGAAAAGATGACAAGAAGGAAAAAAAAAAAATCACAATCAAGTGAAAAAGCTGGGCAAGGGAGAAGACGTATGCATCCAACAGCTCTTTGGAGCAGAGAAATCTCAAGTGGCCCTGTGTAAGAAGGAAAATCAGAGGCCAGCCCCGCAGGTGGGGACCGGGGTGGTGACACGGTGCGCCGCGAGGGAGGGAAGGTGGTGGTGGCCGTCCTCACCTTGCTGATGGCTTTCAGAGCTCTGGTGGCAGCCCCGTACGCTGCAGTGCATGCTTTTGTTTTTTGACACACAGTCTAGAACGTCAAGACAAGATGCTTTAGTGACACTGCAAGACAGAGCAGCTGCGCGTTACTGCCTCCCTGGGCTTTACGGAGGCGATGCCTGCTCGGACCGGCCGTCGGCCTGGCAGGGGGGCAGGACAGGACACGCGTTCAAAGCACGGCTTAACGCTGCTGGTGGCTGCGAATCTGCTTTCTGGCAGGGCTCTAACAGCAGCCACGTACGTGGCCATCACCTCGTACACCGGGCGTCCACCTGGCCCTGCTCCCGCAGCCCACAGCTACCAGCGGTCCCCCCTGGTAGGTTGCTGCTTGGCTCAGCGAGCCAACGAAGGGACCAGCGCGAGGTGCCAAGCGGTGCCACCTCTGACTTACTTACATCTAACAGCAGGGGAAGCCGCGTTACTCTCTGCATAGGGAGAATGAGAAATGAGATCATTGGCAGCCCTCCACATTCTGGTTTCCTTTCAATTTGTTTCAAGGCCTCTTTAAATAAGGGGTTTGTGGTTCTGGAACGGGACAAGAAACCTCCATTAACGTTGCTCTTTGGTTATCAAGACTTTCCAGAGGATTTCCACACGTGAGGAACGCAGTGCAGCTCCAGCACCAGCCCGTCCTGCTCAGCGTGCACAGAAAACGGATCGATCCACGGGCAGGTGATGGAAAAGCGACTGGAGATGCTGAATCCGCCAAAAGCTGGGAAAAGCTGTCAGAAACGTCCGGCACCACCGGCACGGCCTGCACACGAGCAGCCTCCCTGGGCACCCCTAATGCACCCCACGCCGCCCTCGGCAGGACCCGTTTGCAGCATGGCTCGGTTCAGCACGGGGCAGCACTGCCCCCACCTGGCCCCCATCCCTCACCCTTCTCACTGCACAGCCCAGACCGTGCCCCACACCACGCGGTAGGTCTTAGAGGCTCGGTGCTTGGCAGGACACAGCCCCGCGCAGCCCGGAGCCCTGCGAGCAGCTCCCGAGGCGCCCGGGCGCACAGCACGACTCACAGCAGCCTCTGCAGTGTCCTCTGCTGGTACACCTCGTTGGAGCAGTAACTGACGTAGGGGTTGAAGTGCTTCGAGGCGTGCTCTTCCACGATGTCGCTGATGTCGGGCATGACGAGGTTCTCCTGGTGTCGCTTCTCCAAGTCTTCAAAGAAGCTAGGGGCAGAAAGCCAACAGCCTCGCCGCGTGCCTCACCAGGGCAGGACCGAGGCGATTTTCAGTTCCCTGGCTCAGGGGCGGCTCGTCCTTCCCAGCGGGTGCCTTGCTCTTGGTCCCGTGGCATGGCCCAGCCGGAGGCCTGGTGCCTCACCCCTTTTCCTCCAGCACCCCTTGCACCTTTACTCCCAGGGGTCACCCCTCAGCTCAGGCCTTTGCTTTGTCTTCCAGCAGCTCTTTGCCAGCTTCACCAGCCACCTCTGGGGCTGGGACCACAGCTGGCATCTGCGCAAAGCGTCTCTGCGGGAGCAGAGCAGTTCTGGGGCAGTAAAAGTTTCCTGGTTTATGAGTTACAGAAGGAGATTGTCCGGGGGAGCTACCAGACCAGAGCGACACACGAGCTGCCAAGCTCGGGGCGCTTTGCCATGAGCAGGCTCTGCTGGGACCATCCCCGCAGGCCAAGTGTCCCGGAGCAGAACAATTCCTCGAATTATTCGCTCTGAAGCGACGTTCCCACGCTGGGAGTTTTTCCCAAATCGCCGCAGCTGAGAAGCCGCTTGTGCGCCAGCTGCTCGGCTTTCCCCACAGCTGCCTGTCCCTGTCCCCCAGGAGGGTCCCCTGTGCTGCAGCCCCCACAAGGTCCCCCCGTGCCCAGCCCAGCTGCGGGGAGCAGGAGCAGGAGCCCCCCGCGCCCCTATGCTGGGTCTCACGGTGCCGCTGCGCCGCCCCCGCGTGGTGTTCCCACAGCACCCGCTGCAGCTCCCACCCCCGGGAGCAAAGGGCGCGCTTCTGCTGGCTCCCAGAGGAGGCAGTTCCAGGTCCTGCATCCTGTCCGTCTGTCCGGGAAGTCCCCAGCTGGGAACTTCGGCAAACAGAAGCACCCCGGGCACGGTGATGGAGCAACAGGAGCACCCCTGCTTCAGTGCCTGAGTGCAGCCACGCGACTGCTCCCCGCTACGAAACCTCGGGGTGAGCAGAAAATGGGCAGCAGGGCAGAACGGAGCCCTTCACCCTGGGCACCAGCACCAGGACGATGCTGCAGGGGTGTGTGCTGTGGCACGAGGACGAAAGGCAGCAGCTGGGCTGCCTCAGCACCATCAGGATGCTGCTCGCACACGACAAACTGCACAGCTTAACCAGCGCGGTCCCAGCGCCCACGAACTTGCCTGGTGCTGACGGCCAGGATGTCGCCGATGTTGGAGAAGAGGTGGTGGTGCTCCGTCTGCGTCATGGTCTCCTTCAGCTCCTCCGACCTCATGAAGTGGCACACCAGGACGCTCAGGCTGTGCATGTAGGAGTACTCGGACGTGATGATCTCAAACATCGCCTGAAAGCAGCGGGGCGGTGAGGAGGCAGCAAGGCAGGCTGCGGCACCACCGGCAGCACGAGGGGTGAGTTCAAACTCGCTGCACCTCATTTACATTAATAACGCCCGTATAGTATTTAATAATGACTTCACACCATTTACATTAATAACACCTGGAAACTTTTTCCAAGCGTTCCCCGATACCATCTCATGCATCGCTTGGCCTCCACCAACAGCTGCATGCTTTAGGACAGCCCCACGACCACACCACCAAGATGCTTTCCCTCATGGTGCCCGTTCCCCGTCAGCACCTGGAGCCTCTGGGGCGAAGCCCCAGCACCACCCGTCCCAGCGAGACACCCGCGTGCCCCTGCGGGCCGCTCTCACCTCCTGCCGCTTGCGCTCCTCGGGGGTTATGGTGTCCAGGACGCCCGCCTCCAGCACCTGCGGGTGACAGCACGGGGTCAGCTCCAGCTCCCCCCAGCCCCAAACCCACCACAGCAGCAGCTCCTGCGCTCGGCAGTGGGAGTGCTTTGCAGGCAGGGATTGCTCTCTGCCGAAAACACAAGCGTCCAGAGCTGCCTGCCTTCCCCGAGCCTGCTGGGGCGTCTCAACGAGCGCAACCGCAGCAGCTCGGCCGGCATCCGCACAGACCTGCCAGGAGCCTGGCGTGTCCCAACCAGCACCGGGCTGCCCCAAGCATCCCATACCTGGGGTAACACCGCTCACTGTTTGTTTGGCGGCTTGGACAGCTTTTAAAATACACTCTGCTCTATTTCTTTTTAATAAGCAGGTCACCTTCCTGTGCAATAAGGGCTTTCAGGAAGGGACAAGCAGAAAAATAATCTTTCACAACACGGAGACTGCTCGAGGTGCAGCCTTGCCTTCCCAGATGAGGGTTCCCAAACCCAGCAGAAGGCCTGGGGAAATGTGGAGGCAGGAGGCGAGCTCGCGCGACTGCTCCAGGGTGCAAGGACAGCGGCTGGGTGAGGCAGTGCTGCTGCCCAGGGCTGCAGCCGCCGCTTATCCATTTCCCCCAGGGAACGCAGGACGCGGCCAGGAGCTGTGCTCCCGCTCCTACCTCCGGCAGCTGGCTCCAGGTGACCTGCGCGGGGCGATAGCTCTGCACCACGATGGCGGTGTCGGGCAGGGACGGCTCCTCGGGGATGGGCTCCTCCAGCAAATCCTCGTCCGACTCGTGGCTGACCGAGTTCAGCCCTCGCTCGCGGATTTCCTGGTACAGCCGGGGCTCTGCAGCGGGGAGGACCAGGGGTGAGAGCAGCCTCCTCCAGCCTCACCTCCCCCCACCTCCCCACCCCAGCACCCCGCAGCGGCCGGGCCCAGCACCTCCCCGCTGAGGACTTTGCACGGCACCAGCTAACCAGCAGCTCTCGCTGCTGCCAGCCTCCGCAGTGTTTGCCCTGAGCAAACAGAGCCGGGAGCATTCCCGCTGCGAGCGTGGCTGCACCCTCCCGGGGAGCGGGGACACAGCGCCACGGCGCCGCTGCTGCAGGTGGGGAAGCGCAGGGGAAGCAGCTGCCCTGGGCCAGCATCACAAGCGGCAAAGGGGCTGCCAGGGATTCCCTGCGCCTTCTGTGTGGGCTGGAAAAAGGCACCACAGAGCGGTTGGGGAGGAGGAGAAGCAGCACTCACGGTCCTTGAACGAGCCGCCCCGCTTCTGCACCCGCTTCCGCCCGAAGGTTCTCTGCAGGAGGAAGAAGAGGAAGAGGAGAGCTTGCCACCACCGCAAGGGAATCTTGCCGCCACGGCAGGACCACACAACCACAGCACTCTCGCCACAAAGCACGTGCCATGGTCAGACACCCACCGGCTGTATTCCGGGCCCTGGGAAGCATTCGGCTCCCTCGAGGAGGGGAGCAGCTCCCCGGGCAGGCCGTTTGCAAACACCACCCTGCTGTCTCAGACCGATTGTTGTCTACACTGTTGTTTGCCGTACCGAAGTGACTCAGCTTTCACCTCGCATTATCGGGGTCACGATCTGAACAATCCTTTGGTTACTCCGCTGCCTTTCCCATCCGTCTGTCTCGCACCTGGACTTTGCCTGCTCGGCGTCTCGGCCCTCCCAGCCCTGCTTCGCCCACGTCTGGGTGCAGGCCCGGGGCCCCCGCCCGGCCACCCCGCCCTGCAGGCCCGCGGGAGCCCCGCAGGAGCCGCGATCCTCACGGAAGCGGCGTCAGCTGCTCGCAGGCTCCCTGGGGACCCAGAGCTCCCGTGGGTGACAGGCCGGCTGCCTGGGCTCAGCACGCCGGGCTCAGCACGCCCTGCCAGCTCCACGCTCGTGCAGACAGGAGATGCAGGAGGAAAGTACAGCCCCTGGACGCAGCTCACGGCCACGGGGCCCAAAAGAAACGGGGTAGCAGCGGGCACAAACCCACCTTGTTCCTGCCAGGGCTGCGGGCAGGGGGGGCACCCCCGTCTTCCAGCACCGGCTTCAGCGAGGGGACGGCGGCCACTGGCTCCGGCTCCGTGCCCAAGCCCTTCATGGCGGCACGGTACGACATGTTCCTCAGGTTGCGCTTCAGCATCCCCCGGCCGTCCTCCTCCTCCTCCTCCTCCTCCAGGGAGATGCTGGGGATGGACGCCCGCTTCTGGTCCGGCCACGCGGGCTCCTGGCTGGAGCCGGGCGCCCCTGTGCTCGGGTGCCGCGAGGGGTTCTTGGTCTTGGTGGAGACGGCCAGGCTGCGGGGGATGAGCTGCTGGGTGCCCACCTTCAGCGCGGCCGGGCTGTCCGTGCTGAGGACGATGCGGCGCGGCTCGGCCAAGGGGAAGGGGCCCGCTGCCGGCAGCGGCGCCGAGTCGGGGCTGCGCATGCCGGACGGGGAGGTGGAGGTGGGGGGTCCCTGCCGCAGCGGGTGGCATCGGTACTCCAGGAGCAAGGGCTTGTCCTCCACATTGCTGCCGGGGGGGCTCCGAGACATGGTGGCAGCACGGGAAGCCAGAGAGCTGTGCAAGAGAGACAGACGGACAGACAGACAGAGGACTGAATGCCTTCTCCCAGCAAGGCCAAGGGCACGGGCACGCAGCTGGGGCCATCACACGGCATTGCGTGGGGACATGGGGACAGCGCAGGGCCCGGGCTGGGAGAGGAGCAGGACGGAGCCTGGGTGCCGTTGCCCCCGCTCTGATCGGGGGCATGGCCTCGCCCCTCAGGTGCTGAGCGGGTGTGGGTGGGAGCCCGGCAGACCCAGAAAAACAAGGGACAGATGGGGCTGACGGGTGCTCGCCCTCTGCTCCCCGCATCACGTGGAGGCAGGGTCACTGTGGGTGCACCCACCCACGCCTCACTGCCCTCCCCACGCTCTGTGCCCCCCCCAGACCCCCTGCAGGGCCCAGGCACGCAGCCCACCCCTTCCCCACCGCCTTCCAGCTCAGCCAGGGCCCCCTGCACCTCCCCACATCCGCACCAAACCCCTCCACTCAGCACCAGCCGCCCCAGCACCCAGCGCTCCCCGTGCGGGGGGGGTGACGGGACCCAGCTCCTTCCCCGTCCCGCAGCGTGGAGCATTTCACGCCCACCGCCTGCCCGGTTACAGAGCTGAGGGAAACCCCAGGGCTGAGCCGCTCTGACCCGAGGCCGCCCTGCCCGGCCCCGCCACCCCCAGGGGACACGGACGGCCCCGGCCCCGCTCCAAGCCCCGAGGGCCCCCCCCCGGCTGAGCCCAGGCTCCTCACCCCGCTCCCGGGGGACGGGGACGGGACCCCCGGCACCCCGCGGGTGGGGGGGCAGCGGCTGTGGATGCTCGGGGCAGCCCCACGGAGCCGAGCCCCGCAGCCCAAAAGCCCCCCGAGCCCCCGCAGCGCGGCCCGGCCAGGGGGAGGCCCCGGCCCCCGGCTACTCACCGACACCGCCTCAGCCCCGCCAGCCGCGGAGGAGGGGGAGGAGAAAAGGGAGGAGGAGGAGGAGGAAGAGGAGGAGGAGGAGGCGCCAGGAGCCGCCGGGGGCCCGGCCCAGCCCGGCCCGGGGTTGGAGGAGCGGGGCGGAGGCGGTGGCGAGGCTGGAGGCTGGAGGCCGCCCGCTCCTCCCCGCGGGCGCCGGCCTCCCTCCCTCCCTCCCTCCCTCCCTCCCTCCCTATCCTCGGTCCCTCGGTCCCCATCCCGGTCCCATCCGGAGCCTGGTGCTGAGCACAGCCCCGCTCCCCCCCCCGCTCCGCCGGGCTGCAGAAGAGCTGAAGGCCGCTGCCCCACGACGTCCTCCCGCTTTTCCATGCCCCACCGAGGAGCTGGGTCCCCAGGGCGTCGCCCCCAGCCCCAAGCCATGCTCCTGGGGCATCCCGCTCCACAAAGCCGCCCTCCCGGGGAGGCTGGGGAGCACCCGGCGCGTTGATGGGCGACCGAAGGCTGCTCCTCCAACCGTCCTCGGCGCCTGAGCAGCCACAGGCAGCTCAGCTGGGCCAGGGATTGTCCCTCACTAAGGGCACACGAGGCTCAGCCTCGCAGCTGGGTCTCCAGCGGCTGGAAGAGGCCCCAGGCTGTCCCTGTGGGGGCACAGAGCATCTGTCCCCAGCGCTTCGTGGCCCCGGAGCGGCGTTTTGCCCTTTGGGGTGGGGAGGGCCCAAGGGCCGGGCTGGGGGCAGCCGCCCCGGGGCCCAGTTGCCTGCTGAGGCCGGGCTCCGCGCCGGGTGTTTACTGGGAACAGATTTTTCCCTGACCTTCTCTTGTGCCCCCCGCTCTGATTTTTTTTTTTTCCCCATTAAAAATGGAGCCTTTTTCTCCCTGGTTTATGGTGAATCTCAAGTGCCTTCTGGATGACAAAGTCCACTTGTCGGCAATATTCTTTTAAAAGACCCCGCTCTCCCCTCGCCAGACAATCGCGCTATTATCAGGGCTTTCTTATCCGAGAGACTTTTTTCTTTCCCTCCGGGGCTAATAAGCAGAAAGGTTGCCAGCCGTCACAGAGATGCAGAGGGCTCCTACTCAAGAGTTCAGCCACGACTGAAGCCCTCGCACGGCAAACTCCAGGGAAGTGCTATTATGCGGGATGTGGGATCCCATCATTTGATCACGCTGAATGACTTTTTGAAGCAGAGACCATTCACCGGTTTTGTAATGCGCGTTGTTAGCTCAAAGGCCCTGCTTTCAAGTCATTTTTGCTCCCGGTGCCCCCGCTGAAACCTCTGACCGCTATCACCAGCTAGTCGCTAACTCGCCGCTCTCAGCTGTGAAAGGACAGAGTCCCTGCCACTTCCAAACAGCTCCCGAGCCTCCGGGCAACCCGGCCCCGGCCCCGTTCTCGCTCTTCCTCCCGGGACCTTTCCCCCGAGGAGGACGCAGACGCAGGGCAGCAGGAGGGATGAACTCTCCCCCTACACATCCCTAGAAGCACTGCGTTGCCTTCAGGGCGTGCTCTCCGTACTACACCCGTACAGCTTACACCAAAGCTTACACACAACTTACACCACCCCACCGCTGCGCCCGGTGCTGTGCCTCTGCCACTCCTCCCAGAAAAAAAAAGCTCGCAGGACCACTGCTTATAAAAGCACACAGGTTTATTGCATATCAATCTCATGTATAAATTCATTGTAGCATTGGAAAGATTACATTTGGTATACATTCCTATTCTACAGCATTAACCTCAAAATCAGCTTTTTCTATTCATTATTTTAAAGGAATTTCTCTACACAAGTACATTTGTCTTTTATCACAAGCATCAAAATGAAATTTGTAAAATCGCTTTTTTAATTATTTTCTACACTTCATATCTTTTATTTCATTATGCTCCCAACAAAGCGATTTCATATTAATTAATAACTGCCAACACTTTTTTTTTTTTTTCTTTCTTGGCAGTTCAAGGCTTCTAGCCTCGGACGCAAAATCTAATCACATATACAATAAGTGCATCTACGGAATTTTTTTCTTTTTAATAAAAATTTCACAAACAGACACAATAATGACTGCTAAACACAAGTCATGCACAGTTTACTTATAAACATAACAGAAGCAATATACAATCAAGAATGATATGGAACAAGCACCATCCTCTTTCTCAATGTTTTTTAAACATTATATGAAAACCAGACATTTACAATTGATTTAAAAAAACACTATACAGTTCTAAAGAAAAAAAAAAACTAAATCATATCTGTATTGTAACAATGGGAAAAGGAATGACATGGGATGCACAGATTTATGATTCTTGCAAGCACAATATATATATGTTTTAAATTACATCTTCTGCAGGCTGGAAATGACATCAGGGCAAAACATCTCTTGCTTTGAAGAGAGCAACGAGAATGTAAAAGACATTGAGAATTACTTTCAGAATTACTTTGTTCACATGTGAATTGCACATTTGGAAATCAAAGCTGCCTTTTTTTTCTTTTTCATTCTTTTTCCAAAGTGGTAATAAGAATTAATGACAGAAGAAAAAAATAATCTTGGAATCATTCAATAACATTTTAATCACAGTATCACTCAACACTACAGAGAAAAAGGTTCATGGCTTTGTGAGCACACCACTGACCGTCACCCAGGAGCAGAGGGTTTTGCCCTGATGTTACCAGCACCGTGCCGCGCTCCCCGCCGGGTCTGAGGCAGGCGGCGAAGCGCAGGCTCCTCCACCACGGTGCTCCCCCTTCCCCGCCACACACACACACACACAGTACAGCACGTAAAAATCGAATGTAAGTCAGTAGGTTGAAACTGGCTGAGGGGAGGGGGCTCACAATCCAGTGCTTTGATGCTTAGAGTCTAAACACGTTCACGTCGTTGTGCAAGTGCTTTCGAAATGCTTCGTAGGAAGTGAGAAGCCGCTTTCAGGAACATCTACCGAGAGCCTAAGTGCTGCTGAGGGAGAACCCGAACGCTTCCACTACTTTGTTTTAAGCAAGACAGAAACCAAGCTCCGCGCTTTGTCCTGGGATGCGGTTTAGCAGACCCAGCTCGGGTTTTGCTGTCGGACCCTGCCTGGGTTGGGTTTGCTGCTGACACCGAGCCGCGCCTCTCCAGCCCCGCGCCTCTGCTCCTCTCCGCTGCGACCACGAACGAACAGCGCGCAGGCAGCGCAGCCGGCTGCCCCGCGGGACGTCCCCGGGCACCGAAGGGCAGCGCAGGCAGCTCCTGCCGGTGTGCACAGCTCCCCTGGGTGCACCCACACCCTCGGCACTGCCGCTGCTCTGCCAGCTCCGTGCCCCAGCCCCGGCCGTTCCCATCGCTGCTCAAAACCCCGCAGCCGAGCGCCTGCCTCGGGCCTGCGTCCTCCTGTGTGGTGGGCTCGCAGGGGGGGGACACGGCCCTGCGGCGCTCAGAAGCCCCACGGGACCCTTACAGTTGCTCTTTGCTGCAGCGACCTTCGGCAACAGCTGGGGATAGGAAACATCCCGCAGCCTGTCCCCGGCCCCTTGCTGTCACGGCAGTATGGCTACGAGATGTGGCGCTACACGTAATAAATAGCTCCTGCGCAGATATCCTCGCTTTGCATCACCCCTCGCGTGCTGCCCGCGCTTTCACACCAACGCCAGGCCGTACTGAAACCGCTGCAACTACGCGCCCTGCTGCACCGCACCGCCATCGGGGGGTCCTGAGCACGCCATGCTAGTGGCACCGGGTGGCACCGGGTGTCCTTAGGCACTACAGCTCCGTGTCCCCTGGAGCTGGGGGGACCTGCCCGTGCCAGCGAGCCAGCTCCGTCCTGACGGCAGAGCCGTCCTCGACACGCGCACGTCTTGGGAAACATCCTTCAAAGCTAAGTGACTGCTTTTGTCCAAAATCGCAAAGCAAAACCTAAACATCTGCTACGAGCTGCAACACATTTTAAGTGCAATTGAATGAGAGCTACAAGATAAATAGAAATTCAGTGAGGCTTTCTCTTTATTTAACTGTGGAAAAATTAAAACTTGTCATCAGTGCTAAATTAGAGGAGTCAGGAGGTCCTAAAGCAAGCAGAGGCACTAGCTCGAGAAAACGGGAAGAAAACTGAATTAGGAAAATGCAAAAAGAAAAAAATAATCATTTCATGATTTAAAAAGCTCTATTTTTCATGTCCTCGATCCCTGGCCCGTGCCCCTGGCCAGCAGCATGCCGCACGAGGCAGAGCCACGGGGAGCTGCCCCCAGGGAGCCGCCGACCTGCTCCTCTGGAGACACGACAGAACAGAACGGAGGGCTGAGATGCTGAAGGGAAGACCAAAAAAAAAACCAAAAAACACCAACCCACAAACCCCACAGTAACATTTGCATTGCTCAGTACTTGGCCCACGCTTTGGAGACCAGCTTGCTGCTGCTCCGGGGCTCCCCGTGCCGAGGAGCGCGATGCCGACCTCTTCAAAGCTGCCTTCGGTGTCGCGCAGAGCCCTGGGGCAGGGCGAGCAAACGTCCCACCGAGGCAGCCGCGGCCGTGCTCCCCGCTCAGAGGGGGCTCGGCTCGCTCCGGGCACGCAGGAGGCCAGCAGCAGGAGCCAGGCGTTCGGGCTTCCCCAGGGCAGGGACGGATCCGTGCCACCGCTCGGTGTCTCCTGGCGCCTGGGTGCCGCGGGGCCGAGCCGTCCCGTGGCCGAGCGCTTCCCCGTCCCCCGCCGGCACGGGGCTGGCTCGGCGGAGGCTGCTTTTGCTTCCCAGCCCACCAAGGAAATAAATAGGAACCGGAGTCGGATGCAGCTGGCACCTAACCGCGAGGGTAGCAAAACGTATGATTGTCTGGAGAACGGGCGGCAAGAATAGCAGGATTAATCGGGGTCGTTTGGCACGTTAACAAACTCTTCCTACTCCCTGGTTATCGATCATATAACATACAACCTCAATTACACCAGTTTGGTCCTTCACTACATACTTATATTAACATTATTTCTTCACAATAATGATATCTAATGCAAAAAATACTGTTAAGGAAGAAATAAAATAAGAAAAGAATTAGCAAAAAATTACAAGGTATGTACAGATTAAAATAAATTCCCTCCGGAAGAGAAAACAGTTCTTTTATTATTTTCAGTTGGCCCCTGGGGGAATAATTTAAAGGCCGAGCGCCTGGGCAGGGCGGTGCTGCAGCAGCAGCGAGCGGGCAGCAGGGGCTGGGGGCGTCCCAGCGCCGCTCGCAGACCGGTGCCTCCTGACAGTGCCGGGTCCTGGGCCGTGTCCGCCCGGGAGCTTTGTGCAAATACATGGAGCAGTTCGGCTTCCGCTGCCTGGTGGATTCAGAGCCTTGGGCACTTTCACAGGGCGATGTGGAGAACCAAATGGGAAGGGTAAATTTTCTCGGAAAATACACCGACGCCGCCAGTTTACCTTTTGTTCCTCCTATACCGATGTATAGAGATGCCTTCCTTCTCAGGTGGTCTGAGGCTCCTGGCTATCCAAAGCCAGCCCCAGGTGTGCTCCGGGGTGCAAAGAGCGAATTACGAAGGGTCCCTAACAAGACCTCCGCTTTATCTGAGCAGCTGTTTCCTTCGTTTCAGCGTGCTGGAACGGGGCTCCCGTGTTGTGTTTCTCCATCCTGGACTGGCACAGGAGCTCCTCTCTGGCTTCTTTCAAAGTCGGCAGAGCCTGAGCATGTCAAGTACTTACAGGCAGATATACTGACCACCGTGTGCTGCTTCTCTGAAACCAGCCGCCAACCCCGGCCTGCAGGCAGTTACTACCAGATATGATACCTGCCAGAAGCACACTGGCACTAAAATATTGCAGACCCGAGGGGAAAGGCTCCTCCTGGCCTCACCGGCTTTGCACAGCCAGGCTGCCAGAGCACCCCAGGCTCCAGCCGGCGTTCACTCGGTGGTAGCAGCAGTCCAAGCCTCAGAAATTCTCATTTTTATCATGTGGCAAACAGCAAATTCTCAGGACACGCATCCTAAATTTTATCCGTATAGCCAATGTTGTTCTTTGCAATAGGTCTCATCACTTCCCAGACCATTCAGAAATTCAGCTTTACCTGCAAAATCACTGCTGCAACACCGGACTGTAATCACAACGCACAACGGCACGAACGCCATAGCATTTCTGGAGGCTGCTTTGTGTCGGTAAAAAAAAGATGAGACTTTGAAGCAATTTGAAATCACTCATAAAATATCTGTGAGCAATTTTAGAGTCAGAAAGACAATTCTGTTCTTATATGTGCTCGAATAGTGGGTTGGACCCCTGACACTGCTGAAGCAAGGGAACTTTAACCTTCCTATTAAAATTACCGGCCAACCGGCAGTGTGCTGCCCATAAACAACCATCCAGCAAACCAAAACAACGGCAGGAGTCAGAAATGCCTGCCACAATTCCCAGATACTGCTGACACCGAAAAGACACCACTCTGAAGCAAACCCTGGGAGGCGAAGCAGAAGCCGCGAGCGCCCCGCCACAGGCCGGACCTGCCCGCCCCGCACCTCCCCGCACACACCCGCACCTCTCGGGCACGGATTTACCCGGGGTGCTCACACCTGGGGAGGTCCAAGCGGCCCTGCCGTGAGGCACGGGGCCAGAGCGGGGCCGAATGCCACCGCCCCGCTCGCCGGAGATTTTCTGAGCACGGATTTTGTTCTGAAGCACTCGGGATGCTCCGAGCGCAGGCAGCAGCTCGGGCTCGCAGGCACTACCAGAGATGGAAGCTCTCCCAGCCTTGCGGCGCAGGCACAGGCAGAAGGGCTTTCAGGGCACAGCCGATGACTGTGAACCACGTATTTGCATGATACACCAACAACCCAGCCTCAGCAATGCTCCAGGCTGAAGATTTCTCAACCGGGACAGCGTGTATGTAGCATAGCATGACCGTAGGCAGCGTGGCCTCACGCTCGAGAAGCTTTGGGCTGTGCCAGTAGGTTTGGTTGGGAACAAAGGATAGGGCGTATTTCTGTGGGAGTGCACAAGTTCAGATTCTTTCTGAGGTCAATTAAATTTACCCTTCCCTGGTGTAACTCCCGTGACTCTGTCAGAATTGCACCAGGGATAGGTCCGACCCGGCTCTGCTTCCTTGCTATCCCATTATTTGGCTGAGTTGAGGGGATTAAGCTACCGAATGGTTTCAAGATGTGATTTATATGCGGGCTTCACTGGCGCAGTGATACCTTCTCGTAATGTTAGAGGGATCAATATTTGATTGCACTGTTGCAATTCATGTCTTGCTTATGCTATTCCTACAGACTGAAATCCTGGGGCTGCATCAGTTATCCAGTTCTGGAGAGGTTCGTTCTGATAAATTACAAATGAAAACTCTGGACAGGTAAAAATGCAGGACTTGTAGGTCGGATGCGACAGGTTTCTTTCTCAGCCAAAAGTCCAGGCGACTCCTGAGGCCCTCTCATCCATCTTCTGCTCGCTGGGATTTTTGCTAGGATAATTGCAGCACCACCGCCTCCTCGCTGGGACTCTGGCCAGTGCCTTGTTGACCTCTCAGAGGTGGTTGATAGGGTTAAAGGTCCCCGACTCTGAAGCTGCTCCTGCCATGTCCAACCAAGCACCCAGGGAGTTCTGGGAGGACGTGTGGAGGGGAGCGTTCTCAGACAGGGACAGCATCATTGCATAAGCCTGCAGGAGAAGAGAGCAACGCAGGGGACGTGTGAATATGCACGCAGGACAGGCCACAATAACCTGTGCGAAGCACAGCACGACCTCACCAAAACATAAGATTGCCAGCAGCCTTTGGCCTGGGCTAAGAATCTTGCCAGTGTTCAGGAACACAGGCATGGAAAGCTTGTTGGTGTTCCCAGTGTGCTCGTATGTTCTTGTTGGGTCACTGCTGCAGTGAAGCGGTTAAGTGTCTGCTGAAAATCTGCAGGGAGACTTGTGTCTGCTACCACAGGACCTGACTGCTTCTCCAACCCAGATGCTCTCCCTCTTCCAAGACTCATACGCCCTTTGCATCCTTTCACAGCCCAAACAAATGTGAAGCCTTGGGTAGGTGATAACCTCACGTACTGGAGGTAAAAGCCTGTGTAAGTGCCACCTGTGACACGAAACAGCGGAGGACACAGCTTCCCCCATCCTGCGCCAGCTGGTGCGATGGATGCTCCCAGGTGTGAGTGCAGCGGTGGCTGTGCAGCCCTCTCCTTCACACTGGGGCTGCACCCAGCCAGGCACAAGCCTTTGCGGGGCAACAGCCAAAGACCACACCTCATCTGGGACACTGGTACAACACTCGGTGCAGCAGGACCCTTAGCAGTGCACCTGTGATGGTGACAATACCAACCGGTCGTCTGACTTCAGCCTCTTCAGGCTGAGAGTCAGACCTACTTGTCAAGTCAACACACCATCTGCCGGAGGCACGTGCTGAAAGAGGTTCAGCCTGGGAGCGCTAAGGACATGCACGCTTCTCAAAGTGTGTAAAAGACAGACAGCTCCCAAGGAGCGCTGTGCTGCTCACACAAACGGTGTTTTACGACTGCATTCCCTGGTTCAAATTGTTTAAATTACTTATTGCCATTTAAGCGTAACCAGGCTTGCACCTCATACAGTATCAGCCTGGTTCAAAAAACATCACCAAGCATCAGACAGACCTAACGAAGTAGGATGAATTTGAAAGGAGCAAGCCTTCCCAGGTAGTTAGTACATTTGCCATATTAGTAACAGGACACATGTAAGAGTTAGGCAAGTGGCTTGTGCTTTATCTAGTTTCCCCTGGAAAAAAAGCCATGTCCTGTCCCTTCCCCAGCTTTAGCCCTAGCACCTGCCGTGGAGGACAAAACTTCACAAATTCCAGCTGATGATAAATCAAAAACCTTGTTCTGCATGGCGGCTGCATTAAGCTACTGCTTTGCTGGACATTGGGGATAGATTTCAAGACACATTCTGCTGCTTGAAGGTTAGAAAAGGACTCCAGTGCAACAGCTGAGCTTATCCCCCGTATTAAATATCATCAAGCCTCCACTAACATACTTGACACTTGTCAGGATGGACATTATTCACACCCTTCACTTTACACCGCGTTCCTAGCTAGGTGCAAAGTGGTTCTCTGAAAGCAGAAGCCCAAATTCCCTACATAGCCAACGATGACAGTTGGGCAGTAACACCGAGCACCTTTCTTAGAGGCGTACAGTTAGAAGTGTTGAGTGTGAGCTCTCCTGTCCAGCACAGTGAAGCATAAATACATAATAGTCAGAAAAAGACATTTATACAGACAGATAGAAACAGACAGATGCCGCTATCTTTCTCTATAAGCACGTTCTCACAACACAGGCTTAATGATAAATTGACCTGGTGACCTAGAACTGCCGCCCACTCCATTTCTTCTCAATTTCTGTATAGTTGCAACAAGACACAGTTCCCACACGATTCACTGATTACAGTCAGAATTCCTGCTCACTGGAAGGGGAAAATAAACCTTGGCTAAAGGAGGCCAGCTGCTTGCTAATCCTATAGTACATGCTGGCGGCAAGCTAGATAAAATGTTCTGTCATATACCCACCTGGTTTTTAGCCTGCCTGTACAGAGTCTGTTTTATTGTCTCAGAGTCTAAGGTGGAATTAAACACATCTTTAACTTCAAATGCTTCCTCGGCTGCTTTGCGAAGATCCAGCCCCTTCCCAAAATTCGGCATCTGCTCCAAATCTAACAAGCCGGCTTCGTCCTCCTCAATACACCTGTACCAATGACCAGGGGAAGGGGTTGACCTGTTGTTAGCTCGTCTCACCGTTCACAGACCGATGTGAGTGGTGCTAACCCAGTGCCTGCATGCACATCCCATGGGGGTCTCAAAGCCACATGCGTGAGCGGACAGACAGACGAACACAGAAATGACACAAAGTGCAAGGAGTAAAGAAAAAGTGGAGAGCATGACTACGCACGTACAAGCATTAGTGCTCTAAATATTGGTGGTTCAGCCTGACTACAGTTCACTGTGTGGAGGTGTCCAGTTGCTGTCCACTCCCCGACACGTCCGACAGCGTGTCCGTGTCCACAGAACGCTGCTGCTTTCTGAGTAGCAATGAAAATAGCGATGCACTGAGACTAAATAAGAGGCTGCTCTTTGCATCACAGGACATTTGTTAGGAATATCAAACTGAGGCAGAAAAAGCGATGCTAAGCCTACACCATGTCCAACAAACTGATTTTGAAGGTGTCTAGATATGGCTTGACCTCAGGAAGAAAAAATCACTTTTTCCCAGCGCTCTGGTGACTTCACTTGAAGTCAACATTTTGCGCAGTACAAATTGGGTTGTATACACATGCCTCTCCCTTTGCCCTGACCAGGGTTTTAGAGACGGACATTATCCACTGAACTGTGGTATGCGGAAAAGGTGTTTTCTGTTTTGGACTAACTCTTTTCCTGTTATTAACTCCTCAAGTCTTGGATATCCATCTTATCACAGATTCTCCTTGCAGTCCACTTGTTTCGTATCCCCCACCATGGTGAAAATGGAATCTTTCAAGTGAATGCTTAAATCAAACTGGAGGTATGATATATGGCTTGAAAAATAAAACAGTAGCACTCACAATCTACCAGTGACACAGGGTCAGAAGTCTGGCCCACATTTGACTTCTCAAAGGGAACGGCCCACCTCACCTTCGGGTGTGGTCAAAGCTCATGTTGAGAGATGTGGGCTCTTCATCTTCTTCATCCTCATATGCTCCTCGGGGCTCTGTGGTGGGTGATACTGTTTCATCCTGTGACTTCCCTGTCAGGCTGTCATCGTCTTCCTCTTCCAGTTCTTCATCTTCATCATCCACATCTTCTGTTTTCTCATTTGATAATCCATGACACTGGGAATTGCCATCGATATCCTGGATTTCTGGCCTGAAATATTTGGTCAAGGGGGAAAGAAAAAAAGAAAAAGAAAAGATACCAAATGAGTAAGTCGTGCCTTTTCACTGTAACGTAAGACTCTATTAATTTTATATACGTGTATACATGCAAACATATAGAGATGTATCTTTGTACATACACATATCATTTACACTGCAAGGAAAAGGAAAACGGACATGTTTTAGGCAGTTAAAAATCAGCCTTCACAATTTCTTAACAGCGAATGAGCATGTCAAGTATATACCAACCCAAATGCTTTTCAAACTAGAATTTTGTCTAGTCTGGATCTAAATGATGCTTTTCCATCTCATAATATAACATCTGTGGGACATGGGGCTTTCCTCCTCTCTGCTTCTGTATTCGAACAACCTCCCTTTTAGCAACCAGATGCAGGAAGCTTCCTCACAGCATAATCCAACAGCCAGCCTAAATTCTCTCTCACATTACTTTGCTTATTCACACCCAGAGCAGACTCCAAGAGATCAGGAGTTTTAAATTACATTACGAGAATGAGAGTGTGATCAACAGCGCTATGGACTAAGAACCCAACAGGATGCCACCAAGTGACGTAAGGTAAGCATAGCATCTTTACCAGAAATTTTATGCCAGCACGTTCCAGACTGCTTACTGTTCCCTACGTGGGTTGTATCATTCTGTGGATTTCTCATACTTACATTCTGGACTTGCACCTTAATATTGGCATTGAATAGCTATTTGTGAAAGCAAGAGAGCTGCAGGTGTGAGTGTATACATTCAGATTTGCTGAAATCCACAGATACAGACGGATCTGAAACGAACTAAAAGACTAGAAAAGCAGGTGCCTCTGATCTCTGACAGAACAGGCCAACTGATTTTATGGCAGAAGGTCAACGGATCACTAATGACATTTTTATCTAGTGATGAAATTGCATTTTATGACAACTGCTGCACTGGAGCTAACTCTGCAGCAATCTGCCTGCCTGCCTTCTGGTAGCACAACCCCATTACTTGTCCCCGCCGGTTTCAGCTACATGTCTGAATATTAGCATCTCTCGTGTAAGCCTTCCTAACTTAAATCACTTTCTGAAACGATTTAATACCAGGCTTAGAGCTTAAAGTTGATTGTATTTTCCTTCCAAACTGCTACATTTCTACATTTCTCTCTTTTGAGTGTTTTAAATCACGTACTGCAGGACAGAGGCTGAGACTGGTCTTTTAACCATGTTAACAATAAATGACACCAGGTAATTTTATTTGCTTGTCTACCTTTTATCTGCTAAAGTTGATGCTTGATTCATTTCACTATTTGCAATAAAATTTCTGATTTCAGAGAAATACGAATCCTCTTTTTCATCTAAAAGTGCATGGTTGTCTGACTCCGAGTTTGGGGAAGAGGCACTGGTCCCAAGGTGGTTTGTAATGACTCCAGAGTGCTGGCTCACTGATTGAGAGAAACAAGAAAAGAGAACAGGAGAAACAATCAGATATTGTCAAAGCTATTATTAAGAGGAAAAATCAAGGAGGAACATTATGCAACAATCCCCTCACTATATATTGAGAATGTAATATTTAAGAGAAATCTCATGGACCAAAGCTGCCAACAGAGGCTCATGTTTTCCAGACTTGAACTACAGAGAGACACACGGATGGTATTCAGCATTTACGGATGGTATATACAAATCAGGAACCACTATCCATAGCTGTATAGCTGTTTGCCTTTGACTTTACCATAAAGCTTTTCCCTTGGCTGAGAGATCACTTAGCTGGCTTCAGCACAGGAATTTCTTCCTTCAGTTTTTCTCTCAGGACAAAGTCTATTTATCTTCTTGGATTTCACATAGAGCTACACATACATTTCAGGTTGAAAACCCCTGGTAAAGTTTGGTGTGTCTGCAACAACTTCGTACCAAAAGGTCTCATGATGGGAGGTTACGCTCCCCGGACAGCGTCCCCAGGAGGTTAGTGTCATCACTGCTATTTCATGAGTGGAAAAGGGCACGCGGACCTGCCGGGAGCGTGGCAGAGCTGAGTACTCTGCATGTGTGCCCGTGTTACCGTGATGCACTGCAGCTACACGTATCATTGGCTGCATGAGGAGGTGGCATTTGGTTTTTGCTACCTAAGGATGCTCGGCATAAAGACACAGTGCTTTCCATGAAGGCCTCCCCAGGTGACCAGAGAGATGAGACCGCGGTGTCTTCTCCCTCCGGCGCCCCAGCAGAACCGCCCAGCAATGCCATTTGCTACCTGGAACATTCTCGTGTTCGTGTTTCTTAAGATGTCGGTCCAAGTTGGTCTGCTGCCCAAAGCATCGGTTACACAGGTGGCATTTGAATGGCTTCTCCTTGTTATGGATGTTTCGAACGTGCCGCTGGAGGTTGGAGGAAATGCTGAATGACCTGTCACAGTATTTACACCTGAAAAATAGAAGCAAATGCCAAAGAGTGCAACGTGAGAGGAAAAAAAAAAGAAAAATCTGACTACCAGAAAACCAGAAAATGTTGGTCTATAAATCTTTACTCAGCTGAGGACCTGGAACGCACGAGGCATTAATCATTCCAGACAAATCTAATATTATTGTTACTCAAGGAGCACAAAGAAAGGATTAGGATTAATTAAGAAGTGAGCCGTCCAAACAAATAAGACTTTTAAACAAAATAATTACTTTTCCACACATCAATGTAAAAATAAGAAAGGTGAGTTAATTTATTTCTCATTTTGTAGGGGAAGCAGGTGAAATATGGGGAGAGGAGAAAGAAGACAGAATGAGAAGAAAGAAGGGAGGTTAAAAATATAAAACCATTATTAGCTTGCACATCCCTACACGGCACAGTTATCTGGACATACAGACAAACCTAGATTTATTTCTGAAATTCCTTGTGGTACTCAAGATACAGGCAGCAGAACATGCCTTTAAAGGCAATTATGGTTATTATTACAGTACAATAGCTCCCAAGAAATACACTGTAGTTTCCAAACAGGATAAGATTTACTCCTATGCAGCGAATATTTGGTTTCGGATGAAAAAAATGTGCAGCGTAAGGAGCCAGGCCAGAATGTTTAGGGAAGCTGTTGAGTGAAGAAATGTTGTCTCTGAAAACTCCCTCGGCAGGAACCACGGTAGATGTGTTGGAAGCTTGTTCAAAGTTGCCATCCCCCTCTCTGGATTCAGATTCCCTCAGCATAAAAGCAAGGCTTTTGTGCACCCCGATGCTGTGAGCTCGGACCTCTGCTCTCCCCCCCAGCGCCGGCACCACTGCAGCCGCTGTACAGAAGAGGGCAGCTTCGAGCCGCAGTGAAAAGTTTCGGGACTAGAGCTACAGAAAATTAATTCTTTGAACCAACCTGAGTCCCTCATTAGGTCTCCCTTTAAATGCATCGTTTGTACCTCAACAAAACTGCCTTCCTCGTGGCTGTGCTTCCAAAGCCCATGGGAAGCTGAATCCCTTGCCCGCTACCTTTGCAAATCTTGCACGCTTACGGGACAAAATAAAAACTGTTCCCAAGCCCCCGGAATGCCAGAACAAAGCCACTCGCTTTAGCTGAACTGCTCCAAGAACAGCATTTGTCCCACTGAGCTGAGCTACCATGTGATAAGGCACAAGGACGGTGGGCATGCTTTAGGAGTGCCATTGCTCCACTGCTCGAACAGGGCACACAAATGTATCCCGGGCTTCCGTCATTCAGGTATGAAGCTAGATTTGTCTTGACAGTAAGGACGTGGTATCGTTTTCCTGCAAACATGGCAGATTCAAATGCGAGAAGGGGTTGTAAGTGTAAAAAATCTATATTGTGAAACACACACAATTTCCAGATGTGCTACAGCTGTGATTTTTATTTAGTCTCTAAAACCAAATTGATATTATTTTTGGAAATAGCAGAGATACATTTATGAAACACTCTCTCTCTGAATATTTATGGATTCCATGTCCACCTCTGAATTTCCTACTGCTAAATCACTGAAAAATACTGAGATATCTCAAATAATGAACCTTTATTAACATAGGAATAAAGGCAAATCTCTTATTAAACCATAGCTTTCTCAGACTTAAAAAGTTTGATTTTTTTTTTCCAAAAATTGTGAACAACTACAGAAGACAAGACGTTATTTGAATGTCAGCTGGACAAGCAGTTTATATACTGACAAGTTAAACATGCATGGGTTTCCAGCTCTTACTCTCCCCCTACCTGCCAGCACCCAACGAGTCTGATTTCACGAGTTGCCAGGCTTCTGCAGCTTCTACTGTTCAGCATTTCAGAAAACTGCGATGTGCAAAACAAATACCCAATATCCTTCTTACTCTGTGGGGTTTTCCTAAGCAGCTTTGCACAGCTGATTCTACCGACACTGTACCACCAGCTCCCTCCTCTCTGCTGATGCTCTGGTCTTCCCTCCCTGCCTGTCTGCACCTCGTCAGCAGGAAATATTTCTAGATCAGATCACTGCTGATCCCGCCTCGAGACGCACCTTTGCTCGCTCCGGGTTGCTTTTCCCATACCCTTCTTACCCCTCTTCCTCAAACCTGCCCTCCTGGGTCCAGCCTCGGCTTTGTGCTGCCGAGGGCCGGGCACGAGGGGAGCATCGGGGCTCCGAGCGCGTGCGGCTGCCCCGCGTACCCCGCGCCCATCACTCACGCCGGCAGCTCCAGGGACTTCAAAGGCAGAGCTCGCATGAGCAAGGCAAGAGAGATCTGGCCTCCCGTATGTCAATTTATTTAGATGTTCAGGAAGTCTTTGAAAAGTTCCCTTTGACAGGTCCTCGCTCTAACTATGAGCTATGTGGATCCAGGTTCAGATACAGAGAAAGGATAAAGAGCTTGTTAAAAAAATAGAAAACAGAGGGGCATTGGAAAGGAGCAATATCTAACGTCTGAAAGTAAAGGGACAAGGGAGACGTACTGTATTATTTGTGGTCCCAGAGGGGTCGGTACTTGGGTCTCTGCTGGTTTTAATCTAAATAAATGACCCAGACAGAGGAACCAACTTAAATTCAGGGAAGAGGTGAACACAGAGGCAGGAGAAGAATAAAGCTCAAAAGAAGCTGTATTTACTCTGTAAACAGACTGACAAAATGCTAGTAAAATTTCTTGCTTATCAGTTTAAAGTAACACACCAATAGGCTAAAAAAATACAAAGCAGGACTGAAGGATAGCTAAGAAGGAGCCAAAGCTGGAACGTGGGAGCTCTAAGGAACAGCAGACAGGGCGAAGTCAGAGCTGGAGGCAACCTGGATTCTCGGTATGACAAACAACGGGAAGGGGGAAAACAGACAGCAAACAATGTAAGGATGAGTAACTGAGCTAATCACCGTAAGAAAAAGACAGTTTGGTAACACTACAGAGGTGACGGTAAGGCATTTGATAACATACTTCGTGAAGTTTCAATAGCGTGACTGCATTTGCAAAATTAAAAAAATAAAAAAAATGTAAAACGGAATTACAGTCACAAAGCATAAAACACACGGACAGTGACTCTTCCTAAATATCAAGTGCACTTACAGCAGGGATGAATTTAGCCTACATTAAAAAAAAAAAAAAGAAAATGAGAGAGAAGAGAGTCATATTGAACTGTGTGCAATCTGAAATGCCAGGGTAGATGTCAGCTTTAGTTGTTAGCTTCAGCTTAATGCAGATAACAGGACACGGGGGCCTAAAAGGAAATTAAAGAAAAACAAATTCAAAACAGACGTCAGGAAGCACATCTTTATAGGAGGAATCACAGCCTTACAGGCAGTGCTTAAGGACTGGGTGTAATTCAAGAATCAATTAGATGGCATCCTGGAGGGAAGGGACATTTGAAAGAAGAAGAAAAAAAAAGCCTTTCTGAATCGAGTAGCTCTTAGTTGTTCTCAGTCCAAGTTTTATGTAGTTTGTGTGATTCTGTGATTCCAGGGACTGAAAACAAAAACAAGAAGCAAACTCACAGCTACAGTATACCCTTATGTTCATGTGTTCCAAGCATAAGGAGCTTCATTAAAAATCGCCTTGCCTGCATTTTGCTTTGTAACCTCGGAAGGACAACAACCTCCTGCTTTTCACAACTTGAGTCGCCACGTAAGTCTGACGTGATCTCTCAACAAGCCCGAGATAGTTCACATTTCTCTGAAAGACGCAGTTTTAAGCTTGATAGTCCTTTTTACCATTGGGTTTTAAAGTACATATTTTTGAGTTTTAGATACGGTATAGAAGAATGAAAAGAATTGTGTCTAATTCCATGGTATAGCATGTTGTCTTTAAGCCATTTCAAATCACTCTCATTTTTAGAAAGCACAGTGTATTAGCAGTTATTTCTCACTCTCCAAAAAACATGTAGCACTTTCCCTTTTCAATAAGAATTAATCGACCTTCATATTGCTCATTTACTACTTATTCCTACCTTATGCCTAATTAAATAGACAGCTACTAACTTTAAATGACTTTGTAAAAGCCACACCACTTATCAATGACAATCAGGAATCAAAAAAACAAAGCATCTGATTTTCTGGCCTGCATTTTTCTTAATCTATATGTGGACATTTGGTCAGTGTGTAGTAGATTTATGAACATTTTAATTCATATTTTAACAAACTCCAACACTGACAAAGTCAACAGAAAAAAAAAACACATTTAAACAATCAAATGAAAAGTTTTAAGTAAGACATCAATAAAACACTGAAAAATCAGCAACCTGCTTTTACCTGCATAAAGTTGGCACTTTGAAAACAAGCTTTCAAAACAATTACTGCTGCTAAAGTTGGAAATCTCAGTTCTCTGAGAGCAAAAGAAAATCAATGATAATTAAGCTCTTCTGTAAATGTAGCACTAACTCTCAGGAGTGCTATTATAATGCAACATTGTCCAGAAGTCAAACCTCTATTGCAAAAAAAAACACACGGGCCATTTTCTGGGAGAAGACCAGATCAAATAAATCTGTATTTTCCTAACCTTTGTTAAGTTGCAGGTCTCCTTTTTTGGAAGAAAACTGGACTAACAATCTCTGAATAATTGGGAGTGAGCATTCTACTCAGACAGGGGTGTATGGTGAATACACAGCGTTCATTCAAGACATATCAAATAACGCAACTGAAAAATCAGAAGAACAGGGAATGGTTCCAAAATATATGTCTGCTTTGGAGAGGTTTTTTTTTTATTATTTTTAATTTACCTAATGTCTACACTCAGAATTCTGTATGGCTCCATATGGAAAAAAAAATTGACTCTGTACGTACCTGGGATTACAATGTGGGAGAAAGTGGCTTCTTAAGTTAAACTAAGCATAAAAATTTGATATATTTGACCAGATGGCCTTTTGCTGCTCATAAATTTGTTTGTTTCTCTTTATATAATAACTGTTACATTAGCTTTGTTGTGAACTTACGACTGTGTATGGAAATACCATAACATTAGCTACCAAAAATGAAATTGTTCGAATTGTTACTACTGTTTGACAACATGCAAAACACTTACTCATGTTATGGAAAACACAATGCTTGATTTTCAGTGAGCTCTCTATTCATCATTCGTTCAGTTTTGCTCATATACTATTCTAAAAAGAAATGAACCTAAGCATATTTTTGGCCAAAGTTTTTTTGAAACTGACTGCAAAACAGTAAGAAAATATTGGGCAAAAATATTCTATGACAAATGACCCCTCATATATATACTCACACATACTTACATATATTTTCTCGTAAGGTTTATTGAAATCTAAAAGACTCGCTTAAACAGGAGTCCCTTCAGGAGAGCCAAGTGCCCAGGCTGGAACGCACTGCCTGCATTTTCTATAAAAGTGTCTGTACGTGCCCTTTTTTCTATACACAACACAAACTGCAGTGTAGAATCAGACTTTTATGTCCACAACTAGAAGAAAATAGTACAGGCTTCTACCTTAGACACCTAAGTCAGTCAAACGGTGTCTGCATTCCCACCCCCGATCACTCTTTTTAAACTTTGCCACTTAAGTTGGAACACTAACTAACTCAGATTTTAAAACACATATACCACAGGGCATTTGTTTTTTTTTTGATCTACTACCCCAGGCCCCTCTGACATGCATTAGGAAAAGAAAAAAAAATCTAGCTAGATCCAGCAGTTAATTTACTGGCAAGCCCTTCAAAACAGCCTGATTTTCAGAGACATTCAGCACCTTCAGCTGTCCTTGAGATGAATGGTTAATGTGAGTGTTAAACAACACTGGAAATCAGACCACTCATTTGCCAGCATACATCTAAATATAAGTTAAGTGTCTATCTTCAAGCTGCCAAGCCTGATTATTTTTGGCTGGTACACATAATATACAATCCTATGAATCACTATATGTAATGCTACAGGACTGCAGCATTATGTTGGCACAACTTTATAGAAAGGAAAAAAAAAACCACAGAGTGGTGAATGAGGAGCGTGTTGGGAAAGGGGCAGTATCTGGGGGACAACATCACCTGTAGGGCTGTTCTCCAGTGTGTGTCCGCAGATGTCTTGTCAGATTTGCTGAGCGTGGGAAGATCTTACCACAGTACCTAGACAGTGAAAGCCAAAGTAACCATCAGTGCATGAAAACTCTGCCACAAGACCAAAATTACAAACACTGTATCACCAGTTGCTATCTCTCTGACTTGTTTTGATACCGTTCCCCAAATTAGAAAATCACTTTGTGCATTTATAACTCTGGGCACATATGTACTGAGGGCAGAAGATGTGGACGCAAGAACTAACAGCATGACGTCCACCTCAGAATAAGAGGATTTACGGTGGTGAGATACTGCTGGAACCCATTTCCATCCGACACAGAACAGCAGTCAATAATGCTGCAACACTGGGAAGGGCAGGAAAAAAAATAAATCAAATGCCTATTATAGGAAGACTTGGGTCAGACCCAAATTCTGACTTAGTAGCTTATTTTGGAGGCCTGGGGAAGTATATAAGAACAAAGAAAGGATGCACTGACGCATCCCCAGTATATTCTCCCAGCTTCCAGTAATCTGAAGTTGCAGATCCTTCTGAGCCTAAACTTGAGCAGTTTCACTCAACACGGTTTTGCTGAGCTTCTTCCATCTAGTTTTCTAAAAGCTTTGAGAATGCACATAAGCTTTTGATGTCCTCAGCCTCCTACAGCAATGAGTTCCTCTGCTGAATTGTGTCGTGTCCAAAAGAATCTCCTGCTTGTTTGAGCCTGGCACTCGTAACTTCATTTGGTACTACCTCATTCCTGCATTAGGACAGAGTGGTTAATCACTGACTGTTCACACTGCCCACCGCTTGAGATTTTTATAGATCTCCCTTATATTCTTATTTGGTTGTTTATCACGCAGAATCTACTTGATCATCCCCAGAATTCATAGCATTCACTTCTAGATGAAGCATTGCATTGCTGTTATCAGGATATACTGCTGGGACTCCAACAGTCTGCTTAGAATAAGGAAATGCAGCAATATAAAATAAAATAAGAGAATGAACTGTGATCCACAATAAATCTGAGTCATAGAAAACTCAAAAGGAAGGGAGGTATAAATAAAAACATTAATTGGGAAATAAAATACTCAGGAGGAAAGGTTATGTTCTGTGTCTGTGAAGCCCGATGCTTAATGTTGTAGAAGGAAAATATGGGCAGACTTTCTCAATTTCAGGGGCATTCAGCACCTTCAAATGTCCTTAAAATGAATAGTTAATGGGAGCATTAATCAATAATGAAAATCCAAATGTTAATTTGCTACTGTGTATCTACATATAAGTTTAGTCCCTATTGGAGCTACAAACCTCACATTTCTGAATCCACAACTGAAATCTGAGCCCAGAGCTTTTGAGGCAGTAGAACACAAGAGACGCATCAAACAAAATCTGTACCCACTTACTGCCCCCAAGGAAAAATGAAGCAGAAGCCATCACAAGAACCTCTGGTACTTGCAGGTAAAACCGTGTAAGCAGATACAGATTTCTATTCCCTTGGTGATACGCTCTGATAACTGCAATGGGTATGTAAGTATTTCTGCGGATAAAGTTGTGTCTGAACAGAGAGGCTTACTGCACGCTGTTTTTAAAGTTCCATTTCTTTTTTTGCATAGCTGAGATTGTAATGCATTTGCACTGGAAACTGTGGCATTTGCTACCACACACAAGAGACTTGGCTTGGAGAACTCTGTTTGCTTGAGAATCTCCAGATCTGTTCTCAAGGTTATTAAAAATTACAAAGAAAATAGAAGATGCTGATTTTCTACCAGACAAAACAAGCTATTTCAGAGCGAATTAGTCACCAGAATGCTCTGTTCTAATTCTGCTGCTTCTTGTTTTTCCTCTCCACCCGCATCCAGACAGTAAGGATGACCACGTGAAGTCGCTCAGTGCCTGATGACGTTGCTGTGATGTTGCTCTGTGCCCCAACACGTTGGGAGAAGGCTCCCGCTGCTGCCGTGGTGCCGAGGCCCTTACCTGCAGGTGTAACGCTCCTTGCCCTTGCGCAGGATGGGGTCGGATAGCGTGGGTGGTGGAGATCGGAAGTTGAAAGGGTGATGTGGAAGGGGCTGCAGGGAAGTGCCGGAGTCTGCCTTCATGGCTGCAAAACTCTCCAGTTTCTCTGTCATCGTTTCTATGGCTGACATCTACAAGTACAAGGCAAGACCTCGTGTCATTAAAATCCACAGGAAGAACGATCTCTGATGCATAAAACATGTCTTTTAGCACTGGTATGGTGCTCAGAGCCTGTTGCTGATGTTTGCTCTTATTCTCAGGAGCCGGCAGCACAGCGTGAAACGGAGTCACTGAATCCAGCCAGGAAAGAGAGGAGTAGCGTATCGGGTTCGGAGGATTCAGAAAAGGTACAGCTGACAAAGCCAGGCTATAACCATCAGATCACAGAGATTAGAAAACTTTTTAACCTTCTGCAACGTGCCTGTGTTTACCTTCAGCATGTCAAATTAAAAATTGTCTCAGGATACACTCGGCTTCCCTTTTCCCAGGGATGACACTGAAATTTAGGCAACATGGGCAGCTGCTGAGAGCAGAAGTCACAGCCCAACCCCTCTTCTCCCCCAAAGCCACCCAGCCCCGGGAAGCAAGGAGGTTCCATTTCTCACACACACACGTTACGCTCCCTCAGGCTCAGAGGGCGAGCAGCAGCGAGCACGGGGCAGGCAGGCAGGCGGCCCCAGGTGGGAGAGGACAGGGAGCTGTGGGGCAGGAGGCAGAAGGATCCTGGCCAAAGTGCAGCGGGAGAGAGCAGGGGAGTGGGCGACTGCTGGCCACGGGGCTGGAGCCTCAGGGAGGAGGCAGCAGCTGGAGCGGTGGAGGGAAGATCAGACTCAGGACCGAGGGTGCCCACAGAGAGTTTGTGCGGCTAAGAGGCCAACGTGTTACTTACAGGTAAGAAAGGTTCAGAAGTCAGTAAAGGTGACGGAAGGATGGCCAAATTCCTGGCAGGAGAGGAAATGCCAGCCAAAATAAAACAGAAGTGAGCAGTGGCTGGATGACTTGTGGTTAGGAGGACCACAGTCTGCACAGGGAAAGCCTGTCTGCATGGGAGTGGGAGGCAAACAGGCCTGGAGAGGGGACACGAGTACGAGGCTTCTGCACACCCCTTCCAGGTGGAGTTTCTGTGACTCAGCAGAGCCCCGATCTCACACACACACAGGGATTAAACCAGACCAGAAATGGGGAGAAGGGGAAAATCCTTGAGAAATGGCAGAAGTGGAAAGCAAAAAAAGAAGAAAGAAGAAGAAAGTCGGTCTGCGTGGAAAGAAAAGGACACCTAAAAAATAACCCCAAAGCAAAAGCAACAACAAAAAAGCATTTTTACTTTCATTAAAGCAAAACAGGAAATCCAAATCCAAGAGAGAAAGCAACTCAGAGGACTGCACTAACATCTCCAACGCTCAATTTTGTGCACTCTCGAGAGCACTTCTGCGATACCCAGCTGAAGCGGGGCTAAAACAAACAAGCGAGCCATAAAGCTGCCTCCTGGCTGCAGCTGACATCACCGGGAGAGGGAGCGAGGGGGCAGTGGGAGCCTGAATGGAGTCAGACAGCGAGCGGGGAGACAGCGAGCGAGCGGAAGGCAGTAGGAAGCCATATATCAAAAGTAGATGCTCTATTGTACAGGAAGGGCTGACCTTTTGCACGTTTACACTTTATTAAACTGGGCTCGGGGGGGAGAAGAGAGCCAAGATATTGTTTAAAATGTATGACTATAAAAAAAAGTTGTCTTAATCACCAAAGAATACATTGTGGAAGGCTGACAACCATTCATAAGCTGTAAAAAAGAGGAGTAGTAAAACCCATTTCTCGATAATAGATCCACAGCCCCTTAGTTGGAGGCTCCCAGCCCATGATAAATAGTAAGTAATACTTAGCGCCAGCCACTTGAAAAGGTTACTTGATCATTTACAGCAAAAGCTCTGCCCCAGCTGCCAGTCATGTAACAAAACCATCACGTTAAAATGCTATCCGGATCTTTCAGAGCTATGCCACTCAGCCCTTTGCTGGAGTACCTGGAGATATCTTTTGTTGTGCCCTGTTCTTTAGGCACTTAGTCAGAGATGTTTGCTGGCTTGATAGCCGTAGGCTTATTTTAAAATTCTAAACACCGGCCATAGCCTCTCCAGTGGTAAAGGCACTTTGCTATTTAGGGAACAACTGCCTGGTTATAATAAAAAAGAAGGGGAGAAGAAAAGAAACTTAACAGGTGAGAAAAGGTTTTCCATTAAGTTATCAAAAAGTTACACCATTTATTTATGTTGTCCAGAGTTTCATTTAAAATAGACAATGTAAGAATAACTCACACCATAGCAGAGGAACTGCTGTCAACGACCGGGTAAGAAGTAAAAGTTGCCTGAAATTCATTTTAAGAAAGCAAGCATCTTCTGAATGCTCAATCTTTATCACAGCCTTTGGCTTAGCCACATCTCACCCAGGGCCCTCTCTGAGATCTGGGGAATTATTCACAGAAGAAAAGACTTGGACCAGACGTGGGCTTTGAGTGAGAGAAACACATGTAGAGGGGGCCTCTAATTCGTCTGCTGTATGGATGTTGGTCCTAACGAAGAAGACAGAAGCAGGAGCCCCTGAAAATGTGAGTTTTTTTAGGAAAACATCCAGGATAATATTGGATGGGGATCTGGTAAGTAAAAAGCTCATGTATTCTTGAACGAATGACCTGCCCTCATTCACCTTCAGTATTTGAAATATCTGAAATATCAGCTGCTGTCAAGATTGAGTGATCTTTACACAGTAAGCCCTTCATTAAAAATTAGTTATCAGGAAGTTTCAGGCTTGAGTGATTGTAAATTTTAGGCTATTCTGTGTGATAAGCTATTAGAGATAACCAGACCTTCCACATCTTTTCATTGCCATGGGAAGAGGACGTGGTCAGGATTTCGTGAACAATGTTAATAACCTTCCACCCAATGCTTGCTCCTGCTCAGGGTCCGCACGTTTCTCATCGTCTTGTTGGGTTGCTTTGCTGCACTAGCTCCTCCCTGCTATCAGATTCTTTACAGGCAGATATCCCCACTATTCTAACTCACACAAACACAGGATGTTCCTGGCCAGCCTGTCACCATTATCCAGCCTGTATGAAGGAAAAATCAGGGGAAGTTGTTAACCAAACTCTGAGGCTGATGCAAAACAATGAAGAAACTAAGTTTAGCTGTGAAAACAACCAGGATCCAGCTTTCACAAACCTGCAAGTTATTTATCTAAGGTGGGAAACATTATCAGACAAGAACAATGCATGTGAATATAAAGGAGAGTACAATAATGACCGCAGAGCTCAGCTCCCACTAAGTGCTCACGGCAGGAGAGACGGAGGACGGCTGGTGACTGTCACACCGAAAGGCCATCAGGCAGCTTGTGGCAGAACCGACTGCATTATCGTTAGAAAGCAAGGAATCGTATGGGCAAGAGTAACACCACTCTCGCCACGGGAGAGTTTAGCTACCGCTTAAAATATAAGGGATTTTTTTGGGATTTTGGTTGATTCTCATGAACAGTCTCTGTAGCACTGGACTTAGCTGTGCATTAAGGACCTAGCGTGGCTGCACTGTGGGCTGACCCACCACCACCTTTCAGAGTAGGTAGATTTGGACTCTAATTACCCATCGCCCCACTTTTACACTTTCTGAGTGATGTAAAGGGAGTGTCGGGCAGGTATAAAATGCTACTGCCTAGATGCTAGAGTGTCTTACTCCACTTTGCACTACTGCAAATGCCTGCACCAGGTGTTTCCAATGAAAAAATTATGTAGGCATTCTGGCATGTGAAAGTTTGGCAGCCTGTACGAGTTGTCCAGACCTTATCCCTGCTCTTCTGTTAATGCAAAAGCAACAGCAAGACATTACTGCCACCATCCTCAAACTAGGTATGAAATTAAAAGTACTTAAAAGTAACTGGTGGAAAATGCTGGAGTTTCCATTCAGGCCCTTGGACGAAAAGAATCTGGTGCGAGAGACTTGTTCGTGCTAGCTCCATCTCAAACTTCTTGCAATTCAATCAACGCTGCGTTATAATTTTACTGCTTTTACCTGGGGGTGGAATAGCAGCGGGGAGGGTCGCAGGTACTTCTCCTTGAGGGCACCCACAGGGTCTGTCACCTTCCGCTTCTCCACCCTGCTGGACAACAACACAGAGGGTTACGTACCTTCCAGGGATACGGGCAGGAAAAGAAACAGCCGAGTCATTTGCAGAGGTGTTTAAATTATATAGATGAGGCCATTCTCCTATTGACACAAATGCCTCTCTCCCCCTTCTACTGAATGCTACAAACGATGACCCAAACATTACCCCACAAAAGGTACTGGCAGCGATATGAAACTGATCTCCTTTGGGCAGTATTTTTCAGCCACCAGACTGATAGCAAAGAAAACATTTTGCTCTTTCTACATGAAACCTGTCGTCTCTGCTACAGTGGTTTATATGCCACCGTGTGAAAAAAAATCACAGCAAAAGCAATGTTTTAGTGGGAGAAGCTCTAGAGTCCACAGCAGGCAGCCACTGCACGGAAAAGATTTCTCTTTGAGAGTTTGTCTTTATCTTAAGAGTTAACACCGGGCCAGACTTTGCAGCCCCATGTGTGCTGAAATCATTAGGTGTTTCATATTTATTTCCTCCCTTGCAGCTGAGATATAATTTGCATTGAGTTTATTTGGCAAGCGTATGTGGACAACAGTTTAAAAAGTTAGGAACTGGTGGGCGATTTCTGAAGCGAGTCAGGAACCCCAGCTCTTCCCGTGTCGCTGCGGTTCATTCATGTACTGCTCGCTCGAGCACCTCACCACGCAGGAACAGCCCTGAAGGCAGGCTCTGGTGTTTGAAATGCTGGCTTTGCTTTCAGAAAGTATTCCACTTGCAGGAAAACCATGGTGTGGAATCACCCAAAAAGAGAATCAGGAATGTCCTCTGTGGGAAAGTTGTCTGAAAGCAGCTCCAATAAGTGCAGCTGCATCTTTAAATTACGGGAACCGAGTCCATCCCGGCTAAAGCAGCAGAAGTCCAATAGTAAGAGTAATTTTAACTACATTAGTCCAGCATAAATGAGAGCAAATTATTTTGCTGCATTTCAGCTGATTGGTGTGTGGATCAAATTACCAAAGAGTTTAAACGAAGAGTCATGCAGAGTGCTATTTAGTGAACTGCAGTTAATCTGCATTTAATTTTTCTTAGGTAGAAGAAAAGAGAAGAGCTGGATTTGAAATGCAGCCGTAATTACTGTGCTTCGGAAGGTGCGCGATTTGACGGGCACGACTTTTCAGAAAAACAGCAGCCTGCAAAACAAGACGTAGGAAGTTTCTCCCTGACACGAGGCCCAGCAGCAAAGGGCAGCTCCCAGCACCTCGCCACCGGAGCTGCGCTGTCCGCGACGTGCCGCAGGGAGCTGTGATGCACGAGGGATGCCTTCGGGACCCCCGTGAGCCAGCCCCACCTGCGTCAGGGATGGAAAGCCCGCGGAGGAGTGATGGCATCCGCACAGCCTCCCCATCTCCCAGCAGGGAGAACGCGACAGGAGCACAAGCAGCCCCGTCAGAGCCGAGCTCTGCCGTGGCTCAGGGATTAGGCTGATCTGCCCAGCCAGTGCCTGAGAACGTTACCTTAACAAGGCCGAGCTAAAAACTGCTCTGATTTCAGGCTGTCTGGCTGCATTAAATTATATCACCAGGAGAAAATGTCAAGGATTTAAGTGGCCTTTGGGAGAAAAATGAAGGAGCCAAATGATGTGAGAGAGTCTGATAAAGAGAAGTTTAGAAACAAAATATTTCCATATTTTTTAAGCTGGGACTTGGAAGCTCTGCTGTTTAGCTCATTACATCAGAAGTCTGATTCGCAAGCAACTCCACCACTGCCTTTCTATTTTAATGTATTACTAAAACTACATGCATCCCATGGAATGCAACAAATGATGCCCCCATCCTTCACTTCCATCTGTCTTCTGGACCTTTACGGTTTTCCCGAGGCTGCTATTTTAATTGGCAACTGCTTTTTCAGCCCATGTTATTTTAACATTCCTACTGAGAATGCCCAGAGGTGGCAGAATCCTAAGCTAACTCTACGCTTTTGCCTCTCTATCCCATTTATTTTTTCACAGAAGTACTTTTTACGAAAATAAATAGCGGACTATTTGCATCATTACTTATTTTTCCAGGAGGAGATGACCACGATGGGCCCCAGACAGAATGCATTACACGTCCCAGGTTGTGATGCAGCGTTTCCATCACAGATGGTAAGCATGTAAGCAACCAACACGGCATCGACCCTGAGAGCGCTGGCAAAGCGAGAGACGCTTTCTTAATAGCAAGCAACAAGGGCTCACTAATCCTCGTCTCAGCTGACAGTTCCTTGGCCCCGTTAGGCATTGACATCATTTTTTCCCACAGTTATCAGGCATACAATAGCAGCAAGGCAGTGACATAGGTGCTGTTCTCCTGGCTTGCTTTTCCACCCAGCAGGGAAGGCCACGCCACCCGTTGTTGCTCGCAGTGCTTTGAACACTCAAGCGAGCCGTCCCGGTGCTGACACAATCGCGCGGCGGTGACGATGAGTCTTTCCAGCGCTAGAAAACACCGGCTTCTGCAGCACTGCCATTAACATCCCAGCAGTCTGGGCTACCCCTAGGCTCGCTGCGCAGCCCTGCAGCACGATATTCACATTTAGCTCGAGGGCAAGCCTTTAACTTGGGCAGGAGCTGAGGGCTCCATTAGGCACTGAGCAGGGGAGCCCTCTGGCCGAACCAGCGTACCGAAATGGGCGGCTATAAAGCAGTTCGCGTAGCCTAAGAGAGCACTGATCGCCACGTTAACAACTAAAGTAAACTGGTTTGGGACACCTCCTCTCGCTGGACTTTGCTAAGAACTAGCAAATGGCGTTTGCTATGTGACAAAGGTGTCTCAGCAGCAGCAGGAAGACAACAGAAGTAGTGCCAGTGCCTGCGGGGGCAATATGCAAACTCACTGGTACGCTCACCTTAAAGCTCAAAAGAATTGTACTTTGGAAACAGAATCCATAAACAGCTCTACAACAACAAAAGACCCAAACCTTTCCTTTACATCTTCTTCTGAATTCTTTCTTTCTGGACTTTTAGCTGGCATTTGGATAACTTCATCTACTCTGCTTTACGCATGCCCTCCACGTACGACTTATTCTAGGAGAGACATGACGAATCTGTCTTCCTCAAAAACATCCGCTCAAAGTGAAACTAGAAAACCCTGGATATCTTCTAAGAAAGGCAACTGCGCACGAAACATTTCTGGGAGAGATCTAGATAACGTGCTACCATGCACTTACTCAGTACTTGTTACTCCAGACTTAAAAATGTTTCAAAAGCCTGGGTCCGCAACAGCAGTTCCTATGAACTGAATAAATCCAAGGAGTTAGAAAGAAAAAGGGGGGCGGGGAGAAAAAAAGGTGAAGTGGCTCACAAAAGGCCTTCAAAGAAGTGAGTGGGAGAGCTGTATTTGCAGGCTCCCAGGGCTCCTGACTCATTCCCAAGCCATGAGAGCCCAGGCTCTGAGGCATCTGAACTCTGCATTCTTATCGAATCAAACCTCTGGAATTTCCCCAGCAGAAGTGCCATCTTAGCGTTGGCTCGTGGGAGAGTCCTTAAATAGGTCAAGTTTCTTCTTTATCAAAATAAAGATGTGTTCTTTATACATATTGATTATGAGTACTCCTTTCAATTATTCAGCCCTTGTGGTTCAGAAAATTCAACGTGCTGTGACAAAGGACAGAGAAGTACTGCCAGGCTGTACTGGTATATCAGCTGTATCAGCTTTTCACCGCTCTTTCTGAATAACCTACATCCAGATCTGCCTCAGGTTGTGATGTCAGCTAGAAAACGAGCTCATTAGAGGAAAAAAGTTAAGGCAGGGTATGTTAATACCTGTATATGGGGTCCATGAAAAAGGGTGATGGCTTAGCATAATGCAGGGATGGTTGCTGAGGCAGCTGAGACTGGGAAATCTTGGGTAAGACTTCACTTGCCATTAGTTTCCTCTCCCCATAAATGTGGTTTTTGCGTGGCTCTCTTCCTCCGTTCTGACTGGCTCGGATGCGGTTGCCAATGCTCAGATCCAGTGGCTGTTCTTCCCCTGAGGATGGGGCCGGCAGGACCTTAGGTGGTGGCAGGATTGGCTTTATCTCTTTTGGCTTTGTGGTGAGATCGAAGGGCGACTCCGAGCTGGTGCTGCCTACCTTGTGGAGGTCCCGGGGTGACTTTGGTTCTGCCTTGACCAGCAAGTTGTGATTGAGGGTCCGCTCCGTGAAAGGGTAGAGGGAATGGGGGAAATTGGGGAGGAACTGAAATGGAAACATGGAATGATACGGGAGTGAACCCATCTTTTTCTCCTGCATCCCCATAAAGCCAGGCCCAAAATATTTCTCTGCAATGGAGGCGATGGCTTTAATAGAGTCATTGGCTGCTCCTGTGGTGGGTAGCAGGTGCTCTTCTGGGGGCGGAAAGAAGGAATGCTGAGAATAGAAGAGAGGGATCTCACTGGTATTGTTGGTGGAGCTTGCAGACACAGAGCTGCTGACAAAGTCTGGTTTGCTCTCAATTTGTTTGCTCTTATCTTTCGTTTTGTCCCTGTCGCTCTCTGCGTCACTGTCCAGGTCAGAGCCGGTGCCAGTGGTGGTATCCAGGTCTGTGCCCGTGGTTGTATTGACATCCTCGAAGTCACTGCCGTCGGACATGTCACTGTTCCTGGCTTTTAGCTTCTCCAGGTAGGAGTTTTCCAGGCTGCTTTCACATTTCTCCTCTCCCGAAGTGGCCTGGTTGCTGTTGCTTACTGCAGAAATCAGAGGAAGTGCCGGGTTCCCAAGGGGGCTCGGAAGCTTTGCGTCTTGAGTGTGGTTGAGGGGACTTTTGAGCAGTTGTGTGGGTGGTAACAAGGGGGGCCTGGGGTATAGGGACGGGGGGAAAATCCCTGGGAATCCTGGAGTGAGGGCAGGAAATGCTGGGGGGGCAGGTGAGAATGGAAGACCCCCTGGGTGGGGACGGGATGGAAAATAATCATTAAATCCCAGGCTGGCGTGGTTGAGGTTGGGAGAGGGCTTGGATTTGTCCATCATGGAAGTGGGCGTTAAGGGGAGGCCTGGGGCAAAGATTCCCCCAGGGCTGTAATGGTTCTTGCCCTCGCAGAAGCGCCGGTGTTTGTTGAGAGAGGAGGTAGTGCTGAACATTTGGCCACAGTCCTTGCATTTGATCTGGGTGCGACAGTCCGCGTGCATCCGCTTGTGACGGCAGAGGTTGGAGAACTGCGTGTAGGATTTGTGACAGACCTCACCTAAAGCATCAACAGAAACCAAAAACAAAAGCAATATGAAATTAACAGGAAATTGCACGGAATTCGTTAGGAGCTTCATCAGTGTCCCACACTCCTTTCACCCTGCCCCTAAGATCCTGATTCCCTGGAGAAGAGATAAAAAGCAGGCTATATGCTGTGTACACTGGTCTGGATCTCTAGAAACCCAGCTTCAAATGTCTCCAGCTGAGGCTTCCCTGTATGCCTTTAGGCACAAAGTTTCTTCGTGCTTCAGCTCCCCCCGTACAAAACGAGGCTAAGGAGCCCATCTGGTCTCTCTAGCTTGCGAGGATGTGGGAAAAGCGATCCCCCTCCCTAAAGGTCGACAAAGGACGCAGCAACACCAGGGCGTGATCCTGGCTACATTTAGAAAAGGAAGAGGCAGCCCTGGGAACCCTGCTCAAGGATGCTGGACGAGAGGCTGGGGGGAGGCTGGAAGACCCCCAGAGCAGCTGGCAGAAAGCAGCGACTCCTCCGGGCCCCAGCCGCTGCCCGGCTGGCACGGGCAGGCTTCGCGGAGGGAATCCTAGAAACAACACCACCGCTCCTTTCAGACAAACCTTCTCGCCAGAGAATCTCTCTCTACGGAAATCCGAGGTGATGCGCTACTCCTGCTCAAACGCTGTTAAAAATTTATTTACAATAATTGTACATTTCAATGATAATATCTGTTTACATTAACTAGCCCGCTTTCCCTCCAGTCTCGGCATGGCAGGAAGTACTGAAGGCTGGAGGGAGAAGAACTTTGCCTCGTTTAATCAAATCTACCCTTTCTTTAATGCCATTAATAGTAAGTAAGCACTCCATGGGGATGTTCTATAAATACTTTGCCCGCCAGAGCTCAGTTCAGCTACAAGTGGGGTAGATGTACTCGTTGAATTAGCAGGACACTCCAGCAATGCCAAGTTAATCCTACATCTCCGTTCTCTTTAATGACCTGTAAACACAGAGCTTTCACAACGTGAATTTTTACAGCCTCTTTCACCTACAGACTTTGTTGGTGTGAAAGGAACAGAGTAAGAAAAAAAAACACACCCAAACTTTTTTCTATATATCAAAACACTGTAACTTTTTATTATCTAGTGCCTCTTTCAACATAGGAGTAAATCCTACTTCTTAGTGAATTAACACGCTTCTTTCACAGGAGAACTGCTGTTATCACCCCTCTGTAAACATGGAAACTGAGACAAAGAGAGGGAAAGCGTATTGTTCAGGGCCGGGCAGGCAAGGACCTGAATCCAATTCTCCCAACACCCAGCCCTCCAACGCAGTGAAAAGCAGTCTGTCCGTCTGTCCGTCCTTCCTTCCTCCCAGCTTTTACTGATAGGTACACGCAAGCTTGATTTTCCCTCCATTTTTTTTTCTAAATTATTTGGATTTACATCGATATTTGAATATCAAAAGACAGCCAAAATATATCGCTGGCAGCTCTGAAAATAGAAGGGAAAACCCTTTCAGTAAAATTCAAAGCAAAGATTACTAAAATTGGACAAAATTGCCATTTCAGTTGAAATGAGCATCACAAAATTTAGTGGATTGTCACTGAAGGGTCTGCTGCGTCTGGCTTTTGATTGCACTAGAAATTTAATATGAACTCAGAGAATTTCAGCCTTTCTGCTTTGGGCCTTGATACAGCAAGGAGCTGTAGAGGAAGCACAAACAGAGGGAGAACTAAACATTCCTCAAAGTTTTTTTTTTAAACTCAGACAAGTTGCAGTATTGAAGCAACAGCCTTCTTTAATGATTCTGTTCAAGCCATCCCTTAGACTTTCAAGGAAAGGACTTTAGTTTTTAAGAAAATATTTTTAAATGAAGTTAAAAAAAATTAAAAATGCAAATCTAAACAGAGAACTGAAAGGAAACACTTCTCCATTTATTTTCCTTAAAACTACGGATCTGTTGGATACAACAGCCTCTGACTCTAGAGAGATGTAGGCAGAGGGATCTGCCAGCACCTGCCTAACACTCCCGTCCCGCAGCCCTGTTCTCTCAGGGCTGTCCCTGTCCCTTGTCCTTGCAGGAGATGCACTCGCCACCCGACAGCCTCAGATCCATGAGACGTGCTGGCCCCCCACGAGCACTGTCAGGCTGAAGTCAGGGCACCCAGCTGCACTGCTGCGTGTCTCTGCTTTGACTCTACTTTAAATGCTTGACTTTAATTCCAGAATGGGTGTTTTTCTTATCCTGCTTGTCTGTGCAAAGCCACCGTCCTCAGGGTTGTGGGAGGGACTGTGGACGTTCAAGTGAACAGGTTTGTGCAAATGCTTCCGTGTAAGGACACCTTGTGTGAGCTCCCTCTCGAATTACTGATAATTTCTGAAGAAATGTCACATTTGGGTGGATTTATTTAAAAGATGTTTGTATATTTTTCTTTCCAGAACAAAATTACCCCTTTCTAATTTTAACCGTCTCCCTTGACATGTGCCAAGAGATGTTGTATTGTGGTTTGGAAGATACACACAAGTTTATAATAAATGGCTAATCTGCCTAAGCAGATGGTATCACAACCGAGTGCACTTTCTGTCAGTTTTCACTGGCTCAACGCTGTGCTCGTGCTGCTTGCGTTATTTTTGTTGTAAAAAATAAAAAGAAAAAGAAAATAAAAGACAACAAAAGCTACATTTTCAAAGAGAATCGGGTTCCTTTTTTCCATTTTCCACCCCAGGAAGAGTTGCTACAGCCTCCTCATACACACAATATTGCATAAATTTCCCTGAATAAAAGCGTTACAGGTATAAGAGCTCACATCATCATTCTAAAATAAGGAAAACTGGAAAAAAATGTTTAAATCCCCAATTATACAACGATTTAGTAACTCTGCATGTAACGTCCTCCCCTGCTGTTCTGCATTTTGCAGTTATAAAGTTTGATTATTTTTTTTAAAGCCAGGTATAATATTGTGGGGAAAACAACAACAACAAAAAAACAAAGGAACCATCCACCTTTTTTTTTCCCCACTGAACAGGAAAGAAAATCTTTCCAGGGAATCCTGCCTCATGGCTCCCCTAAAATTGCTAATGGGTTCCATATTAACGCATGTGACTCCACCTGGTACATCTGAACTAAGCAGAATCAGTCTCAGTTGTTTTACACACTGATTTAGACTGACAACTCCCTAATTCTTATGAGGTGAGAGTGAGGAGATTATGAGAAGAAATCATTCATCTCACTGCAGCAATACTATGAGATTCAAATTATCTCTTTCATGTGCCCGTCATCAAATGAAAGATTGCATCAAAATGAGCAATAAGAGTATTTTTTCTTCCTCCGCTGACACCCATCTGATTATCTCAGAACACATTAATGAAACGAGTCTCCCAGGATACCCTTGCATGCTGTTCCCATTATACCAATAGGGAAAAAGGCAAAAGGGGGTTCAGTGGCTTCCCTACCGTAACATCAAAGCCTGGAATCAAACCCAGATCCTGCTCTGTGCTTTAATGACACTTTCTGAAGAGTGTCAGGAAGTAGTCCCTAAAGTTTCTGTAGCTTTGTTGTGACACAATCCACTTTTCTGCACAGTTATCAAAATCCAATAGGTGCTGTGTCAATTAAAGGAATATACAACCCCAAAAATGACAAGAAAGGAGATGAATGGCTCTTGAGGGAAAACGCTCTTTTGGAAATATTCCACTAAAGCGAGCACTAAGGGCCCAGTTAATCTGCTATTTATTTGGCTTCCAAGTACTATCTAGATGAAATATGCAGTAAATAAAGAAGGAAAAAAAAACTTTTTAAAAAACACCTTCTTCTCGTCTCCGTGACTACTCCAAATTCTGTTCCACAGCTAGAGGATTTGAGGCACCCCTGAAAAACACTTCGATCAGGCTGTGCCAGCTATTTATTTATGTCACCAACACGAACATTCAAAAATTATTAAGGGAAAAAAGAAGAAAGAAAAGATATGAGAAAATGGCATCACTAGGACTGCTGAGAGACTCAGCTTTTAACTTGTCAAGAAAGTCAAAAACTGCCATGAATGTTTACTAAAAAAACAGGGAGCATGCAAAAAAAAAAAAAAATTGCTGCGGAATTTCATCTTGTGCTCTGACCTATAAAATTACAGCGGCTGCTCACAGAGGGACAGCTAGTACTGGGGGGCCCCGCAGGATACGTGCAATTATAGCAAGAGCCAGAACTCCGTGATGGCCGTGACAACTTACATATGAAAGGTTTGACAGTACTGTGAATGTGCTTGTGTTGTTTGAGGCCAGACGAGGTGGCAAAGGTTTTGCCGCAGTCGGGGCAGGCATGGGCTCGCGCGCCAACGTGCTGGGAACGGATGTGCCGCTGGAGGTTGCTTGGGTCGGTAAACACCTGAAAGAGAAAACACCTTCAGGGAGCGGAAACAAAGCAGGAGGGAGAAGACTGGGGCCATTATTGGTACAATGGGAACTGGCCCGAGCACCAGCACACAGCCCCAGTGCCCTCTTTCCCCAGAGCTGCCCGCGGTCGCCGCGGTCTGCGCCGTACCTTGACACAGTTTTCACATTCAAACCGCTTCCCGCTGTCGTGAGACATCTGGTGACGAATCAGGTTGGATTTCCAGTTGAAGGCCTTGGGGCACTGGTCGCACTTGTACTCCCGCTCCTCGGTGTGGATCACCATGTGCTGCTCCAGGCTGCAAAGGAGAAAAGGGGCCCAGGGCCCGCTGAGCCAGGCCCGCACCACCACGCACCCTGTCCGTGGCATCGAGGGGGCATGAAATGGAGCCACGACCGATGGGGACGACAGAGAAACTGTCCAGGGCTCGTGGTGGGGGGCCAGGACTGACTGTGGCCCCCACGCACGACCCCAGAAGCCCTATTAGAAAGCAGGTGAGCAGCACAGCAACAATGAAAGGTGCGGCCGCAGGCACATTTTTGGCATTTATTTCCCAGATGGAAACTGCCCTCTCCGCCTCAAAACGCTGCTGGGTTTTGTGACTTTTCTTACTAAATACCTGAGTCCATTTACAAGGGGGAGAGGGAAGGTAAAACCAGACCTGACCCCGCAGGGTCCCGACAGGAAAAATGAGCACTTTGTGACCAAGATTTCTACGGCATCCCCACAGGGAAAGACAAGATATTAGCTGCTGCTGCTGAGACTATCGCGTTGCCGTTTTCATGGGCACAAAGCCCACAGCTTCCCGGAACACGGCAACTGAACGTTGGAAAGAAACACGATAGGGTGCAAACACATTTCACTTCTAAATGTCAGACATCTTTTATGACTTAACTCGGCAATTCCAGCTTCTGCCAACTGGCAGCCTCCCTCGGACCAGGAGGACGATGGCAAACCCAACTGGCTGCTGGAGGCGGGCCACGGCAGGGATGGCTGCTCAGGGAAACGCGGCGCTCGCTCTGCTTCCCCTCCGCCACAGCCCTGCCTCTGGCTCGTGGTCCTGAGCGCCGGCGTGCGGCGCTGCTGCGGGGCCACCGAGGGTGGCGGGGGCAGGCTGCCTGCCTGCACGGCCCTGCGTGTGAACGCAAGCAGCCAGCACCCTGCTACTCCCTCGAAGAACCTCCTCCTCTTTCAAGTTGTGATAGTAAATATTCATGAACATGCCCCGTATAAACTGACAATCCACTCATTTTAAAGAAGCAATATTCATTTTTGCTAAAGAAATGGTGTTCTTAACACCACGAAATTTTTTACACCTACAAAGAAATACATACTTTTCATATACATATATAAAAATATGTTCCTGTTAACTGTGATTTATGAGTTTATTTAGAGCAAATATGGACAAACTAATATGCTGTTTAGAGGCAAGTACCTACTGGGATTAGCAAAACATTTATTTATTTAGTCAGCTGCTAAATGCTCAATTTCAGTTCCCCAGTGGCACTCTTGATTTGATCTGTATTAACTTCTGAAAAATTATAAGACCATCTAGGTATGCTGACTGGATTTATTCTGTGTTTTAGTGGGCTTTTCAGTACATAAAATGCAGCAGATTGATGGGGGAGGGATGGATGTGGAAATTCTCTCCAGCTCCACTAAATCCGTCAGCGTGTACAACCCAGACCGGTGATGTTGCTGACTCTATCTTTCCCCGTTGAAAAAAAGTCGCTTTGTATTATTTGCTTAAAAAAGAAGCTGGTGTTCTGTTCCTGGCCCTTCCACAGGTATTCCATCTGACTTTGAACAAGTCGTTTGTTCGTCCCTTTTACCTACCGACACTTAAAAGCCTCTGCTACGCTGCCAGGAATGCTTGCAATGGAGATATGTCCCAAGGGGAGTCAAGTCTTCAACTGAGTCAAGGTCTGTCTGATCCCACTGCTCCCAAGAAATCGAGGGCTATTGACTGGGACCTTATCCGAGCCACATCGTCTGAATACCTGGCATGAGCTTCACCTGCAGACCCTGAACATCTTACCCACACGGGGTAAAACAAGTACGAAGGGGAAAATCCTTCTGCTTCTCTCAGCTCCTGTAAAATGGACTCACTGCCACTCTAGGCTCTCAAGAGGAACCAGGAAATACACAAACATTACAAAGAGACAAATACACATAAATCTCCAAAGGGTATTTCCTAAATTAACATAAAAAGTACAGGAATTAAGACAGCACACTGTGCAAACGAATACATTCCTAGCCCTCACACGCTGTGGAGAAAACCTTGAAAATACAGCCTGGATGGTAAAGGCTCGGGATGCAAAGAACCACATTCCTGAAATAATTAAAAAAATAAAAGCTCAACTTTTTTTTAAATTTGGCACCTAATACCAAATGAGTCCCACATTGCAAATGAATCAGAAATCTCAAAGATCTCTGTTTTAATAATCATTGCAAATAATAATAATAAAAAAAAAGATGGAGAATATCCTATTTTCTTTTTTTTTTTTTTTTTTCTTTTCCACAGTTCTATTACAAAAACGCTTGGTAAACACAAAGTATTTTCATGAACATTTTCCTTTTTAAAAAAACTACACTTGATATGTGCTTGGAACAGAATTTTTTAATTGCTGCTGTAAGATTAAGTAGGAGCTCATGACCCCGTTAGAGCTCTCAGTATAGCAATGCCTCTTTCTACCCACTGATCTCAAATGGCCGAGGATTATATTTAAAACACGCTCTTCATGCAAACGGGCGGAATGCCTTACCACTGTTTTCCCTCACAACTACATCACGTGGGAGGAGTTGCTGCAAAGATGCTGACCAGGCCTACCAAGGCGCCTGTCCCAGCCCTCAGAAGGGCTCAGGGCGCTCAGAAAGCGAGCACCAGCACCCTGCACCGCCACGAACCAGTGCCAAAGGCTGCGCCTGGAGAGCGCCGGTACCTGTATTTGTTGGGGAACATCCTCTCGCAGTCTTTGCACTCGTAGACCTGCCCATCGCCAAGGCCCTCCTGCTTGATCTCGTCATTCAGAGTCTCGTAGAGGGAGCTGACGGAGTTGCAGGCGTACTTCTTGTGTCGCCGCAGGTCCAGCTTTGACTGAAAAAGCTCGTCACAGTCCTCGCAGCGAAACGTGTGCTCCTCTGAAACAGACAGACAAGAGGATTTGGACTCGTGGACCAGGATGTTCGAACGATTCTAGCTATTTTACCCAATGTTGTGCTTGTAAAGCAAATGTAATATTCTCATTAAAAACAAACAAACAAACAAACAAACAGATCTGCAAGTGACAGGACAGAGAAACCGAGGCAGGCTGTGACGGCAGAAGGGTTTCACTTCAAGCACTAAAAGCAAGCCCTCGTGCGCGGTGGCTTTCGGAAAGCACCGGCAAGCTCCTCCTCAGCGGGGGCCGCCAGGAAAGACAGGAACGAACCACGCTGGGATCACGGCCGATGCTGGGAGCAGCACATCCCAGCCCCAGCGCAACCTGGGGACGCTCCTCTCTCAGCAAACGCCCTCCCAGCGCTGTCCTCTCGGCCGGCCCCGCGCCGCTGAGGAGCCCGGTGCGCCATCAGACAGGAGGGGTTCAGAACCAGAGCACCGTGGAGGAAAGGAAAGGGAGCCAAAGTCTTTGTTGTTGTGCTGGGCTTTTTTTTTTTAAAAAAAGTTCTAATGCACATAATAAATTATTGTAGTCAAGGTCAAACAAATTAAAAAGAGGGCAGCTATTATTAAGTTTACAAGGCAGCATCCTGACCATGGTGCCAAGTCAAACAATCAGCTCAGAGCTGTAAATTTTCCAGGAGAACAACCTCTGCGAGGGAGTCGGGACAGCTCGGGGTTTCTCCACCCAGCAGCCAGCTCGAAGCAGCAGCTTCCAGCGACCACTCGGCCCTTCGCGCTGCGGTCCCCTGTCCCTCTGCCCTCTTCCTCTGCTCTCTGGAGCTCTGTTTCGTATGAAGCTTTATTCTCTTTGTCTGATAACTTCACTTTCTAAAGGAAAAACGTGGTAAAATGCATTGCTTCAGAGGGAAGAGTGGCAATACGCCTCCTACGAGGTGGAGCCAGGAGGAGACGTGGGATGGAGCCGGTCCGTCCCCACGCCGCCGCTCTGCTGGAGAGCGGGCAGCAGGGTGACACCGGGCCGCCCTCGCCTCTTCTTGGCCGCTTACCTGCCTGCAGCCGGTTTCAAAACCCGTCACCCTTCAGCAAACCCTCGGTTTAAAGCACCGAACGCGCCCGCCTGCTCCAGCTCTCACACAGCTACTGCCACCCTGCTAACACCGCGACGCAAGCGCCAACGTGGGCAGCGTCGCACACCGGGACCGCGGCGTCCCTGCCTGCGCTCCGGCGGCCGTATCCTTTCCCACTCCCCACGGCGTATCTCAGCCCGGGCTGTGGTTTCTGACCCGTGCCCCTGCATCCCAGTGCCTGCACCCAGCCCGTGACTTGTTCCTGAGGTGACAGCGACCGGCGAGGTCCCGCAGAGGTCCCGCAGCCGCTGCAGGACTGCGTGGGCAGATGAAACCCCCGAGGTCGCACCTACGTGGAAAGTATCGGCGTGCCCACGGGCTGGAGCGAGTCAAAGAGCTAAAAGAGAAAATATCGCTGAGACACAAGCGGCTGTGCCCTGCTACTTATCTGAGCAGCACGTCTCGTGGTGCTGAACCCAGCTTATGCAGAAAACAAACCAAACAGAGAGATGCTATAGGATTTCCTCAGCTGAGAAAGAGAGGGATGCAAGAAGAAATAAAATTCAGCAGGGCAACATCTTCCTTTTTGGGGACGGGTCGGGGGAACAGGTTTGACTGAAAAAACCAACCTAAGGGAAGAAAATACCTGTGCCTTTCCCATTCCAACTAGTTTTGACAGATCATTCATATACTCTGTACTGGTATCAGCAGTCTCCCAGAGAAGTGGATTAGCCCCTGTTCTGCTCCTTAGAAAAATTCTGTTTATTAGCATTTTGTAGAACAGCACTAATATGCATCTTGTGTGTTTTAGGTCCCCGGGGAAGAAAACCTGGAAATTAGGACATAATAAACTACCTAGCACTATTGAGAGACTGTGCATTACCTATCATTAAAATAATCCAAACTGCTTTTTATGAAAATACAAAAAAAAAAAAAAAGAAAGAAAAAAGGAATTACAGTATCACGTTATGGTTTGTTACTGCATTTTACTTCTAACAACAGCATGGAGCGTATGATGTTAGCTAGCAAAATTTAAGATTTCATCTGTGTTTATGGCCTGACAACGTCCCTGGCAGGGGCAGGCTCGGTGCGGGGGCACGGGAAGGGCTGAGGCGTGCTGCCCTTTTCACTCGTGACCCATCCGAAGTGCAGGTGAGAAGAGCCGGGCACGAAACATCGAGTGCCCAAACACGCACTGCACGGGCTGAGGACGTAGCCTCACCGTGCCACCTCTCAGTGTTCAAAGCATTCACGTTAGCTCTCACGCGCACCGAGACGAGTGCTGAGCTGCTACAACGCTGGGGTTTTGTAGTCTCAGACGTCAGCCTGCGCTCTGAAGTGCCTCCGGCGCTGCCAAACGCGACGGCACTTTTGTTCTGCCCGGGCTCCCAGCGACGCACGTGGGGCAGAAGTTCATCGCCTCGCGCAGCCTGCTGCGCTGCAGGGAGCAGGACAAAGCCTCTTAGGGGGCAGCCTGGCAAAGTGATCCTCTGCCTCAGAACCCACCCGGCAATCCTGGTATTTCTCCTCTCTGCTCTCTTCTAAACACACTGATGGCTAAATGCAACAAGGCTTCTTTTTTGTAGAAGCGACTGAAAGCCCTCTGGACCGGAGCTTCCCAGATGGCTTCACCTCTTGAGAAGCTCCTACAAAACTCAGCGTCTCACAAACAAAAACTGTGGCAATTCCCCAAGATGATAAACTTGGAAGGGAAAAACATTTATTCTTTTTTCTTTTCTGACTCGAGAAAATACATCAAAATGACTTCCCAAATCCATACAAGATTTTTCCTATCTCGGATTGGGATTTATACAATTAACCGTATCTTATTTTACCCAGACTATCCTCTAGGAACCAGAAATCCTCTTGGAGTTTGGCAAATGAGCCTCAGAGAATAATTTATTGCATACCCGGCTGAAGATGGATGACTCACAGGCACCCTCCTACAGCTCACGCCCTGATCTTCTGCTACCTGTTGTTATCAACACGAATAATGATTTTTGCCTGTTCGTTGAGATTACAGTTTAGGTAGATAGACAGACAGATGAAATACGTTAATAAGCTCACTAATAACTGTTACAGAAGTAATTTTGCTTCCAGTTCTCCTTGTCCTCGGAGCAGAATTACCGACCTCACACCGCTACACACAATATAACGCGAACCTCAGTCGGCAGCAGCTGGCACAGGCACGCTTACACCAGCTGAGGAGCTGCCCCCTTCGGACTTTATTAAGAAATGTAAGAAGTAACAGAAGAAACAAGACAGCTGGGATGAGACATGGAGTTTTTTGCTTTTGCATACCTTGTGTGCTGCACAGATATTATAGATCCAGCCCTCGCACATCAGTTAATTGAAAAAAAGCTGTTTTGTACGGCTCCTGCTTCAGTAACAACAACGTTCCTCTCCTATTAGCAAGTGCAACAGCCTTTTTGTAGGTAGAAAAGACGGATGATAGGAAAAGAAATGCTTTTTTTCAGAATGTTTGGATTTTAAAAGGAATGTTTCTTGAAAAGCAGATTTAAAGGACTGAAAAAAATATGATTAAAAGGCCTGTAGTCACATGTTACACGTCATCACTGGCTGCAAATATTATTCTGATATTCACACAGGCTAAGCAGGGGAAGCAGGGACTGGCTGGTAGAGCAGCTGATTATCTCTTATCAATATCCAGCATTGCGTTCTGTTTTCTGAATTTCAGAACATTAGAAATCAGACTTCTCAATAAATACTGCTGCAGGGAAAGGAACTGACCTGCAGACCAAGGGCCAGGTCATCACCCTGCAAAAAAAATCCCCAGTAACAAAGGAAGCTCAGAACTGAACTAACAAGACCTGGTGTCTGCTTTGTGCCTTTATACGAGACACCCACTTTTTACGCTTTAGGTTCATTAAAGTTCTTTTTCTTTCCTTAAGCATCAAAAATAAAAATATCACCCTTCAAAACAAGTTCTCATTAAAGTTTTTGTTCCTTCTTCAAGCACCACAAATAAAAATACTGCCCTTCAAAAGAAGGTTCCTGCCTCAGTACCTTACAGAGGAGAAGGGGATAGAAAGAAAAGAAAAATCCAGTAACAAAAAATTGCTGCCTGTTCTCTGTGTCTTGTTTGTCAAATCTATGGTTATATGTGTCTATCTTAAGTTCCATCAGTAACACTCAGGACAAAGCAGGAATGTAACAGAAAAATAAATCAGTGCCTAATAGCTTTCAGAGAAACCAAGGGGAACACAATTATGTGGCATCTACATGCTAATCTACCAGACTTGAATCTCAAAGGAGTTCAAGTGCCCTACTCAAAATTCCTGCAGTGATAAGGGGTCTGCTGTGTTTGGCTGGGGTTTGGATAAAAGATTTTTATGATAATTATCTTTGTGTGGAACAATTTTGCATTTTCTTTCTTGTTAATTCAGAATCGAAATGGGGGTGCGAGGCAGCAGGAAGATAGCATTACTGAAAGTAAAAAGTATTAAGAAGTCAAATATTTAATGTTGGCCTATTATAATTTGAAAGCAATTATGTGGCAAAAGCACTAGACGTTACCAGGAAGATACAGATAAATGTTATATAATGACAAAGATGGAAAACAAGGGGCACTTTTTGCTCGTTCAAATAAAAGCCTGTTAGAAACAGAAATGCTAAACAGTGACAAATTTTCTTTCTGATTTCTCCCTGGCATCAAAAAAGGTATGTGTTACTCCATGGCTGTGAGTACAGAAATTATTCATGTCTGTGTGTCGGTCTCAAGAAAATTATTAACTTCTTTGTGGGGAGAACACTGAAAAAATAATTCCAAACCTGACATCTCAGTGAGGCAGCAGCTACTGCAATGCCTGCTCATAAAGAGCACTAATCCTCCAACTTGAGAGGATTCTGAGAAGCGTTTCAGGCTAATTGCTCATATCGCTTATACACTCTTAGAGAGTTTTACTGCAAATCTGAATCTGAAAATTATATTCATATACAGGTGAAAGAAAAATAAATGTGTTGTAGGATGTCCAGATGAAATAATTCAAATTCCAGCAATTAATCACATAGAGCAATAGTTCCAACTAACAGTTTAAAAAAGACTGATAGATGAGAATGTATTTTTAGAAATTAATCATCAAATAATAATGAGAAACCTGGAACAGGCTCTAAACTCAGTGAAAGAACAGAAAAAGACATAAATAATATGCTCCACAAATCTCTTCACTTGAGATAATTCCTGCACCTTCTACACTGCTCCCCAACATTCACTGTTACCAGAAGTCAAGAAAACCATGAACTTCATAAAATACAGCAGAACTTTGCAAGTCCGGACTGATTTTCATTTATGGATCACAATGTACCTCACAGTAGGTTAGGACTGAGGACTGCTCCAGTATGATAGAGTTTTGCACTCATTTCAGGAAAATGATTTGGATTTTTCAAATGAACAGTTTAAGAAATGTGTATAGTTTTCTATTACTTCAGACATGCCTATGCTGTTGCCTTATTTCTGTAACGTTTTTGGGCACGGTGTAGCAACTCTTTCCTCGTTTTCCTAAGAGATCATTTCCACTGCAGAGCGTTTGTATGGAGCAGCTCTGTCACTTGAAGTGAAAGAGGTGGGACACCAAACGCTAGTCAGAGTCAGACGGATACTGAGAAAAGCACTTTAACCAGCAAAAAATATCCAAGAGACACTCTCAGATTGCCAGATTGTTTCAGGCCATGTGTCCCGCCAGCCTGCTCTCCCGCTGCTGACTAACGCCAGCACCAGCTACTGCAGAGAAGCACGCAAGGACCCTCAAAGCAGCAACCTGTCCCCAGGGAGCTCCTCCTGGCTGCCTCAGAACAGCCTCTTACAGAACCTGCGCAGTCTGTTCTTCCTTCCCAAAGCCCTCAGTTTGCCAGTTAATCTTACCGTGAGAGTTCTGGCTACTCTTACTCTGCAATAACACATTTCTCTTCTTTGTGAAACTAGATTTGAACTCAAGGCTTTCAACAGCCTAACAGAATAGCGAGCAGAAAGCTTCATGATTCTTTCTTTTTATTAAAAAGGTAAGGATTTTATAGGCATCTTTGTGCACCATAAAAAAGGAAGGGCTCAAACTCTTCTCTTTCCCCATCCCTCTCTACACATCCTCTCGAATTTCACATAGCACAGTTTTCGTGTAATAAGAGAACCTCAAAATTTAGCACATTGCTCTTTGCCCTAGCTTACTAGAAAACTTCTAATGTGGAGAGCATAAAGGTCTTTTACATAGTCTGCGTGATTACTGAAATTCAGTAATAAGCAGGCTATTTAAAGGAAAATACACGAAGAAGTGAATAATGCTTAGTCTGTCACATTGCTCCACACGAGACGTGCAGTCAAGGAAACTTCTCCCTGAGCGAGCCTACCTGAGCCGTGCACCTTGTCCTGCAATACCAACTCGCTGCAAGGCAGGACAGACACTGCGGTAACAAAAACGGGAGCTTTCTTTTAAAAATAATTGTTCTCTTCCCCTTTATCGCATCAGTTCATGGTTTCAGAGGTGTTTGTTCTAGTAATAATTCTAGTGATGACTCTTCCATCCCCTGCCAGGTCCCCTTCTTCACTTAATCCAAAGCTCTAACAACCAGAGTTCTGCAAGCCTTGGAATGATTTGGCACATTTTTATGGCACAACGTTCCTCAACAAGAATTAAATGAATCGGTTGCATGCTTTGAAGGTAATAAAAGCTTGTTTGCTATCATTGACTAAGATAACTACTCTCACCAGTGAGAAAGGGTGAAAATAAGCAGAAAATATGAACAGCTGCACAAGGGGGCGGGCACCAGGTCAAGTTTTTGTCCCAGTTCAGCACTAATCGAGGTTCTTAAACATTCCTGGGTTGGCTGGTGAGGGGTGCAGAAAGGTCCTAGCTCGCAAAACAAGGCCTTACCTTCCATGCTGGGCGCCATGTTCCCAAGTGAATAACCACCTTCCTTCAAATACACCAAGAGCTCTTCTCCTGGCTCAATTTCTTTAATAACTTTATAATAGATCTGGGAATTAGAAACAAAAAAAAAATTGAGAGACATGTTAAATATGCAAAGACTTGCATTTTACATTTTTAACCAATAACTCAAATTATTCCAGCTAATAGGGGAGGCTGTCACTTGATTTGCATAATTGCTGCTGAGAGCTCTTTTTTTTCCTGCCTTTATTTTACTCTGTGCATGTCAGAGTTTCATGCAGTTCGGACCATAAAGTAGTATTTACAGTAACAGCCTCTCTCATTTATATTACACAAAAATCTTCCAATTGTTTTTCCTACCTCCTCTAAGCTTCGTGTATTTGCTACAGCAAAGGGAAAATTAAGCTGATGGAATTGACGCAGTTAAGTCTCTGCTTCTCTAAGCTGAAACTGGCCTAATGATTACAGAGTGGAATTAGCATCCCTCACACCGTTATTTTGTGGATTACTCCCACCTGCAACCCGAGGACCTGACTCCTAATGACAGCACACGAGCAGTTTATCCTCGCTCACACCCACTGCCTAACGAGGGAACCTGTGTGTTCTGAGGTGTGATGAGGACACAGTGCTTGCCTCCTGCATCTCTGCTACTGCACTGCAGAACAAACCCCGGAATGGAAACAGAACTCAGACAAGGGCAGAGACCTCATACCAGCCACGTGCGCCATTTAAATACCCATTTAAGACTGCGTAGAATATGGTTTAAATGATATCTAGACCTTATGTAGGTGTCCTGAACCACAGTGTGCATTCCAAGGATGCATTTCTTTGGGGAAAAAAAAAAAAAAAAAGAGAGAAATCGACATTATCCAAGGTGCAACAAGGTGTACGGTTGCAAGGCATCAACTCATCAGTGCGTGTTTTCATAGCTCCTCTTCTTATACATACACACACACACATCATGCACTCATCTGCACTGTCCTACCCCCAGAACAAACAGGGACCAGGGCAGCACGTCCAGTGACCGACGGGTGACACGCGAGCGGACCCCACTGGCCAAGTGCCTCAGGAGACAACAGCAAAGTACGCGGGGAAGGAGGGTGTCTGACAGCGGCCTGCTTGTGCCAGCCCGCAGAGTGCTCGCTGGCTCCTGGTGCTGCCGGACACCCAGGTCTGTGCGCCTCGTGGGTCACCAGGGTGCAAGCGCTCGGTGACCGGAGCCGGGCGGTGCCTTCGTGAGAATCCTCGGCACAAAACAACGTGAAAACCGGCAGCAGCGGGCGTTCCGCAGCAGGATGCGAGTTTTGCATACCTGACAAAGGGGAGGATCGCGACTACGTGTGTCCCGAGCCGTGCCTTCCACAGGAGTTTTCCAGACTTTTAGAGCATGCTGCACCCTGTCCTCTTCCAAAAGACACCACGAGAACTCAACCGATATTAGTCACTAACTGCAAAGTTTTATTTGCACTCCCTTGAGTAGCAACGCATCAAATTCTTTTCCGGGACATCAACTAGAGTTCACCCAGAACTATTCCCTGGATTAGCTGCAAGTCATCTTGCGGGGAACAAAGACAGAAAGCGCTCGATGCCCCGCGCGCTGCTCGCGTGGCTCCGTGGCTGCTCTCCACGAGTCCCTCGGCTCCTTCGCACGCAGCAGGTGCCCGCTGCCGGCCCGAAGGCGACTCCGGCTGCTCCTCGGGCTCTTCCCTCCGGCCCGAATTCAGAAAGCCGCCAGCGGCTTGGCAGCCCACACCTACAGGTATCCCTTCCCCACGAGCCAGCAGGCTGCCCCCGATGCTCCCCTCCCCGAGCACACGCACACACCTCTCCATAAACACTTCTGTCCTTCAGCCGCTGCCCGGGGAGGGCAGCTCCGGGGAAGGACCCCGAGCCCTTTTTCCCCCAGCTCTCGCCCCCAGGGCCGGGACCGAGGCTGCAGCCGAGCTCCTCCGCGGCGAAACCCGAGCACGACTCTCGCGGCCCGGCCCGGCCCGCCAGGGGGCAGGCTCCGCCCGCGCACGGCCCCGGCCCGCCGGGCTCCCCTCAGCCCCGGCTCCCCTCCGCCCGGCCCCGCCGCCGGGGGAGGCCCGGGGAGCGCGGCCTGCAGCCCCTCCGCCGGCCAGCGGCATGGCGGCACGGCCCGGCCCGGCCCCGGGGAGGGGGGCCGAGGCCCTGAGGCGGCCCTGAGGCGGCCCTGATGGCTGATGCCGCTTGGCAGAGCCCCTTTCTGATAACCTAAGTTCGGCGTGTGATCGCCCCGGCCGCCTGCCTTCATCCTCTGTAAAGCACGCTCTGAAAACCCTGCGATTTCAGTTGCCGGCTAATAGAAGTATTAATGGCTCGTGTACAAGCAGAGCGAGGCGACCCAACAGAAAAGGACAGAAAATCTCTGCCTCAAACCACGCGGTGGCACAGCCACCATGCCACGGGGACTCTACAACATGTCCCAAGCCAAACAGAAACCCTTCCCTGCACTTGCCAGCGTCCTTAGCACAACTGTCAGCGCAATATTCCCCTGCTCTATAACCAACCCGTCTGCCAAACACACACCCACCCGCTCCAGCTGGGCACGATCACGAAACCTGGGCTTGGCGGCCCGCTGGGTGCCACCGCGAGCCTCGGCCGGCACCCCTCCAACAGCAACCCGATACAGATGGGTGCTCTCGTACAGATGCGAGGAGCTGGAAGTGCTTCTGAAAGGTTGCGCTGGACTTGTTTAGCACCGATTGTGTAGTTACACTTCTGCAGATTCCACTGCAAACAAGAAATTTAGATAACGTTCTCCCTTGTCTCGTTTCTTTTTTCATTTGCGCTTCAAGTCTTTTTCTTGCCTGCTTGTTCAACAAGACAAGCTTTTCTCAGGACCAAACCACCCTGAGTTTAATGGTAAATATGCCTGGAAAAAGAAAAAAAAAGAAAAAGAAAGAAAAAGACTAGGAATAAACACTGACCTTAGGGCTCGGCTCAGTAAAACAGAACTCATAATACACTATCACTTGGAGCTACCTAAGAGAAGTAAGAAAATAACTCAATATAGCTATATAGCTATTAATGAACATTTCTCTTTCAGCTAGTAATCCCAAACCTAATCAGCACCGAAATACAAACAACAATCTGAAAGGTCTACCTAGGTCTTCACAAATACATTCATGAATTTTACCTGGGAAAAATCTGTCAGAATTATAATACTAAATGGTTAACATTACCTCTGTATCATAACCTTAACTCCTTTTTCCCTCCTGTTTGTTTTCAGAACAAAGTAGCTTATTGCATATAAACACATTGCTGCAAACAGTCTTTCAAGAAATACAGTGCAAGCTTCATTAATTATTAGGAAAAAGTTGAATTCTGCTGGAGTCACATTAATTTCATCAAACATTTCATTATAATAATTAACTTCATCTTGCAATCATGTTACTGATGGTCTGAATTAATTAAAACTACTGCTGTGTTTCCTTTCCTTTTTTATTTGTTGTGAACTGAAAAGGATCAGATTTACTAATCCAACAGAACATTTACATTCATATCATTTATATTCATCATTTATATAAAAATACCACACATTATCATTTCTCGTTTCTCGCCACAAAAGGGCACCAAATAAATATTAAATCAGTAATCTCATAATTATCAGTAAGTTTTAAACATAAAACAGTTAATAGTATAACTCAGTTTTGGGTAATGCTCTAACAGAGGTCTGAAAATACTGCATTTCTTTATTTTTATAAAAATTATTCAGCTTTCTAGGCATGGAGAATTAAAGGCAGAAGAAAAAAAGAAAGCAAAGAACAGGGGAATCTTTTCCTGGGCTCGATCCACAGATCTGCCCTGTAACGACTTCTGCGGACATAAACTTGGTGTCACAGAAAGCTGGCCCTGGCTCCAACATTTCGCAGCACAAAACAAAGCAATTTGGAACAATTACGGAAAGTATTAATAACGCAGAACCGCGGCACGCCGATCTCCTCGGAGCAGAGCACGAAGTAACCCAAGCTGAACATCTTTTCTCTGAGAAAAAGTGCTCCCGAGACAGGCGGCCACGGCTCAGAAGCGATGTGGTAATTGTTTAACTGGTTCCAGTACCAGGGCAAGAGATGGAGATGAAACACATGAAGTGAGAGAAGTACGCCCGCGTATTACCTCATTATTTAAGTATCTTTCATAAGAAACAGCACTGTTTACCTGCTGCATGAGTTATGTCTACTATTTATCTTAGCTTCGGCGCGGTAACACGTTTGTACTTCAGGCAAAACGAGCATTAGAGAACTGAGAGAACAGCTGCAGTGTTTACCTAAAGATCAAAAAACACACCCACTAATTGCATCAGCATGCCATGGAAGGGATGCACAAAGACAATTTAAAACGAGCTAAAAAGCTGCTGCTTTGCTGGCCCGGCAAGTAGTTAACTATCCGAAAATTCAATAAAATTACAAGGCAAATGTTTCTACCTACTGTTCGTCTAAGACCACGCTCAGACCTATCTATGCGGCTGCCTGGCTCAAGGAGGAGTAAATACGTAAAAGTTTGGCCTCGTGCATTTCTGGCCAGAACGGGACTGCACATTTTGCTTTTGTTCAGCGTTTTCCTCCTTTGGAGTAGCCTTCCCTTTGTTTCCACTACACCACATTGCTTTTTATTTCCTCTTTTTAAGGCATTGTATTACATAGCAAGGAATCCTGAACACAGACTCACAGTATGAGGTTATATATGTAAAAATATATTTTAAAAAATCTGTATTATATACACACACATATAAGATTGATTTATTAAACAGAGGCCCATTTTTTTTCCAGCACTGTAACTCCTGCTAGCCCTTTTAAAAAATATATGTAACACAAACAAAAGCAGCAGCTATCATACTGAAAGCAAGCTCATGGCTATTATATTTATTACATATACTCTGTTTAATATTACAGTCTCCTGAATAAGTACAGCTAAACTGCTGAAGTATTTGCCCTATGAAGGCAGCAGTAGCGACACGAAAAAATAAAACAGAAGTCATGTATCATTTTCCAGATGCATTCACCAAATCGTTTCATTTTTCTACCATCCTTTTCCAGCCCTCCTTTAGAAACACAAGCATCTCAGTCAAACAGGGATCTTCTGTTCTTTTCAAATACCTATCAAATGAGAATAAATATAAAGAAAACTGGCTAACATTATTTTGCATTTGAAAATCATTTCATTATTGAAAAATAGTTAATGAAATGTCTCCAACTAACCTCTCAGCACTTTAATATATTAATTGAAAAAAAAAACACACATTCTGAGGTCCAGATTCTGTTGCCAATTACTTCATTAAAAATCCAGAAAAAAATCTCTGGATATTCCTGGGACTGTTCCCGAGTTACAGGAATGTAAAGAAGAACAGAATGTGGTCTATTTGTGAAAAGAAAAAAAAAAAATAAGGCGCAGAGGACCTTCTCCCCATGTAAACATGTTTATTTTTTTCCTGAAAAGCAAATGGTTTTGATTAAAAGCTTGTCCTGGCTCTCATCAACACAATGCTGCTTGGTTATTTTGTGGGTAATCTTTTATTGCAAGGCTTTTCTTTTCTTTGCACATGTACAAACAGAAAATAAATCTTTATGCTTCCTGACCAGCAAAGATAAACCCTTTCTCCCTATTTTTTTTTTTTGAGTCCCCGTTATGGGGAAAAAAAAAATAAAAATGCACCCTGCTAACAACGTGAATTAAGGAGGGTTCGAAGGAAGAGCAGCAGGCGATAGCACTAGGTAGGAACCAGCAGCGCTTAGTCACGCCGCACGGCGCTCGCAGCAGGTTTCCTGCTTCGGGAGCCACTCGCCGAGGGCCGCAGCCCTCCGCTCTCGCACCCGCGGGATGCTCGCGGCGCCGCAGCCCCGCTCTGCCCTGCGGCTTCGTGCACAGGGGAGCAAGGCCGAGGCCAGTGCTCTGAGTACATTGTGCAGGCAGAACGCGGGCATTCATTTTTAAAGCACACAGCGGCCCTGGCCACAAACTGAGCTCTCCCCCGTTTTTGTTAGGAGGAAACTCACATTGGTATCGGCTAAGTAAAAAGTGATGCTGTGTGACAGCATCGTGTATCTCCAGCCGGGTCCAGCCACAGTGGCTCTACCAGCTACGGTACCTTTGAAAAATGTATGCCGCTTATGGCCAGGATGAGGAATTTGGTTTTACAATCTATTAATTTTATTTTAAGTGTCTGAAGTTCCAAATACAGGGCCCGGTATCCAAAAGGCACCAGGGCTACTTGCAAATTATGACAGAATTTGATGAGAGCACGTATCAGCTCACAGACATACCGACTTGGGAGGGTTCGGCATTTCTCTTCTCTGGTGGTACCGGCACCTGACACTCCTGGTTTCATGACAACCAGGTACACCCACGGCCATCCTTATCCCTTGGAGCATCACGCAGAAGAATCGCTATCAGTTTCACTAAAAGAAGCAACCATCAGCTAACACCAGAAGGGTTCCAGGAGAGAAAGTCATGGGACTTGGTTTTGCGTAGCAGCGAGGGAAACGAGGAATGAATAGGAAATTCCAGAACCACCATGGCTAAGTCACCTCCTTCATAAATGAAATAGAAAAATCTACCCTGAGTTTAACATGCTGCTGATCGCTCCAAGTACTGCTGCCATTCAGTTGAGCCCATGGGCTCTCAAAATCAGTCACTGAGGAAGAAGAACGTCCTTACTTGGCCTTTCCTCCTCGCCCAGCTGAGCACCCAGTGCCTCCAGTTACCACCACCACCACCCGCCGCGTTTCGTAGGCCGGATTCTCTCATTCCCACCAGCTGGCCTGGCCTAAGACTCCCCAGTCTTCCAGGGAAGAAAGCTGAGGGGGAGAAAACATTTTGCTTTGCTACCATTTCATTACATTCCGCACCTTTTATTCCTTCCGAAAAAACATTTGCTTGCTACCTACCCCCTTTTATTGAAGTTTTAGTGGGTTTATTTTTTGAGAAGATATAAAAGAAAGGTCAGTACAAGGAAATAGTAAAGGACAGAAGATGAGTGTGGATGATAAACAGCTGCTCTTTCCAATCAGCTTGCTGCATGCACTAAAAATATGCACCACCAAACATCTCCAGATGAGGGACAAGGACAGAAGGACATGCAGGGGACTGGGCTGAGAATAAAACGTGATACAGCCTTCAGGTTTCTGGCAAAATTTATACGTGTGCAACCCTTAATTTATAAGAACCTGGGAGAAGCCAGCAGCCTACAAGTTAACATTTAAAAAAAACGTTAATTCATGTCAAAAGAACAACTCTACTTCTTTTCTTTCCCCACTCTAAAATTGTTTTAAGGAACCCAAATTAAAAGGATTTTTCTTTTCTCTACCCTTTAATATTTGTGCCTTTCTACTGCTGCTGGTAAAAATTCCCAGGAACAGCTTCATCGCCCTTTTGCCAGGATGAACGCTGGGCAAAAAGTCCTCGGAACTCACGCTGAGCAGAAAAAAAGTGCCTGCATCCGACTGGACGCAACCAGCAATTGCTGGAAAGCACGAGATGACACGCAGCACAGCCACGCTGCCAACATACAGCAATCCCGAGGGGACCGTGCCGTCCCAGACTTCTGCCCCGGGGACCTGCAGGAGGCCCCGCGAGGAGGCCGGGTCCTCGCAGCCTCCTGCACTGCACAAGACCTCGCTAACAGGTGAGGGGAAGCGTCGGGGCCGCTGAGACACCGACCCTGTCATTCCCTGAAACCGAGAGGCAGGAGCCAGCCCCGCGCGCCACGGAGAGCCCCTCGGCGCTCGCGGTGTAAGACGAGGAGCTGATGATAAATGTTGGCTCTTGGTTGGAGGGCTCCTTGCTGTAAGAGCACTTGTGAGCAGTGGTGAGTGGGCACTGAAGCAATCAGCAGCTCATTTCAGCGAGGCGGGCTGAAATTTAGAGCTTTGTGCCTCGATCTCCTCTAGGTTGCCTGAGTTAGGAACATATGCGGTATTTTTGTATTTTTCTTTCTGCATCCAAAGTTAAATGATGTAAAAGCATTTTAAAACAGGAACTAAGTTCACAAAGCGGGCTGACACTTCGGCACAGCCCGAGCTATTCTCGTTTGACATGAGCTGGTTTACTTCTGATTCCCTCCAGCGCCCCTCGCAGCTACAGATTTCTTATTGTGTTTTTTAGAAGTTTAGTTTTCCATCCTCAAGTCTTTTTTTGTGTGCATCCAAATATGCCTCCTGTTTGCTAGCTGGCAGCAACACGACTGCATTTCTCATTTAAGTTAGGTCTGAACCAGTAACTTATATTTGAATTGTACTCAGTTTGAGGTTTGTGAAATTCCCGACTTGGATTGCTCGTCTTGAATCCAGTTTTGGTTTTATGTTTCAAACAACGTTAGAAACAATAGCTCTTTAAACCCTGGAACACCCTGTCATCTGCACGGAGAGGAAAGGTTATTGCGTCTTTGGGACTAACATTATCAAAACCATTCAACCCCTGTGATGTCCCTCGCCCCTGCCTGCTGCACCAGCATTTCTCCAATGTGCCGACTGGGTTTTTACTCCTTGCTCTGCAGGCTCCCAAACCATGCCCCGCTCTCATCCCCTCTCACATACAGACAAAACCTGCGTTCACGGCCTGGAGCCACGTGCTCTGCCCAGCACCGACAACTTGTGGCACGAACTTTTTACAGGTTTGATGGCAACGAAATCCCAGCACTGGTTTCCATTTGCCTGGTTTGTGCTTTGGTAACATTACCTACGCTTCCCAGCAGGTGCTAACATTTCACACAACCTTCCCCACCACGAGAGGAGCCAAGGCCTGGACGACAACGTGGGTTTTGGAAAGCTCGGGCTGCGGCACGGCAGCAGAGCCGCTGCATGGCTGAGCGCCGCAGCCGCTTCCACTCGGCGCTGCCACCGCGCTCTGTCCTCTGCGCAGCCCGCACGGGTGAACGCAGCAACTCGCTAATTGCCAAGGTCATTACCTGGTCGTTAATGTGACACACGGCGAGGTTCTGCTCGTCACAGGAACAGGCCACGCGGATGTATTTCAGCCAGTTCCCAGCTCCGCTCTGGCTAGCATCAATGCAGAATTTCTCATTTCCCAGGTCATCAGCAATCTGCAGAAGAACAGGAGGAAGAAACACATGGGTCATCTGATATCAAACGGTAGATGCAGAAAGAAGAAAAAAAGGCGAATTATTTGCAGTGCAGGTTTCCCAACAAGAAATAGCACGGCATGAGCTGGCTGGCAGGTAAAACTGATAAAGACATATGGCAAACCTAAAAGCAGCTCTTCAGCCATGATCACAAGTTCCTGGTTAGAAGAACCTCCAAGGACCTCTATCAGAGTTCTCCATGAGTAACCGGCTCAGGATTACACTTGTTATGGAGGCAAAAGCACGCTTCTAGTGTTCACATCAGCTTAAATAATCAAAACAGATCAACTTCTCTGAACTGCATTCGTTTTAATGACACGGCCCTCAAACTGCTCCATGCTGCCAGCACCTGCGGCTCCAAGCCCTCCCGGAGGTCCCTTGGCATCACCCAGAGGTCCCCGAGCACCACGTGGAAGTCCCCGAGCACCACATGGAGGTCCCTGAGCACACCTGGAGGTCTCCAAGCACACCTGGAGGTCCCCAAGCACACCCGCAGGTCCCCACCTCCTGCGCCTGCCCAGCAGACGTGCCTGGCCCTCCCACCTCCAGCACTAACCCCTGATCTCAAGCTACTTGCATTAAACTGGACAAAGGGAAAATCACGTCATCAGTCCTCAGCTTATTCCTCCCAATTCACACCACGGCACTGAAGGTTCAGGGAAATCCTGCCTTTTCTCCCAGAATAAGTGTTTGGATGGGGTAGAACTGGTAGGAGGAACAACCCTCCCTGTGCTCAGCCTCATTCCCACCCTGCCTGGGAACACCCTGGCTGCTGCTTACCAGCCAGACCTAGCGGATTTAGCTAAACTGATAGGCCCAGTCTTTGCTAACAGTAAAGCACAGAAGGCCAAGCTGTGCTAGAAAAATGCCCAGGATTATTTTATCCCAGTGCAGTGAGTTTCAGCACCAAGCCTGCGGGCTGCCCACGCGCTTCAGCTCAGCTCCCTGCTGCGCACGCCCTGGGCTCAGGCCGCGAAGCCCGGCTCGCACCCGGAGCTTTGCAGGCATCGTTCCCGCGTGTTCAGCCCACGCTTACTCAGGTTTTTCCCCGCACTGCTCAGGGGCTGATACTGTGGCTTTACTTAGCATGTCGGTCCCGGCACAGGTTTTTCTGGGGTGCTTGTGAAAACACCCAAGTGCTTCACAGCCACTGCAGCTCTGCTTGTAGCACACCCGTGAGGGGTTCCGAACAAGCTCATTTATAGCCCAAGAAGTAAGATGCAGAGATGTACGCTGGACACCCCAGGTATTTTTGCATATCCCTCGGGTGCTGCCCTCAGCCCGTTTCTCAGGCCAATTCCCACGTCCTGCACTCGAGCCGAGCCCCACCTGGTGCTGGTGCAGAGGTGAGCACACGGCTGCTCTGCGGAGCAGGGAGCTGAGAGCTGGGCATGCAGGCGGCGAGGAGCACGCCATCAGTGGCCATTTCAGGCAAATTTGCCTTCGATGACTTCCTCAGGACACCGCAGCAGAAGCAGCGACTGAGTTTAGCTTTCAGTTCAACTGTCTTGGCCATGAAACATCATCCTTCCCCTTCCAGAAAGCCCTGCCTTGTTCATTCCTCACATTCCAGCTTCCAGAATAAATAAAACAGGAGTTGCAGAGGCAACGTCCTTTGCCACGGTGCCCCGGTTCGCTCCTAGAGCGGAGCTGCTGCAGATGGAAGCACGCTCCCCGCTACGAGCAGCGGCTGCATCGCGAGACGCTGCCTGCTGGCAGCCGTGTAAAAGTTATATGAGCAAATTCGGGTTGATGTGAGCAAATTCTCAGTTGCTGGTTTCACTTTCGCCTCGTTCCGCTTCGCCGTCAGAGCAGGCAGCGGCCGCCAGCCCCTCCTCGTGCCCGCGCATGGACACACGCAGCCGCTGCTCCTGCCGGGGCCCTCGGAGGTTTTGGGGCAGAGGAAGGGGTAAGGGACGCCTCCCGGAGAGCAAGCACAAATCCTTCACCATTTCCCAAAATGTCACCTAGTGCCATGGGTTTGTTCCAGGTTTGGAATTTATGTCCAACGTTAAACGTACATAAAAACCAAACAGAAGGTGCATCTCACGCAGAGGGCTTTTACAAGCGTGTTTCACTGCTGTTTGCTTTTTATTTTTACATAGGTGCTTTCCTCAGAACTGGCTGCATTTGTTCAGGGACCTCCGCTTTCCAGAACCACCTGCACGTGCTGAATTTACTCTCCTGTGACTCCGAGGGCCTGGTACAAGGCCGTTCCGTCAGAGGAAGCTGATGAGGGGGGTGTGGACTTTTCAAGAAAAAATGAAAAAAATAAAAGCGTTCCTAATGTGCGTTGAACAACTGTACCGAGTTTACTCAAGCTAAAATAACAGTAACTTCTGTTTTATCTCAGGGAACCTCTAGGAACATGGAGGCTGACTAAAGCTGCTGACTGCTGCTAAGATTAAAGCTCTCGCCCTGGCCTCGCTGACCCCAAATTAGCGACGGGCATTGGGCAGCCAGGCGGCACCTGCGGGGACACACCTCACCGGGAAGGGGTAACAGCTCCCAAGGAAATTGTTTGGAAAACAAACCCAAGTGTCCGTGTTCGGCTGCTGGTTGGAAGCCATCGAACAGTTTGGGTGTGCAGCCCGTAGGTTTTAACAGTTGAATAAGCAGCACCCGGACAACCTCCCAGTACCATTAGTTTGTACAGCAGCCATCAGCGAGATGGCAAATCCCATCTTGGTTTACAGCCATATGTTGCAGGCGCCCTCTTTCATATTCTGGAGTTATTTAGGTGCAGATGCTCCAGATAGCTCTGGAGAAACCAGAATTCAGCTCAAATTCACCAACTGCTTTGCAGGCCCCCCGCACCAGGCTTGCCAGCCCTGCCTGAGTGAGGTCCTGTCTTAGCTAAAAATCACCTGAAACTCTGTGGTTTCATCTGAGTGGAGCTTTAGCACCCAAACTGGGGGTGTGACATCTCACAGATCAGAATGAGAAAGAACGAGTCTGTACAAACCCTGAGAACTCGAGCCCCTGTTTTTCTCACACACTCACTGTACTCTGTAAATAAAACAAAGTCTCACGAGCCGAGGCCCGGCAGTGTCACTGGAGGGCTTTTTGCACGACGCTGTCCCTTACACTACAGCACGCCTTCCTTGTTTTCGGTGCAGAACCTCTGGAAAAACAAAAACTGGAAAATAAAAGGGCTGTCACAGAGGCAGAAGAGGCAGATCATCGGCAGCAATGCACCTGCCAAGCAGCAGTAAGTTACCACTTGCTGGCTGACCGCAGTGAAATAGGTATAAAAGTTCTCCCATCCCATTATGTATAGAAGGAAAAGGCATTCTTTTTGCCATGTGAATTTCCTGGGACTCATGCTAACACATCTTTACTTTGCAATTGCAACTGTAACAGCAGGCAGCCCTGCACCGTGGCAGTCTTCCATCTCCAGATTTATCCAGCTCTCTAATTTTCAAGGAATTTCATCTGCCTGATTAAAACCTTTTTTTTTTTTTTTCCCTGTGCCCCCATGATCCTGCACGATACCTTAAATGTTAGTTTTCTAGGATGTTTCAGTATCTGTCCAACAAAATGTCAAGCTGCCAGAAAAGGACGCTTTTTCTCAGGCGTGGTGAGATTCGGCCCCTGTAAGCACCTGCTCCGAGTGCTGCCGGTCCAGCTCTTTGTGGTTGACACCTCGAGCAAGATAAAGATCACATACACACACTTTTCTCTATATGAAATGTACATCATAATTTAAAAAATACTAAAAAACCCAACACTAATTGCAAGTTATTAACCATGATGTCATTTTACCTCTGTCAAACACGTGTCCACACAAATAATTTCCTGAGCCCCTCTTTCCCCTGCCCTAAAAAAGCTCCAGAAAAACAAACCGAAACCTTTTACCACATCTTCTTCCAGTTTAGACCAGAAGGAAATCAGAAATTTCCTCTGCCGAAATTCTTCAAACCAACTGTTTACAAGTCACTGTCAGTAACAAAAAAAAGATTTTCGGTTTGAAGGCTTGTTTTTGGAATGCACGTAAATGATTCGGTCGTGGGTGTTTTAGAAGAAGCACGACCAGCACCGAGAGGTAACTGATGCTCCAAACAAGTCCAAATGCAGAAGGAAAAGGGATTAAAAAAAAAAAAAAAGCTACAGAAAACCAAAACAAAGCCAGAAAATCACACAGTCACACGTGGAATTCGCAGGAGTCGGAGCTGGTGGCGTTGAAACGTTCGTTGTCCTTCTGCTTGCTCTTTGTGCTCAGCCCAGCTCTGACATCAGTGAGGCTGCACTGAGGCATCTCGGAGGGGTAATTTGGCTCAGACATTAAAAGACATTATCAGAGAAGAGGAAAAAGAGAATAAAGGGGGGAGAGTAAGGAAAGGGAAGGGAAAAGAAGTTTAAAATTAGTAATCGGTAATACTTTTAATACCAAACCCCATCATCTATCGGTGTTGCGGTCACTTTCAGGACAACACACGTTACCATCTGCGTTACCTACAGCCTGAACTGCGGCATCACGGCCCCCAGAGCCGTGCCCGGGGCAGGAGCACGTTTGGCTGCCTCGCCTTTTCCCTGAGCTAATCTCCAGGCGGTCTGGGACAGACAGACGTATGCACTCGTAGATCTGCTGGAAAAATCAGCTTTCATCTGGATTGCAGCCTGTGGGCACTCTCATCAAATTCAGCACTGCGACAGCACTTCCAGTGCCTCGCCGCCCTCCGCTCAGCCTGATCCATCCATCCTTCCATCCCATCCCATCCCATCCCATCCCATCCCATCCCATCCCATCCCATCCCATCCCATCCCATCCCATCCCATCCCATCCCATCCCATCCCATCCCATCCCTTGCTGTGGGTTTCTCATCGCCTTTTTTCTTTTTTTTCATTGACCGCGTCAAACCAAGTTCATCTTTTCCCCCTTCCCTCTGCTGCAGATGGCAAGCCCCGGGCGTACGCTGGATTTATGACCCCAAGCGCCTCCCTGCTCTTTTGTCTTCATCCAAGAGTTCTCAGCTCCGCGTCCCGGCTGGTAGCGGTGCCACGATTACGTTTTGCTGAGGCATTCGCTATCCTTTCACGGAGCGCTGTCTCTTTTCCCACCCCGAAGCCCCCATCCCTCTCCTCTTCAGTCGGTTTGGTTCGGACAGATGCCCCTTCGTGCTCGTTTGGACAACAAGTTTTTAACCTGGCCCGCTGCGGACACACGAAGCTTGGACCCGGACCTGAACGCTGGCTGTGGTCGTGGTTCGGGCTCATCTCGAGCCAGCCAAGAGGAAATGGCTGTCACGGTCCAGGGCTCGCTCTGCAGCTTCATCTGCTTTCTGCTGCACAGCCTTCGGGACTCGAATCCAAAGGGCTCATTGATCTTGCGAAGGCTCTGTCTCATAATTTATTAAGATCAGAGATGCTGAGTTATGAAGCAAAAGTTATGGAAAAATTCTCTTGAACATTAACCATTTTTTTTGCACATCATTTGAGGTTTCCTGCTTCTCTAATTTGTGGGCTCTCTGTTGGGTTGTTTCTTTCACGTTTTAATGGGCAGAGTCCAACATTTGGCCTCCGCAGAGGTGTGCTGTAGGACTGGAATGCCTAGGGATCTGTCGTCAGTTAGCTTAATGGATTCCTAGTGTGCATGAAGAAACGAAGCAACCATGAGTTTGCCATCAGTGACCCAGCGTCCTGTTGCTATAACATCCCTCCCCAGAAGCCGAAAGTGTAATAAACCTTCTCATCCCATAGTTGCAGGATCTGCCTTTGACAGTTTGGCTGATGTACGCATTTTATTTGGCAGGAGTTAGAGGGAGATTTTTTTCCCCCCTTTTTTTTTTCTGCTTTTTGCTTTTTGCTTTAATGACCCACAAGCTGATTTAGAGCAATAAACTGTTGCCATGAAGTTTTGTTGTGTTTCTTTCAAATAAAGGGGAGGGAGGGATCGCTACAATTTATGACTTTCAGAAGTAAGTGAAACAGAAAGTCCATTCTTGCCTCAAAATGAAGAGAAAAAGATTTCATCCAGAGAAACACCTCTGTCAATGTGTAGACACGAAGCCTAGATGGAACTCATAAATTCAGCACTCTGCCTGCAATTAACCAGGCTTCCTGGTGATTTGACAAAGAGTTAATGAGAAACGTGTCAGACAAAACCAGGTCACAGCACAGGGAACCGATGGGAGCAGCAGCCGAGCCAAACCCGGCCGGGCTGGGGCCGCAGGAGCAGCCCCGGGGGCTCAGCGGGCGCCGCGCTGCGCAGCACCCGGCAAGCTCCAGCTCCTCCAGCTCACGGCCAGTTCCCCTGCCAGAGCAAACTGGTGGTAAGGGAGCGGGGGCTGGAGAAAATACTGCTCCTCTACAGCCTGCGCTTTGACCCGTGGCGCTATTAAACGACCGCAGGATCAGAAAACGACGACATCCTCAGGTGCCAAGAGCCCGAGCTGCTCAGACACGGGGGCGGCTCGGAGGAGACGGGGAGGATCCTTTCGGGATCTCCTGCCGTGGAAGAAGCACCCTAAGGCCCCGCCAGCACCCGGGGTGCCACAAGCGGGGTGACCCGGACAGAGGGCACGAGACCGCTTCCAAAGAGCACGAGATGGCACGGAACCAAGGCTGCTCCCCCGAAACGCCCCGCTCCGTTTCCAAAGCCAAGGAGCCTGGATTGCGGCACGGGCTTTGCACGCCTGAATTTCGGGAGCGCACCTGAACCACACAGAGCCTTCCGAAGGGCCTGCCCGTGGCCAACCGCTGCTGCCAGCGAGCGCGTCCTACCTGCCAGCCAGCTCTGCGGGAGGAGGCGAGCCGCGCAGAGCCGCAGCCCCATCCCTCGGCACGTCTGAGGGCAGCTGAGCCCCAGGTGCGGGTGGGCCGGAGCCGGCACGCGCAGAGCCCCGCAGCACGGCCCAGCAGCCGCAGGAGCGATGCGGTGCTCTTACACCGCCCGCGGCTCCCACGGGTGTGGATCTCCACGGAAGCATCTCGCGCTCCACAAAGCGGCGCGCAGCGGGCACCGCGGGGTTCGGGAGCCTCGAGGCTGAGCACGCGGGACGTCAAGGGAGGCGCTGCCGCCGCTGCTCCCCGCCGCTGTGTGGAACCGGCCCCATTCCCCGGTGCTCCCCTCCCCGCAGCCCCCGGCCCCGTGCTCGGGGAGGGCGGCGAGCGGAGCTCGCGCAGCACCGGATCCCCGCGCAGAGAAACGCAAAGATGTCAAAACAGAAGAAGACTTTCAAGATGATGGCAAGCATTTATCTCAACAAAAGCTCATTTTTCACCAGTAACGTAATTCATACCACGCTGATTTAAATTAAACAGTAAACCGTAAAAAATTATGCTTGAATCAAATCACAGGGTTGCCTCAGATATTGTACACACAACTCAAGAAAGGGATTTCCAGTTCTTTGTAATATATACAAGCTAAAACTTTGAAGTTTTCCTCCCCGCAGAAAGAGCTCAAGACATCACACTTTCGTATTACACTTCGTTTCGACCCATTTAAAAAAATATTAATGAAGTTCTAAAAGCTTAGTAGATAAAAATAAATGGGAAATTGAGAGAAGTCTGGATCTGATAAACAACAGGCAGACTACTCGCAGGCAGATGAGGCTTTCCAGGACATTTAATTTCCCTTTAATTAGGAAGAGGGAGCAGAAGCAGGAGGTCCAGCAGCCCTGAATTTCCACCGAAACAGACCTGGCTTGCAAGCACCTCGCAGCTCCTGCGGGGGTACAAAGCGCTGTAGGGTACGATTGGCCTGGTGCTGCTTGAAAAGGGAGATCTGGCACCAAAACGGCTCCCTCCAAGGAAGGAGGGCCACTAGCCACGGGCAAGCAGGACCAGAGCAGCGCTGCTGGCAGCAACACGCAGGCCCAGAAGCCGAGCAGAACCCGACTGCAGCCGGGCTGGAACAATTCCCGATCCCAGCTTCTCCCAGAGGCCCCTTGCCACTTGAGCTCTCCCCCGCCGGCTCTCCCCGCGCCCCAGCTACGTGAGCTTTGCTGCTTTCCAGGAGCGAGCGACTCCCAAAGCCCCGCTGAAGGCACTGCACAACCAGACACGTGAGGGCTTCTCCGTGCGCTTCCCGAAGCGGCACCCCGCTCCGTCACACCGGGAAAAACCTCGGCCGCCTCCGCCCGCAGCGAGGTGAGGGGGCTGACGGCTCCAGGACGCTCGCTAAGCAGAACCTCTGGTTTGTCATCGCCCGTAGGACGCCACGTTTTAGCCTCCTTGCTCTACGAGCCGGTTGTAGGCATCTCAGGGATGCACGGCCTGGGGGAATGCTGCTGTTTTCGGACACGCGCCCGTGCTTTTTGGAGACGGTGAATGTCTGCAAACAGCCCCCGCCTGGTGCGAGGTGCCAAAGAAATACGAAGGCGAGGCTGCCCTCCCAGGTCACCTCCCCTCGGTGCCTGCCCGGTATTCGCGAGGCCGAGTGTGGTGGCACGGTGGAGATGCCAGCCCCATCGGGTCTTTTGGTCGAGGTACCCGCAGAGGTGCTGCTGAGGGCCTAAAATGAGCGTTTGTGTTCAGAAGTCACAGAGACCCGCTTCTGACAGAGCTGAGGCGAGCGTTGCACATCCTCGGGTACAGGACAACGGATGCACTGCAAAACCATTTCTTTTTGCAAATACTGAAAGCTAGGAGGCAGCGCTGCAAAATCACACGGTTGTCTTAAAATGGATGAGATGACGGAAAAACTACTGCTGGATTCTTTTTCCTTTCTTTTTGCTTTCCAAGCACGCTGTCTGTAATTAGTCAGCCCTGGGATTCCCCTCGGCAATTAAGAGACCTGAGGTCCTGTCCCGATCCCTGCTTCCAGGAACAGGGGCCGTACACTAAGCGCTAGAAGTGGCAAGATGTGCATCACCTGGCACGTCCGAAACCAGACCGAAGAAACCGGCTCCTTCCCCTTACTCGTTCCCAAAAGGTGCTGCCCCCGCAAGGAGCACGCAGCTGGCCTTAGGAACGGTTTCTGATCGGCTTCTTCAGGCGTGTGCTGGGTGCGCGGCTGGGCCGGCGTGCACGGAGGTTCCTGCCGCTTGTTTTAAATCATTCCTTATTACTGCGACTTTATTTTAATAACGTTTTGGGAACGGAGCTGTGGAACACCACTAACATGCAGGCCTCTTCAGAGTGATTTACTGAAGGCGCCCGGGTGCCAAAACCATTTGCCACATTTTACACGCTGGCCAAAAAAGTAGCAGAGACTTCAAATGCCCATTCATACCGCTAATACCGGTTGCAGAACGCCAGCCTTTTCACAGCCCTAGCGAAGTCCCCTGAAGGACCTGCCATGGGAAGGCCCACACGGAACAACGCCGTCCTGGGGGCTCTCACCTGCCTCTTCCCGACTTCTCGCCAGCCGTAGGCTAAGAGTTTTAAAAATTGAATTAGGCGAAGGCCCAAATTCACCAGCAGCAACATACCCGGTGCAGAGAGCCATTATCCTCCCTCCCGTCTCACATCGCCGCATGTGCCGGCAGCCAAGCAGCCCAGCGATACTCATCTGGAAGCGCATTCCTGTTCGCATATTAGCTTTAAATGCCCTGAATTTACGGGCCAAAAGGGTGCACGTTACCAGCGCTTTGGCCATGACCTTACGCCTTCCGAGCAGAGATTTTTAAAAGCAAAGACCCAGAGCAAAGCCCTCCCGTCCCCGGGCTGCCGTGAGCGCAGCTGCACCGAGGTTTCATTTACACAGGAAACCCCCCCAGAGGTGCCACAATCGCGCGAGGAAGCACAGCCCTCGGAACCTTTCTTATCAGAAATGAGCAAGGCAGCTGCTTTGCAGACTATTCTCGTGCTCTTTAGAAGGTGTGAAATAGATGAGTCTGTGAACCGGGTTGGCACTGAGCGAAAGAATGAAAGGATATTATAGGTTTCCCTCCTGAACGCAGCTGATCAAAAACAGGAACAGCAGAGCCCTGTTTAAAGGGCTCAGAAAACAAAGCAGCCATCTCGCGCCGAGCCAACGAGAAATTTCCTCTTGATGTAGTAACAGCGTCCTGCTCACCTCTCGCAAAGCCGAAACGTGTGATTTCTTCAGAGCTGGTATTTACCGAAAACATCACCAAAAGAAGGTGCAAAAATGAGGCGCCCGCAGCCCGCGCACCCGTCCCACAGCAGCTCGGGGGGCTCCGGCCCCGCTGAGCACCATCCTGCACGCACGCTGCCGCTGATTTGTGCCCGGTGCACACGGACAGCCCGGCACGAAGGCAGGAGGTGCGCTGCTCTGAGCTCAGGGCGGCGAGCAGGGAAGCGGCCGGGCTTATCCCATCTCTCTGCCTCGCAGCGTGGGCAGCAGGAGTATTTGCTGAATTACAAAAGCAAGGTAGAGAAGGAGAATCTCAGAGCGCTGCTAGAGCATCTGCTCGCGGGCCGGCTCGCCTCCCGGGGGAGATGAGATCGTTCATGTGCTCAGCATCTTAACGGAGAACTTCCTCCCTTCATAACTCTTGTGCACAGCTCGTCTGTAACACCGGCGTCACCAGAAGGAGAACCTGGGACACCGGGGCTGGACATCTTTGCACCAAGCGAGCTGTTTCCGCACCAGAAAAAAAACCTGTTTTTGGAGTCCCTTCCTGCCTGAAGATACCAAAGGTCTCCTACAGAAGGGAGCAGCCCTCTGGCAGCTGCCTGCGAGTCAGCATCAGTCTCACTCGACAGATGCACACAAACAAAACGAGCAAAGCCATTTCCCTTCGAACTCCCAGGCTGAGCACGGTGGTTCTGCCCTCTGACACAGGGACTCGGGCCGTAGCAGGATTCTGGGGCGCTCGTTTCCCAGCAGCAGCTCAGGACCGAGAGCACCCCCACTCGCTTCACAGCCTGGCAGCCAGCAGAGGCTCCGAAGCCTGCTCGGGTACACTTCGAGTGCGCGAAGGCAAGAGTGCTGGGGCTCGGAGGCACTGGGGCTGGTCTGTGCAGCCCCGGGGTTTTGGGACTTGTAATGGGGCTGCGCAGGCCAGCAGGCTGGGCTGGAGCTGCCCACGGACCCCAGCATCCCCCACACATCCGTGACCATCCACCAGCCCTCCTCCGAGAGGCTTCCAAACGGCCCCAGCCCTGGTGCCCCCCGCGCTGGGGGCAGCCGCAGCCCGGTCCTGTCCCCCCGCTTCTGCCTGTCCGTGCTGGGCTCCTGGCACAGCCCGGGCTCGTCCCGCCGCTCGCTGTCCTCTTGGCAAACGCCTTCCTTTTGGCACTGCATCCTTCCAAGAAGCTTCCTGTTACCCTCTCTCACACAAACATGTGGAAATTTTTTTTTTTTTTTTTTCAAGCAAGCTCCAGAATTCTTCGGGCCCCAACTTGTTGCTCCTTTCAAAGTGACAAGCAACGAGGGGCTGATCCAATTATTTCCCTCTAAATCTTGGTGACCGGACCTCTCCGCAGCCAGACAAGTATCTTGTCTGCCACCACGAACTGAAGCCCTCGTTATAAGGACGTGCAAGGGTCAATTGCGCAGTCCCAAGTGCCGCCCGGGTGAACTTTACCCCGAGCCAATTCACCTACTTATGAAACGATGTCTTCCAGGGAATTTATTCTAATGATAAATCTGCCCTTTGAATACGCTGAGCGACTCCGTTTCAAAACCCCCAGCTCAGACCTCAGGGCAGCTCGGGGTCAGGAGAGAGCGGAGCAGAACGATGCCCGGCCGGAGGCGCGGCGGTGCCCGAGGACGGCAAGCATCAGGCATCTGCTCACCAAACCGGCCCCACGCAGCATGGGAACGTGCCTCTGCTGTTGGAATAAAGGACTGCATCAGCCCCCGCAGGCCGGGAGAGGGATCCCGCACCCTACCTGGGCCACTCCTTCCCACCTGCTAAGCAGGAAAATGTTTGCTCCTTGTACAGGGTTTGCTCGTTACTGGGGTTTGGGCATCGCCACCATGACTGCAGCACGTGAGCACCTCCCCAGAATGCTCGCAAAAAAATCCCACTCGTGTCAGTCAAACACGAGACAGGACGCAAGGCTAAGTGCCTGCAAAAAGAGAGCAGGATTTTTGTTAATGGGATGGGTGGGACAGAAAAGGACACTGCTTTCTCAAGTCGGCTCTCAGGCACTCTAACTGTGAGGATGGTTTCCCCTTCTTTCCAAAACTAACACCTTTCCTCCAGTGAAATACTGCTGGGAAAACATTTCAAAGACTTCAGGTATTAGAAAATCCACTTGAAAGTAATCTGAAAGTCTTCTTCATTAACAGAGACACTTTTTTGAGGCAGCTTCTTAGTCTGAAGCTATAAATCAGAGATTATAGCATGTAGGCTGCAAAAACTCCTTCAAACTGCAATAAAAATTACTAATTTAATGCTAAGTAGGAAGCACCGTGTCACATTTCCAAGCAGTTCTTTAGCACACAAAACCATTGAAACATATGGTGAAAACAAGAACGTTGTCTTCATTCCCTTTGCACATGCCCCCACAGTAAGCCCAAGCCACTCCACAAGCCTCGAAATGCCGTTGAAACAGTTTATTAAGACCTAATCCTACAGCCTTAAAAAAATCTAATAGTGCAGTATTTCCACGGTATAAATGATTTCTGTCTCTATCTGGCAGCCCCGTGAGTTCTCCAAGGATGAACATAAATTCAATTATACCAAATTAAATCTGAACACGCATAAGCCGCATAACATTTTAATTGGGGCTGTTCTTAACTTTTTTGGAAGAACTATACAACGGTGGAGCCTACCAGGATGATACGACACACATGCTTTTCTCCCTTGCGCTGCCTACTTTTATTAATTACTCTGGCAGAGACATATTTATATTGATGCTGTCAGTGTGTGAATAAAACCTCATGGACAAAAATGGTTTAATTAAAGCAGAAAAACGGGGTTTATGGGTGGTTAGCAAATCTGTTCTTCAAAGTCAGTAAAACTTTCATAAGTGATTAGATACAAATAAATCCTAGGAAAACGTTTGCACCAAACACGTCTCATATTATTGTAAAAAAGACCTAAGCAGGAGCACGAACCCAATAATCTGTTGGCTGGAACCCTCGAGGGTGATTTCTGTATGGCTCCAGCTCTCAATTCTTCTCTTTCACTCTGTTTGGATTAACAAAGCCACCTCTTCTGCCCCAAACCGCTCCGCTGCATCGCGAGAGCTTCAGAGGAGCAGCCAGGACAGGCGCACGAGCCTCACCCTCTGCTCGGGGAAGGCGGGGAGCCCGATGCTCTGAAGGCGCTCCCCCAGCGCTCCTGGATCTGTCCCTTCCCAGGGGAGCCTCCCAGCGGGATGGGGCTTCACCCATCCCGTGCTGGGGACGGCCGGCGGGCACCACTGAGCTCGCCATCCCTGGCATGGTTCTTGGGCAGGAAGGAGGCCGTCAGCGGCCACAGACGTGCTTGGAAATGCCTCTGGGGATGGCAGGAAGCTTGGCAGCGCCGTGCTGGGCACCTGTGGCCGGGTGGCCGAGCAGTGACCGCGCCGGGGAAGCCAGAGGTGCAGCGACGAGGAGGGTGCTGCAGACCCGCGGCCCTCCCGGGCACAACGCGCCCTTTGTGGACGGACAATCCTCCACAGAGACGGTGCTCCGGGCCAGGCTGCGCCATAGATGTAGATCTCACGTTCTAATCAATAAAAATAAATACCTGACCTCAAGGAAAAGATCCTTCGTTTGACACTCCCGGTCCGTCTTTATACTTCAAGCGCAGTTTTTACTGGCCGGGGTCCAGTTATCCTATGGTAATGTAACAGTCTTTTTCTTTATGCGAACAAAAGTCCTTTTCTAGTCCGAAGGGCCGCCGAGTTTATCCAAATACTCTCAGTTTCCTCCCAGCCCCCCCTGGAAGCGACCGGCTCCATCGGAGGACACTTGTCCCCCCGGCAGGACGCGGCGCAGGGCTCAGCCCCCCCCCGCCCCGCTCCCACCTGGCGGCACCGCGGGCAGAGCATCCGCGCACGGGGCAGCCCCGCCGCCCCCCGGCACGACCGATTGGAAACGCTAAATAGTCTTTTCCATGTTTCTACATCGGGTCTGATTTTGGCTAAGCCCGTCCAGTCTGTTAGCAGCTGCCAAGCGCATGAAGTAATGAGAAAGCATAGGGAGAGAAAGCTGACTTCATTCCAGCCGCGCTGCGGCTAACACACCCAGTATGTTCTGCGGCTGTCAGCACGTTGCTGAGGTGGACCTCATTAGCAAATCTGCCTTTAACGACCAGACGAGATGCATTCCTCCGGGCCACCTTCCCTCTGCTGCCAGCTAGCTCCAACCTGCTCATCCTCCCCTCGGCTCGGCAGCGGGCACCGCACGGCTGCTCCGCAACCGGGGCGTGCAAACGCTCCGCAGCCCTCGGGAGACACACGGCAGGGCTGGGAGGGCCTGGGCTGGGCTGCACGTGCCAAGAAAGAGGCAAGCAAACAGTGACAGCCTGGTATAAAGCACTAGGAACACGCTGAGGACTAGAAACGTGGTGCACAATGATAGCTGGAAGGATCTGGAGTTGCCCAGCCTTGGGATCGGGCGCTGGGATTTGGTAACAAGCTCCAGCTCAGACATTAGGGCACCATCTGACAGTCAGGAGAGCGATGCGGAAAGGAAAGAGCAGCTACAGAGATTGTGGAGTCTCTGTGAAGAAGAGGTCAGAGAAATATCTGCCCAAACAGCCTGGAGATCCTGTGCTGGCTGGGAGAGGGACCGGTGGCTTCTAGAGACGCTGTGATTAAATACACGGAGGTAAATAAATCAGCCGGGCCGCCTGCTTTGAATGAACAAGAACTGATTAAACTAGGGCTTTCACAGGACCCAGAGTCATTTTCAATGGGGGAAAATCCTAAGCCACAACACTGAGTGCACGGGGTCCCTCCGGACACAGCAGAGGACACCGCGGGAGGCACCGGCCGGCACCGAGAGCCCAGGGCACGGGAACGCGCCTCCTGCTCCCGTCCCCGCTCCTGACCCAAAACCCAGCCGAGTTCGGGGAGAAGAGGACAGAAAAGTGCAAAACTGCCCCTCAGAGCCCTGCAGCGACTCAAACACAAAATCGAGGCTGTGTGACCTGCGCCAGCAGCCCGATAACACAAAGCCGTGCGCTTTCATGCGCCCCGCTCACCTCTGGCACCGCCGCACGCGGCTCCCGGGCACTTACTGGGCAAACACTGCGAGGAGAGGGGAGAGTATCCAGGGGGAGTATTTAGGGGAAAGTATTCAGGGGAAATCCTGCCTCATACTGAATCAGCACAGGGACACAACGTCTCCAACCCCTCCAAATAACCACATTGCCCCGCGACGAATGTTAAAAATACTCCTCTTTCGGAGCGTCGCTTCATTTCTGCAAGTCTTATTCACGCGATGAAACGAAATTTTCAGCAGATAAACGTCCATAAATCTCTCTGCCTTATTACACCGACTGCTGGCTAACAGAAACGAGCCCGGCTTCTCCCTGGAGCATGCGCTGCCTTTCTGACAAGGGGTTTGCAATAACACGCACAAGAACATAGCTGGGCCCGGCGCTGCAATTTCCATGGGGCCGAGTGCCACAGGTGCACTAATATAGGCATTAGTGAATGATTAGGCCTCATAAAATATATGAATGCTGTTTCTTTAAGAAGCCATAAAATTTTATTGAGGAAAAAATCCATGTGTAAGGCTTTTGGTTCGTTTCATGCGGTCATTCAGAATTTCACTCATTTCTGACAGGACTATGATAATTAAAACTGTGGCCTGGGTCTGGTTTCTATAAAGTCCATCTGGCCTTCCGCGATGGAGAGTTTTGGAAGTATGTAATTGCCTGGGCAGCAAATAACTATTTTGCCATCCGCAGTAGTTTAATTTTGTCCCTGCAGCAGGGGAGCTAAGTCAGAGGGGCAAAAGATCATTAACGTATGGAGCCAGAAAGAGGGGCTCCCCGAGCAGGCTGCTGGCCCGTATTTGTTGAAATGCTTGACACCAACGGGCCCCATTAATGCACGGGTTAGATACAATCTGTGGAAAAGGGTCTATTATAAAGGGATTATTTGGAAGTGTTCTGTAGGTGGGGGTGGGTGTGATTGAAGGACTTAAAACTGTTACATTAACCCTTAGGGCACTCCGAGCAGTAACAAACCTGGCATTAAAGGGCTGGTGTTTGTCACGATTTCTTCACTTCCCTCCTTCTCCGCCACAAGGTCAAAGAGATTAAAAACATCCATAATGTGCTCTTCTGTGCTATAAAGATGAAGCTCGTTTTCTGCCCGCTTTATGGCTGCGGCAGCTCCCCTGCCTCCCTGCTCTCACCCCGAACGGGATCATTAAAAAACAAACCAAATCCCCCAAGAAAGACGACGGCAACGACATACACGCGCGTGCTTATGTACGCTTATACGCTGAGATAGAAGCAAGCCAACAGAGAGCCAGCACAGATGGAGTGGTGACAGAAGAGGCTCCGGAGCTCTGCTTAAACACCCCAAACACGGCTGTCGGTACCGAGCCTGGCTGGGAACCAAGCGGGGACGTGGGGACGGGAGCAGAGCTCCTCTGCTGGTGTCTGCAGGGCCCTGCCGCCGTCCTGAGCCGCACAGCCCGTGTCCCCTTCCTCCGGGTGGTACCCAGAAACGCACAGATGAGCAAGAAGCTTCTTAGAAGCCCTTAGGCTTTTACAAGCTTCACAGAAGTCCGTTTAAATACAGATTGCTTAATTTACATCTTAAACAAGATGTACAAGATGTTTACATCTTGTGCAATTTCTTTGTTTCGCCAGTTTTGTCTCCCAGCGGAGACAAAAAGACCCTATCAGGCACCCTGCAAACGACGCCAAGTGATAAAAATCTGCACCACCTGATGTAGGCATGTCAACCACCATCCAGAATTGTTCACATATTCACGTTCTTCCAAAATATGTACGCATGCACTGACTAGCCTCGCTTTCCATCCAGTGTTTGGTCTTCTCTCCGTGCCCAGCACGTAGCAGGGCAGTTGAGACAAAGGACACCTGTATAGGGTTTCTTACGATGCAAACGGTATTTCTGTTATCAAGCTGCAGTGCACTGAACGCCATGTGAACAACCTGTCTGCTCTGTGTTCTGAACCCCACTGCTCTCACGTCAAATTTTTGGAAGGCTCTTATCTCCACAAATAGCTCTGCACACACTGTTGAGCTCAGCTATGCACTATTTACCCAGTGGTTTCTTTAACAACTTGGTCTTCTGCTTCCTTTTGCTTCTATTAAACAGCAAGTCCAACAAAAACATGTTTTTGTTTGGCCTGAGGATGAGGTACTGCTATGCCAACCATCTAAAAAGATGAGGAGATTCAGTGTCAAGTGAATCTGGACATTCTGAGTGCTTAGGAACCATAATCATGGGGTAAGAGGCAGAAAGCATCACAGAAAATAATGAAAAGATCATATGCAGCTATGCGTGAGAAAATACAGTATGTCTCAAGGTGGAAAACTCACGGCTCCTGTGGCAGGTGGGATGAAATCGTGGAAGACTTCCCCATCACCTCGAGACTCACACGTCCTCTGCATCACAGAAATCAGAGATGGAGGAGGAAAAGACCAGGAGAGAGGAGGAAAAGACCAGGCGAGGACACTCGCTCCGGGCACTGGGCAGACTCAATTTATGAGGAGCCTGAGCAAGGTCTTCTTCCTTTGGCTGCACCGTGTCAACGTGACAAATTATTTACACAAGTGTGCATAACAGGCATCTCAATGGCTCATCAATGGCAATCACCAGCTATTTCAAGTGCAATTTTCTCTAGAATAAATGACTTTTGTTTTGCTTTCTTTCCAAGGGTTCATTCATTTAATATGATCTTGTAAGATCCTCAAATCAATCACTTGATTCACAGCGTGTTTACAGCACTACTGAGAACCTGGTAAGGACGCCAGCAGTTGTGAGGGTGTCCTATTTCCTTCGAGACCGTACCACATTGATGCAGGAACCTCAGTCACTGGCTCTACTTCTCTGGGCAGCTCTGGAAACGCTGAGAGAAAACATGTGCTTATTAACTGCTCCCCAGATCCCACTTGAAAGAACAACAGCAGATATCACAGTGGAAAACACACTTTATAGAGAATTATTGGAACCGCAGCTCTTCCCATGCAGTAGAACGTCTGTTTTCCTTGGCATGCCCATCTTTGCTCACCGCAGCAATCTGACAGCATAAACTACATCAGAAATGTTCAACGTCAACAAATGGTTCTGCTTGGAAGACCAAGTAGGCTGATTAAAAAACATAAATTAGGAAAAAAAAAAAAGGCTTTAAAACCTTTCTCTTCCAGCACGTGAGCCCAGCGCACAAAGGTCCCTGCAGACCGAGCAGTTGCTAGAGCAGACCTCCTTACCGGCGAGCCACACTGAAGCCACAGACACAAGTTAGGTTTTACGTTTGCCATTTCAGAGCTGTGCCCAGCCTTGGAGATAACGGGTCCTGGATGATGCCAAGCAAAGTTTTTTTTATGTGTGCATTCAAGAGTTCGAAGTCTTTTTCTTGATAAGTTCAGATGTGGCGGTACTCTAAAACGCATGCTGCATGCTTAATTGAGAACATCCTTCATTAGACTTGTTGCTGCCTTTTTTTAGACAATACTAAAAACAGCTGGCTATAATCTTAATCAGCAAGCCAAAAGGTCTGAACGAGCACACCGTTACCATGTCAGCATCCCCTCTGCACAGCCGCTCAGAGAGGGGGCAGAATTATTTACCCCCACCAAAACAATGGCGTGCTTCTGCTGCAACAGTTCACAGACAGCATCCCTGAGCATTTTATTTTCCTGTGCCAAAGTCTACATGGAGATCACAGTTACAACAGTGCTATTCTTGGAAATCACATTAAAAACCATTTTCTTCTCCTAAAAATACTCTAGATCCATTAAACCTATGCATTTTCTGAATCAAAAGGAGTGAAATTCTGCTAAGCAAAGTTAAGCGCAAGATTGCCAAAAATGCTGAAAAGGTCTCTCAGAACTAAAAAAAGAAACAGAATAAAAGAAGCTGTGAAAGTTTATGAGGATAAACACTGATGACAGGTGGAGTAGAAGCTGAAATTTGAACTCTAAAGTAACTGCAAATAAAGATTTGTTACAGATGGTTTTAATATGACCTAACACTGGGATGCCAGCTACGGTATCACTTTTTCCTGTAGGCTGGACAAAACTAATAATGCAGTTACAGAAACATGTTTCAGGAGTACAGATACATAAGGAACAAATGGCCTCTAATATACATGTGTTATCCCCCTATGAGAGCCAGACAGGATCAATGAAATGTTGCTAAAGAGACACAAAGCTGGAGCAGGCACCCACGCGGATTTCAGCAGGTAACAGCACGCCAGCGCTGCGCACGCAGACCCGGCTGGAAAAGCATCGCCCTTCACACGTGTGTGCGGACGTGGGGGCGTGTGTGATGGACATGTTAGGTCCTGGCATGCGTTTAATGTGTGCCACCCATCTTTTCATCCTGAAAAATAATAATTCTCTGTTTTCTAAAGGCTGCATTTGGCAATTCCCCCCCCCCCCCCCTTCGCCTTTGCTAAAAGAAAGCGTAAGCCAGCAATATTAGCACTAGTGGCTCTAATTGTTCCACAATGACTTTTCAGAAGGGAACATCTGGCCATTTTTCAGCTATTAACAATTTTCTATTTTATTCAGGGCACCAAGAGTCCATTCCCTTCGAAACGGTTTGAATTGTGCGATATCCTCGCCGCTCTCTTGGCATGAATCATCGCGCGTGCCGTAAGTCAGTTTGCAGAAGAAAGAAATAAGGCAAAATCATATATAATTCCCCTTTTGTAAGGTCAAATTATCTCCCGTAACTGCTCGAACAATCGCACAAGTACAGCACGGTTTTGTTTCGCACGAACCCTGCCTGGTTCCCCTCATCAGGAGCACCGTTTGCTTTCTTAAAATACTGGAGCGACGCAAACCTGCGAACCCTCAGAAGGGTCTGGAGAGCACCAGGAGCAGAGCCCGGTGTTGCAACGAAGGGCAGAGACGTGCCGGAGAGGTGTGCAGTGCCACACCAAGCTCTTGCCGGAGCACCGGGGCCGGCAGGAGCCCGACCTGGAGCTCTGCGGAAGGTGGAGAGGAGCAGAGCGCCAAGGTCACGCAGTGAGCCCAAAGCGACGGGTACAAATGCGACATCTGACGACACGGGGCCCTTCTTCACACCCGTTGTGCTGCGGCAATTCTTAGCCAAGTGCACCCAGAAACTACCCCTGGGAAGAACACACTGAGACAGAAATGCCCAAAGCTTCTGGCGCCCTGTGCTTTACAGCCAGGGGCGTGCAGCCTTGGCTGGCCCGTTCCAACATCCCTGCAGCCACCCGTGCCGCAGGGGCAGGCTAAGGCTGTTCCCATACAGGAATTCGGCTGTGCACTGCTTACCGGGTGCTCTACCTGTTGTGCTCTGTCGTGTGGGGGACTGAAAGCTGACCGCCACTGCAGGCACGGCTACCCGAGCTGTGCCCACGGTCGCCCAAACCCTGCACGTCCAGCTTCTCTAGGAACTGCCCGTGGCCACCACGGAGGTGCCTTGCCCCAGCTCTCAGCGGTATCACTCGGAGGCGATGGGGAAAGGGAGGGACGATGCTCCTCTGATTTCCTCCGCAAATTCACTGCTCTGGCAGCTGGGCCCTCTCAGACAAGCAAACAGACCACATCTTCTCCGGGAGAGCTGTGAAGTTCTTGCCCTGAGCGCTGCCCTCTGCCCCCGTTTCTGGACTCTCCGCTTCGTTTCAAAAGCCAAACGCAGCTGAAAGACGCCTGGTTGCTACATCCCAGTCTAGACTTCAAGCGTCTAACACAGTTGGCAGTTTGAAGCCTTCTTGCCAAGATCAATGACGACAAACTACTGCTCCGCAGTTCTAGGAGGATTTTTCTTTCACAGCATGGGAAATATGAAACACCAGTCAGGGTAGGAAACGCTGCACTGTTACTGTTCTCGCAAGGATCGGCTGCCTTATTTGTCACTGTTGCTTCAATTGGGTTTTAGAGGAACAAATGCAAAAGCTATTAAATAAAGAAAAACTTTGCTGTATTTCCAGAAGTGCCAATTAGCCCGACGTTTTAAGCCATATTTATCAAAGACACAACAGAATGGGAAACAGAACGTTGAATCAGTCCCCTAGGTGCATAGGTGAAACCTGTAAGGGTCACGTTATCACGTCAGCCATGCCACCAAATTAATGCCGCCAGTGACACGCATAAAGGGAAGCCACCTTCCTTACTGCGCGCGCAGCAGCGCTCCCGGATGTTTTATTCCTACTGGTTTTAAGTATTCTTACGCCAGGCACAGAGCAAGGCGAGAGGAAGGTGAGGGAAGACCCGAGCCGTGTGTGCAGGGCAAGTGGAAGGCAGCTGTGCGCAGGGCAGGGAGCCTCGAGCCAAGCTCGCTCGGCCGCTGCAGCCCGGCTTGGCCTGGAAGGCTCCAAGGAGGGCACGGGAGCGCTGCCAGCGGCTGCTCGCACCGGGATCGGCTGCAGGCTCCCCCCTGCCACCTCTCCCACCACCGCTGTCGGTCGAAGCACACAGGGAGCCTTACCGGGACGGGCAGCGGGTCCTCCTGGTGTTGGCACAGCCCCTGCGCTGCCCTAGGAGCACCAGAGGCTGCCGAGCGCTCCCAGGGCCGCGCCGCACCGCGGGGCCTTCCTGCGCAGGAGGCGCGTGGCTCCCAGCGCCGAGAGGAGGCTCCAATAAATCCGACATGGGGAATAGTAAAATTTTACCACTCACCTTATGTAACTTTTATTTTACACTCGATTAAGTTTTATTGCCGACTCCAAAGAATAAAGGCATTCTTACTGCAGAGAATTAGAAACAGCCTGTTGGGGAGGGGAGGAAGGTGCGTTCTCATATTAGGGGTTGCATTCCCTGGCAGCTTAGAAACATCAAGAACAAACACAGTTTAAAATGTGCACGTCTAATTCACGGCTAACAGAGAAAGAGCCTTACCTTTCTCGTGACTTGTCAAGCAACCCCATGCTTTACTACCACGCTGGGCTCTGCGCTTCCCAGGATCAAATTCAAGTGATACTGGAGCAAGAAATCCCCAAGCTCTGTATGCACAATAACTCGGTACGACAGCGACTAGCTTGGCACTTACTGGTTTTTAATTGCAGCAGCAGCAGACCCAACAAAATATTTATTAAGAGCACCGAGGCAGATGCATCTGAACTACGTACCCCAGCAAACGACTTCCCAGGGATACGTGTTGGTAAGGAAGGAGGAAGCCACGCCTTGCTGCATTTCCTTTAACTCATTATGCTTGTTTTCTCAAAGTTTTTTGAATGTCCATCACCACCAGCCCCTTCTGAATACGCCGTTGTTTGTCCAAGTGGACAGTGCCCTGGGCCATCACGCCTGGCAAGTCAGGGGACCGCCTAATGCCTGGTTTTAATACGGGCCAAGTCCTTCCCCCCCGTTTAGTATGATTTTATACTGGGTGGACATATTTAGGGCCTGAATGGTTTGACAGTCATGATTAATACCCTGCATTAGGAGATTCCAGTGAAAGTATTCAGGAGCACGCTGTGCAGTTTGGTTCTCATCAGATGGTCAGGTCTACAGGCCTATTAAAAACAGCAGGAGAGCTGCAGACTTAATCACAGAGGCTGGGCCCATGGCGGGAGGAAGAGCGAGATAAAAAAAAAAAGAGAGAATGAATAGACTGATAGAGCAGAGGTGCCGAGAGCGCGGCTTCACGCACGCTCAAACCAGCAGCGGAGCTGGGAGAGGCTTTTATAAAATCCGTGCCCAAAAAGTCTCTTAAACACAAAACCTCTTCGCGAAGCCGAAGCAGGTACAGTTCACACGAAAACACCAAAGAGCTGAAGGTGAGAATTACTTATGGTCTAACAGCAAAAACCACAGCCCAGCAGCAGAACAGGTAACGCTCATGCTTGGTACGGCCGCGGGCCCTGGAGAGACGTGCTGGAGCTGTTTGAGGAGGGGAATCGGAGCCATGGAGCCACCCAGAGGAAGGCGCCAGGAGCAAGGTGTGAGCTCCGAGCACGGCTTAGCCCCGGGGGACTGGGCTGGGACCTCGGTTTTGTTCAGACCGGGAGGTGAGGGAGCACGGGGGGCGGTCGGTGGGTGCCGCCTCGCCTGGTGCTGGTCCTCCCTCACGCCTGGTGCTCCCCTTGGGCGAGCTTTTCCTCTCATCCCTTTCTCCGGAGTTCGGAGGTCTCAGTACTGGTGATCCTTGAAACACTGCACCACGCTCCCTGTGCTCCTGGCGGCTCTGGGAAGGGCTGGGGGTTACTGAAGAACTCAGCCTCCACCACAGGAGGAAACCAGCCCAGCCCCGTGGTGATGCCAAGCTGGTCTTACTGAAGAGCCTGGGGCTTCAGCAAGGGCTGGGTTTTTACTCCATTATTCAGAAAACAGTCCTACAGAATTGTTAAGGTTGGAAAAGACCTCTAAGACCGTACATCCCAGCCTCTTACAGAGCACTAAGTAGCAGATTGCGTGCCTGTCTCACCAGAAACATAACGCTTCCGAGGAAATAAAGCCATCGCCACCATTAAAGTCCCAGAGGCTCCTGCCACCTTCCCGGAGAAAACAAAGTAAAAATAACAATTTGGTGAATACTGGAAATATTTTTTCTTTAAATTTCCAACCATTTTTACTGATTTCTCCCCATGCTTTTTTTTTTTTTGTTGTTGTTGTTTGTTTAACCACACCAGTCTCCAGTTTTCCAGTTTGGCTTTTCACAAAACCAACTTTAAATCACAAAAACAATGTACGAATCCGCACTCAAATCTGGAAAAAGCACGCTGCATTCACGTGTGAATGGCCAATCAAAATGTGTTTGGTTTGTTTTTTTTTTTTTACAGTCACCCCAGCATGGAACAAAAACCCAAAGGCACACAGCTGAGACCATGTACATGTCCTATCAGCTGCCTTCATGGATCCGTACAGCTCGGGACATCCACCCAAAGCATAACCAGAGGATTTGATAAGAGAAATTGACAGCACATCGATCAGCGGACGAACGTTGCTTTTAGCACCGCTCCCAACGTGCACGAAGCTTGGAGGAATCTCTGACTTTTCTTTGCTGAAAAGGGGGAGCTCCAGCAACTTCTGCAGCGCCTGGAGGAAGACGAGGTCCCCGAGCCAGCCTCTGCCACCCGAGGAGAGCGAGGGCGAGCTCCTGCCACGCTTGGGGCGCTGCTGCGGGGCTGGAAGGGCCGCGGGCAGCAGAGGGCTTCGTGCGCTGGGGCCGCCACCTTCCAGCAGTGCTGAACTTGCTTTAGAAACCAAATCATCATTAAAAAGCCAACAACGTGCAAACGGCATATAACAAAGCCCCTGAGGTGTTCAAAGTCCGAAAATCCTCTTTTTTTTCCGAGTGTCTGAATAACAACAAACCCAAAACAATAATTAATTCTTCTCCAATGCACAGAACCAGTTCAGTAACAAGCGCTAAAAATACATCTGAACCTCAGAAACAAAAGAGGAGGCACGGAGCACTTTGAAAGTTTGCTCCAATAATTAAATAAATTAGACCTGGGCTTCTAAGCAGGGAAGGACAGAGAGTTCACTGCCAGCATGACGAGACGTTGCCAGGTCTCGGCTTGTTTACGATGAGAAAAAGGGGGAAAACCAGCAGATTTCGCAGATTTCCAAATTCCTAGCATTTTTTGTTACTATTACTGCTGATTCGGTGTCGCGGTGCTCTCAGCAGATGGGAAAGGGCCCCGCTGAGCCCCAGCACCGCCACCTCGGGTCCCGCTGCCTCCCCACGGCCGGGACCAGCCCCGGGAGCGGCGAGGACGAGCCCTGCTCTTCGGGAAGCATCCTCAGTTCGTGTGATCGGGAGCTCGAGCGTGACGGACGGCAAGAGAATACGGGGACGGGACGCCGAGCGCCCCGCTGCTATCTCGGCATTATTTGGATTTGCAGGTTATCAGTGGGGCAGCAACTTGGGCTCTGACCTCATTAACTAATGTGGCCACATCAGCACCTCTCCACGGCCCTTATCGCTCATCATGTGTCATAAAGCAGCCCGTTGACACCTCCTAGTGAATACCGGTTGTATCTTATCTCCTGCAGGGATAGGACCCTCGCTGGGAGACAGAGAGCATGTCTAGGAATGCGGCGAGGAGACAAGTTCACCAGCAGCAGCTGACAGGGGATGATTTCTCAAACAAACACCGAGTGGGAAATTAATGGGCTTGGGTTTGCCACTGACAACGCTGAGCAGAAATACATTAACTTCTGACTGCTATAATTTAGGAATTATTACTGCAGTTTCAGGCCGAAGCTTCTGGGACACTTCCAGCACTGCATCCAGAACAGAGCTGCTCTACTCCCCCGGCACCACCACCACAAGCGCAAGCCCAGTTTGTACCATTTACAGAAACACAGACTTATTCCTGGGCAGTGGAGTTCTCTTCTCCTATCTGAACACAGCAATGGTGTTTTCCTCATGTAAAAAATCTTTCTTTCGCATCTCACAAATCGGATACCAGTGGGAAAAAAGCAGCACACCCAACGTACGGCAGCTCCCCAACAGCTGCAGTGGAGATTAAAATGATGCCAGGATGTCCTACCTTGTTTTACCAAGTATTACTTTTCTAGAGATGGTTTTTAAAGGTGTGTTTCGCCGGGCAAATGGCACACTTAAGGGGCAGAAGCTGTGTTTGCTGTACTGAGGTCCAAGGAGCACTCGGCGTGGCAGGGAGAGAAGTGCAGGGATGGAGATGTTTCCAGTCTCCAGCACGTGTATTCAGAGTGATGGGGAACCTGCTACACGCTTTGCTTTGTGGTTAAAACACAAGACAGAGGGCACACATACTGTAAGTAACTCAAACGGACCTGTGAAATGGTATGGGGGAAAAAAAATGAAAGTGAGAAGGCATGGAAAAAAGTCCTGAGACTTAAATCAAAGTGAAACTAGCACAGCATACAGAGCTGGTGCCTACTGACTGCATCAGGAGTGCAAAGCAGACCAAAATAGGCAGCGGCCCCAGAAAAGACCAGGCCTCCTCCCAGAGCTCGCAGGAACAATGCCCCGCGTTCTTCGCTACCCGGCGCGCAGCTGGCGAGCCGCGCTGCTTGCAGCCATGAATAGGGAAGGCGATCCGCCGCTCAGGGCACCGGCCTGCCAGGACAAAAACCCAGGGCGAGTTCCCTGATGTGTCACCGCCCTTCTGTGCAACTTCGGGGAAGCTCCGTGGTTTTCTCCTTAAGGCCTCAGCTATAAGGTCGTGTCCATAATGATTTCTTTCTTCCATCTGGGCTCTGACTCGACCACGTGCTCGCAGCAGCGGTTCCTCCCCGGGCCCTCAACCTTCCTGGTGCCAGCGCACGAGGATCCTGACGGCATCTCAGAGCGCACCGCAACGCAATGGACAGACAGACAGACGCCGCCAAGTGTAAGCCACGGGCATGCAGTGTCTATGAGACCTCTCTCCCGGTTTTCCAAGGAGGTGAAGCTTTCGGAACCAGCAGCACATCACAGCGAGACCTGCAGCTCCCGCAGGGCTGCCTCGTGAGACGCAGAAAGCCTTCCCCCGGGCAGGGTGCTGCCTTGCCCCCCCGGCTCTGCGGGGAGCGCCGTGGCTCAGCGCCAGCTTTGTCCTTCATCCACTCCTTCCCCTCCATCACCTGCTACGTCCCTGCATCGTCCGCACCTGCTTCGCTGGACGCGACGGAGCTGGCAGGAGGGTGACGGGAGGACGCTGAGCCTGGGACCGCTGCGGCAGGCGGTACAAGCTGCGGTCCCCGTTCTGCAGGTTGGAAACGGAAAGCGCACAGATGTGAAGGTGCAGGGCTGGGGGACGTTCCTGCACGGAACCGCTGCGCCGCCGCGACGCACCTGGGACATGCAGAGTCGGTGCAAGCCCCGGACCACGTCATCGGCTTGCACAGACAAAAGCCAAATTTAGCTAAATGAATTTACCACTTAGAGTTAAAAACAAACAAACGGGCAAAAAAAAAAAAACAACACCTGAAATCTGGCGTTATGTTGTAAAACACGTCTAATGTGGCCTGATTTCTGTCCAGTACTGGAGGTGAGCTAAATACGTTCATCAGAAATGGTCACAGGATTGGACAGCTGAAGTCTCGTAGGGAGCATACTGTGTCCGTGGCTCTGCCGGTCAGGTACAATTTATCTTAAATGCCTAGGGAAGCTTTTCTTGCTTCTTTATGATCTGTGGAGTCCTAAAGTGTCATTTCCATCCCAACTCGGATGTTCCCTTCTTTCTAATTGTTTTCCTTTCTCTGCTGTTAGAAAAAGCACCTTGTTCTCAGCTATGTTTTTTATTTTGTACCTGATTTAACAGCAGAACTAGGAAAGTGCAGCTTGCGGGATCTAACGGCTGTAAAACTCCCGAGTCTGACAATTCAGTTCCCAGTGGCTACACTAGGAAAAAGCACTCGGTCCTCCATATTATTTTCTCATATCCAAAAACCGTTACTGAGTCTGGAGACTAAAAGATCCCCTACAATCAACACTGGGATAAAGCCTCTTCACTATGCCTTTTCCAGACTTAAAACCAGATCTTTTATTAAACCACATTAACCTAAACATCCTCCCTTTATTTCTCCCCTGCTGGGTAACACCATGTCAGAACATGAGCTGCCAGAAAAACTCAGTGTCCTGCTGAAAGCTGTAAAAGAGGCTGACTAAATGCACAGAACAGAAAACATAAACACATCGGGCTGACATATTTTGCGTGGATTAAACTGACCAGGAACATCATTATGACTTTTCTCAAACGGTATAAACAAAGCAAAACCTGATAAACATTTTCCATACCTAACACGCCAGGAAAAGTCGTTTCTGAAAACTCCAGCAAAATCACGCTGCTCTGAGGAGGTTCCACTTGAGCAGAAGTAGCTAAGTGTGCCACAAAGCCCACATTGTTTGGGATCCGCGCGCGCTCAATGCACCTTTGTGTACTCTAGAGGCAGCATTGTCTGAGGGATGCAGGCAGCAGCCAGGAGGTGACCCGGCTTTCCCAGCACCTCCAGGCATTTCGCTTCGCCCTTCCACATCTCAGCCTCGGTGGTGTTTTGGAAGGGGCCGCTCATCGCCACCCACCTCCTTCGGGCCGTGCCGTCACCGGCGGCTGCCGTCCTTGGAGTGCTCTGGGACGGCGAGGGATGCTGCGGGAGCACGTGGAAGCCTCGGCGGGTCGGTGCCACGGTGCCCCAAAACCCCCTGGTGCTGTACATTTGTCACGCTGAGCCTCGACTGCTTTGTGAGCTGTGTCAGCTCGCCTGGTCGCAGCAGGGCTGGCCCACCGCTGGCACCGACTGCCCCCAGGAAGAATCAGTGGGAGCTGCAGCACTGGGTTTTGGCCAGGCCTCCTCCGGGAAAACCCGAACCCCAAACGACATTTCACTTCACATCAAATGATTTGTTGTTTTTTTGGTTCCAATTCCTTCTTCTTTAAACTTTTCTTTTTACCCGGAAAGGAAAACAGAAGGGACCAGAAAAGAATATCTGGTCATAACTTTTGCGTGGCCATCGCATTTAACGCATTACCTCAACGCGGAGGAATTTTTCTTTTCCTTGTCACCTACATTACTGCCGAAGGTACGTGGGCTTCCCGGCCTTGGAAGGGTTATGGAATTTCTTTAAGTCATATTTCTCACATGATGTCAAATGTCTCCAGGGCCTACTACAGCCTCCTTGAGAAGCCAAAGTGCAGCACTACCCGACGGGGGGCGCGGAGCTGGGAGGCCGGGCGGGAGGCCACCTCGGCGAGGTTTCGGGAGGCTGTGCCCAGAGGCCTGGCTCTGCCCTTCCATGCACGGGGGGATGCCACCGCCCAGCCTCCCGGAGCAAGCCTGGATGTGGTCCCCCCCCCATACATGAACGTACGGCACTTTCCAGCCCTCAGTGAGGAACTGCCCGACTTGGCGAGGGGCAGCAGCACCCCGCGGCCTGCTGCACTCATCCGGAGCCATCACTCGCCGTGCACGTGCCCGCCCGTGCCGCCTTCCTTCAGCACGTCCCCTGCACTTGAATACCCAGACAAGGTGGATTCAACACCTTCTCCCAACAGGAGCTCAGCTTGCTTAGCTGATGACACTCCTTTGCCTATTTCATGCAAGGGTTCATTTTTTTCTACAGACCGTGCCAAAGAACGCGTCCCCTGTGAATGATGACATTCGGTTAATAATTTAGCACCACGCTGCCTGCCGAATTTTCTGAATCAAAATATGATCAATGGGAAAGCAGTTGGGTTATTGAGTTTCCTGTCAGTTTTGTTTCCTGAAGACATGGAAGAGAGTGCAAAGGATGCCTGCTGTGTAGAGCACGCTGCTGAAAAGTTACACTCGATCGATGCAAGTTTGCCAAAAATAATTATTCTCTCAGGGAATGTTCAGGACATTCTCTGAAACGCAGACCTCTTGGAGCTGGATCTTGGGAAGCGCAAGGACTTTTGCTTGTCTTGGCGTTTTCTTAGCACCAATAAACATCCATGCTTCATTAGCCTACTTTTAATTTTTATGTTTTTGATTGAAAAGGACGTGTCTGGAAGGTAGAATACGAAAAACCAAGTGAGCAAACATCGTGCTGACAGAAGCAGAAAGGCCCAGAACCTCTCCTTCTCTCTTCCAGATAAACTGACGGCACTCGGGCGGCTCTATCTGCAACAAGAGGAGCCCTGCTCGGGGTGCCCCCTTCGTGCCGCGTGTCTGTCAGCACCGAGCAGGAGCGCAGTCAGGCAGCAGCCCGGGGAAGGAGAAGGTGCACAGCTAGAGGTGAAGGCGGGCCTGCAGCACGCAGGCGAGCCCAGCACCGCAGCGATGCCTCCAGAACGCAGCGCGTCCTACCAGCAGGTGAACTGCTGAGCGACCTCTCACACAGAGATGGTCACGAATTCTAACACCGGCACCTCGGCCGAAGAGCAGACACCTTTTCCTCCTGCTTTCCTACGGACCAAAACACGACAAGATGTAGATCTCACTGGGTTGTTGTCTCTGAATCCTGTAATTGCCCGAACGAACACTCTGTCGTGCCGCTGAGTGTTCCTGAAGTGAGCAGGAATCGCCAAAAAAAGCCCTCCAGTAATGACAACACCAACCAGTACGGGAAAATGACCCCAAAACATGAGTCAGATTGTTTTCTCTCAAATATTCAGAGCTGGGGTTTGAATGCTCAGAAAGCTTCTGGTGCTTGCGTAAGACGGGATCTGCCTTCCTCCATTCCTGCTAAGTTCACTGTAACCTTGCAGGTGTGGGTTGATTCATTTTTTTTTTTTCCTTAAAGATTGATTACATGCTAAGCAGGGTTTCTTTAGCAAGCACTCACATCTCTAATTATTAGCACTGCCAACTTTCCCAACACAATGCTCAGTGTCAGATAAACGAAATCTGTTCCTGTCTGTTCTGTAACTGATATCAGCTCCATAGTGACAGTCCCTGACCTAAGGACCCCAGGCTTTGTGCGGTGCTACATCTTTACTCTGCCGAGAATGGGCTCCATACACATCCAAAACATCACCAGTATTAATTAAATCACAGATACCGTTATCACTCCGCTGTATAATGGGCTTTTCCCAAGCAACATCGAGTAGCCTCAGCAATGCTTTGCTACCGACAATGTTCATAATGTTAGATTTCCAGTAATTTCTTTCATCTTACCACAACCTATTCAAATTAGCGTCTATTACATTACAGCACTCGGAAACCTGTTAAAACCCTGTCTATACGCAGCACATACTTTACAGACATGTATGAAGATCCTTTTCTTAATGGAAAAAAAAAAAATAATTGTTAGGTACGTAAATATCAGCAGTCTGACTACAAAATGGATATTCTGGCCACTTGAGATATTCTGGCAATGTGGAAATTTGGGTAATGTCTGGCACAACAGACTCAAAATAACAGAATTTGGAGGTTTTAAGTGCATATAATGGACATAACAGTGTAACCACGGATCAGTGATACTTTTCTGAAGGGATACCTCAGCACAGCACAAACATCCAGTCCTGGGATTCCCTAAAGCCAGATGGAGCAGGGTGCCCATGGGAACAGGAGGCTTGTACGGGCTCTGCCGGGCTGTAGAGAAAATGGAGCAGAATCTGGGAATCCAGCTTCATTACGGGGTGACTTTTTTAAACACGACATCAGAATTAGGCACCTGTAGGAGCCTTTTGTGGCACAGGTACTACAGTTACTATAGTTAAGGGAGAATACCTTTACGAGTGAATTTTTAAAGTATGATGAATTTTTTTCAGTGCTGTCCAAATCTAGAGCAAATATCCAGAATGAAGACATTTCCTTCCAAAACTTCACAGCCAGGTCTCGCTGTCACAGCAGTGAGAGCTATCTGGCTTGCTTTCCACTGATGACTGCTATGTGAAGTTCGGTAATTACTCAGAAGAGGAGCAGCCAATGTCAGCCAACTCCATCTACCTCCTTCAGTGAGAGAGACTTATTTGGAGACAGAAAATGACTGCAAATGGGTAAACATTAATAATAAAAAAATAATGAAACGCAGCTCCCTTTCCTACCTCTGCTCCAAAAGCAAGAACGGTGAAAAAGAGAAGAAACTCAAACATAAAAATGCAGTAATAGGAAATGGGCTACGGTAAAGCCTTGTTCAGAGAGCCCAGCACCAGCAGAGCAGAGACACCTCGGTGTCTGTCAGTGGACACAGCCAGCAGCACGGCAATGCAATGCTAACAACCCCAAAAACATCAACTTTATGGTCAGCAAAGGAGCCTTTTGGGTAATTTTGACTTATCTTCTCACCTGGAGGGATTTAATGGAAAGAAAGGTTCACCTCACACACAAGTGACACATTCCAAAAAATCATTCTCTGGTCACTTGTAAGCCTCTATGTCATTCACTAATCTCTCAAGTATCTGGCATGAAAATAAAAAGCCTGAAATAATACTTTTGGCCAGCATTAGAGTCACTTGTGGGGTGGGGGGAGGACGATGAGCTAGTAAAGGTACAAAGAGACATAAATGCAGCAAACCGTAAAGAAAGCAAACACTTGACTAATTCAGAGTGTTAGCAGAGAGCCTGACCTCAGTAATTTACTTCAAAAAACTATTACTGGTTTTCTTCGTAGATGTTATTTATTTTAAACATCTAAACCGTGGTTAACTTAAATGTTTTTAAAAAAGAATCAATAAACCTGATTGAAATACAAAATGAAACAGAAGAAGAAATGGAAAAAGACGTGTGCCACTGCTCACTGTGACTTCTGATGCATGGAAACCAGAGCTGGGAGCTTCAGCGTCCTGTGTGTGTGCTGAATGTGAATGCGGGCACTGCTCAAGGGATGAGAACCCCAGAAGCAGGCTTCCTAAGACCAGAGTTCAGGCCTCTGTTGGCTGACGATAACACCCAGGGGTTTCTGTTCATGTACGGATTTGTCCACGAGCATGCAAAGCGCAGTGCTGTGCTTTCACTACGCTGGATCGCTCCTTTGCTGTCTGTGGGGCCTTCAAACTTCTTGAGTCTAGGCTCTCGAACGGACTCCTTCTCCCCTGCCCATCCTTCAAGGGTCGCTTTAGCAGAGGATCCCCGACACAGAGCAACTCCGTCTTGCTGGGATTCGCGATGGCTGCACCACCACTGCGGTTGGGAACCTCATGTGCCTGCTGAACTGGGCGGAGAGGCTCTGACCTGGGACTGATGGAGGGTCTCCAGGTGATCTGCTTCATTTCCACCGCTCGGCAATCCCAGGCACAGGGAAGCCAGAGGAACAGTTTGCAGGCACGAACAAAGCATCTTAGTTAAAGGCTAATGCTGTGCAGAACAAAGAATTCAGTGTTATTTCAGCACAGGCGTAACATTTCTGCTGGAATTCTACGGCCTAACCAGTTTGTGAGAGGAACCAGTCTGAGTTTGCCATTTCTCAAACACATCCCGAAGACGGAAAATACCTCCTGACTTTGAAGAAACTCGTTTCCCCTCTGCAGCCTGCTGAACACGGCTCGTTATGGAGGCACAACACCGCCCCCCAGAACAGCGACCCGTGCTCGCGGTCCCACGCTCACCCCGGCAGCAAGGCACGAAACCAGGAATGCTCTCTGGAACCAGAGACCCGAGTCCCAAGAGCTCTCCAAGAACATCTGAGAACAGAAGCTGCTGCTGTAGCTAAGAGTCGATTTTTAAATATTCAACATAAAACCGTATCTCTAATCAATATGAAAATATCTACTGCAGTGACTTCAATAGTGCTCCTGTTAATTATTTCATTGCTTTTACTGGTTTGATGAATTCCTGCATTTTCAGTCCTTCGGATTTCTGGATGGATCAGAGGCTGGGACAAAGCTGAGAGATGTTTGCCATTTTTTGGCAGGGAGCCGCCCAGGCAGGACGCCTTATTTTGCTTTGGTACAATCCGGAAGAGCTTGAGTCCAATAAAACTGAGTTATATTAGAGACGATTTGGAGTGAGATTAGAGCCTAACATAAAGGTTACTTCAGATGAGGCAGACGTTTAAGAATATTCTTTTAATCTTTAGCACTGATCTGCATTTCCCTTTTCTGAGAAGCACCTACTGTAAATAAGCAGCCAAATAACCTAACGTGACACATTCAGCAATGTGCATGGTTTTCCACTGGAATTTCCTCTTAGATTAACGTGTCCAAACTTAAAGGTTAAATTCCACAGGTCTGCAGAACTGCTAGGCTTCTCTGAAGACGCATTTGGTTTTGCTGTCGAATAATTTTTAAACAATTTGCTCATGCACGGTGATGTGACTGAGAAACCACCTTTCTCGCCGACAGGTTTTGAGTAAACCTGAAGGATCACTTTACATATTCAAAGGACTTGGCACAAACACGAGAATAATTTAGCCTAGGCGAGTTAATACGATCCTCAGACGTGTTCTCCACTTCTGAGGGGCGCCTGGATGTTGAACGCTTCTGCCACACGTCGGCTCGCAGCGGCAGCCACCAAAACGCCGCAGGCCGCGGCCCTGTCCCTCCGCCAGACGCGGGGAGCTGACACCGCGCTTCCCCGGCACTCGGTTTGTGGGCACCAGCCGTCCTCACGCTAACCAATAAAACTGGGGGGGAAAAAACAGCACCAAAAAACACAGGAGGTTTTGGGCTCCTCGGTGAAATCACAGAGAAACACCTGGGTCCTGACGAGTGGTGGTGTGGCAGTGCGAGGCTGCTGCCACCAAGAGCATCTCCCGCAAGGCCTCTGTCGCACTTCGACACGGACCCCAAGGCCTCTCGCAAAGTAGTGCCCTTGGGGAACCAAAAACATGGCCCAGGAAAGGCCAAAATTCAGGAGGACACTGAACCTTCTGGCCTTCACCTTGGCTTTGCTTGCCCTGGCCTCCTGGAGGCTGGAGCTCCACAGCCACGTAGGGAAAGGCCTCCGGCGCGTGGAGCACGCTGCACGCAGGCTTGGACAGCCCTCGAACGTCAGTCTGTGTGCTGCTGCCGAGGCACAAAGACTTCAAACCACAAGGCCACAGAATTTTGTGGCAAGAATGGCACAACACGGTGTTGAGACATGCTGTCCCTGTTCCCAAAGGGCCCTACAAACAGCGAGGCGTACCCGCAGCACGTGTTACTGCCTTGTCATGGGGGGGACTTCAGCAAAACCATTCCCTACCCAACGCTTCACAGTTTGTAGAGCCTCACATGTGCAGAGGCAGGAGCCCCTGCCCGGCTGCACAGTGACACCGGGTGCGTGGGGAGCCCCTGCGCAGCACGGGGCTGGGAGGGACAAGCAGTGCTGGAAGCCGGCGGGTAAAAACATCTTCCACTGAACTAGGTTTGTGCTGCAGCTTTTTAACTTACTGGGAGGTCTGCGGGGCTGTCATTTGCTTATTTTTCCACTCCAGATAGGTCACTGTGACTGGTGCGATAGGCACAGGGGGAAATACAACAAACACTTCCTGACACATCCAGAACTCCGGCTCCGAAGCTCCCCGCACAAACCTGAGTTACTTTTAAAAATAAATGAAATAAATATATTTGCCCTTCATGGGTGACGAGAAACTGTATTAATGTTGATTACTAGTAAGCACCTTTGTTTTCTGGCCTCAACCATTCCCACTACTGGTGGTGTAATGGGGCTGTGGGGTGCCTGCCTCCACCTCGGGGTCTGAGCCCCTTCCCTACAAATAGCATCGGGCTCGTAGGGTTCAGTTCTCTGCTCTGTCCCTAGAAACCACTGCAGCTGTACGGCACGTCAGTGAAACAGGCACTTTCTGACGCCCAGAATGTTGCCCTTCCTCCCCGAACTCTTTTTCACAACTTCTTTTCACGACAGTTATTAAAGGCATGTTGATTACTTGTATAATTGACTGGTACTGCTGGTAACAACACAGCAGACTAATTGAAATGTATGAGAAACAATTACGAGTAATTGGAATCAATTAATTGATGATTTTCTTGGGAGCTGCTGCTTGATGCGGACAAATTCTAATTACACTTACCCAGCCTAGGAAAAAACTGAAAGCCCATTATAGATTTTGAAGCGACGTTGGGCTATTTTCACCCGAGCAGCTCCTGCCTGAGCACAAGCAAACCTCTCGGAGCAAAGCAAGCGATAAACGAAACGGGAGGGCAGGAGGAGGTGTGAGCGGAGCAGGGCTCACCGTCCCTCCTTGTGATGAGCACTAAATGCTATCGATGCCCGGATTCGGGACGCGCCACACGAACCCCATCAGGCCCCACCACCTGCGAGCAGAGCCTCCGGCCGTGCCCACCTTGGTGTCTCCTCCTCGTCGGACGAGGGCAGCCTGGGTTTCGCCGCCCGGCTCCTGCCGTTCTCCCCGTGCTCACGCCGACTTCGTGCTCACCAAAAGTCGAGCTCACACGTGCAGAAGGCACGCCTTATCTCCGCACCTCTTGACCCCAAATCGGGTAGGGGATTTTATTCCTACCGGGCAGCTAGCAGGTGACAAAGTCCTTTGGCTCTGTTTTTAAAGAACGAAGGAACATCATCTTTAAACCTATTTTTGTTGCGTTGAATACATTGTCTAGGTCCGCAAAATCCCTTTGAGATCATCTACTTTTTATAAACAGAAATTAGGAATACATTTGCATATCCCTCATCAGAATCACCTTGAATTCTGAGAATTTTCAGCAATAAAAATGGACGGTTTTGCTGAATTTTCTCTTTCATGAAGCCTAAAATTCAAAGTCGCTGTGAGGCGACTAGTGGAAAAATAGAAATGAATGAAAACAATCACAAATATATATAGTTGCTTATGTTTCAGAGAAATATGCATTTTTCTGTAGAAGAATGATTTCCTTTTGTTAGAAAACTCCTATTTTACAAAGAATAGTACAAGGGATACCTTAAGCACTCACTTAAGCACGTGACATGATGCTGCATTTTAAAAGGCAAAATAAGTGCAAAGCATCAAAATCCCAAGGACAGCGAAGCACCCGACAGCAGCGAGATGCTGAACACAGAAGCTTCCATTAGCTTAGCAAGAGCCTTGTAGTGCTTTTTATCTAACAACAACATTTTAAGAAAATATCAGGAAAATCTATGGCATTTCTAAAAGAAACAGTTCCCTATTGCACAATCCTGTAGGAGTTAAAGCTTCGCTGGAAATATTCCATATTTTGTTTTATTCTTTTTGCTACGAACAGGAATGAAAAGCGTTTCCCCGTCCCTCCCTGAAGACACACTAGGGAGCAGCCCTTATCACAGCGCACTTTCATACTTGGCCTGACTTTGAAAGCGCGTTATCAGGTCTCACAGCCACGCCACTTGAGCTGAGGAGCTCTGGTGGGGAAAGGACACGAGACAATCGAGGCAACTGCAAGGTGAGTGCCAACGAAACCGCGAAGTGGCAGGAATGGATGCGTTACGCTCACGGTGTGGGAGAAGAAATGCCATTTCCCTGTGAGACAACACTGAAACCTCTACCCTGCAAAATTAACTATTAGCCTTCTAAAGTCTTTTTTTTTTTTTTTTTTTTTTCCCCAACCTGTATTTAGCAAGTATGTGGCCTGCAGCCACTTGGGTGCCAGGGAAAAGCCCCTTGGAAGCCCAGCGAGCTCCCAGGGCATCGCCCCCGGGCCGACGGACATCCCAGGAGGGGGACGCTGGAGGGAGGCTGTGCGGGTCCCACCACGATTCACTCAAAAGAATTCAGCGCTACCTCCATAAACTTGTCTCAGGCGTCCAGTGTCAGATAAAAGTGACATGAAAGCATTTCTCCTTGCCGCATTCGGGGCTCCCTCGCGTCCCACGGCAGAGCAGTGAGAGCTGACAGTGCACAGTGGCCACCAAATTGTTCAGCAAACTATGTCATGTACAAGATAGCACGAAGAGCCCGCATCTAACAAAGTGTCCCTGCTCCTTTGAACTCGTGATGAGCTGTGTGTGTTTTCTCCTCTTTATTTTTGTAACTGCTCCGGACCCTGAGGCAGGTGGTGAAAAAAAAATTCGAGGCAGGGTTGCAAGGAGCAACAGCCCCTTGGTCTGAGGGCAAACAGAGCCGAGCAGGCACATGGTATTGCCACTGACACCAGCACGGTCCCACGACGCAAGGATTTCGGACGGGTCCTTTTGAACACGCAACAGAGGACAGAACATTTCTGCCTGCTCAACTACTTCCTTTGCTTCAACGTGAAGACAGAAAAACATGAATACCACATCAAAAGCATCTGCCCCTCCCTGAGAATCCTGCAGCGATTTGTGCACAGGAACAGAGCGAAGAGAAGCACCTCGCCTGAAATCACAGAGCACAGGAGAACACCGGAGCCCCGAGCTTCGGTTCGTCGGGCATCACTCGTTGCACCAACAAAATCCCGCAGTCCCTGCAAAAAAAGTCCTCCCCCCACATGCTCACTCAAGCAGACGTACACAAACTGGAAGCGGGCATCCCTTTGGCATGAAACACTTGGGAAGGATCAGAGCCTCTGACGGGAGGGTTTGGAAGGACGTGTTTGGTGAGATTAACAAACATTAATTTTTCAAAATGCTGCTGTAATTAAAGCATCCCAGTTCTTAAGAATGTTCAACTGCATCTACAGGTGATTAGCAGAGGTTTTCAGCTTCACTTGCATCCCCTCTTAATTGGTTTATCCCCTTTCCAGGCAGCCTGAGCAAGTGGCTCCTACAGTTAATCTGGAATGAATTATTCAGAAGACCTTCCTCCCGGCCGGGAGAAAGATAAATGCCCTAACTCGAGGCACGCTCACTAGAGGAAGGGAAAAGCCCTGTAGAGGTGGGATATTCTTCCTCCACGCTGCCTCTCTGCGCATAAGCACAGCCCGGCTGCAGCATCCCTGGTGTCGCTGCAACGGACTTCAGTTCTCAGCAGGGAGCCCGCGAGCTGAGGCGATCCCTCTCGGAAACGTGATCAGCCTGGAGGTCAAATAACTTATTGTCAGCACAAACCGAACCGCTACAATAGGCCCGTCTAACTCTGTTGGCCCTGCTTGTATATGGCCTCAAGGAAAATGACTCCCAGTGCGCAGACGGGTGTGGGGGTGAGGCTCCACAAAGGCCTGCAGCAGCCGATCCCTTTCCTACCAGGTGCAGAGACGTGGAGTAAAGGAAGCGTTCGGCTCCAGACTAGCGTAGATTTATGGAAGCTGGCCTAACGCTACCGGTCGCGAGGCACTGCTGCATTCGCCACTGATATTGCAGAAGTCACAACAAGTTTCCCCTTCTGTGTTTTGTTTTTGGGGCTGGGATTTTCTCAGCGCCTGGCTATTTCAGATGCCTGATGCATGACGTGAAGGGCTGCGGTTATCGGGGGGCTGCGGGTCCCGCCTCGATGGGCACGTGGAGGAGGTGTCCCCGCGGTGCCAGGAGCCCCGAGCTCTGCACACACCGGCACAGGGACAGGGCAGAGCCCCTGGGGCCGGGCCGCCTGCTGCCGGGCCCTGCCTTCTGCTGCCTTCCTTCAACTTCCACTTCTTCGACTTTGACAAATTTTCCTTAGGATGTATTTTACGGTGGTTTTTTTTTTCTTCTTTTTTTTTCTTTTTTTTTTTTTTTTTTCCGGAACCTGCAGAAACAGCAGCACGAGGCAATTTAACTCCGCATTCAATCTCCTGCGATAACAGGTTATCTACATAGCAGCCCGCAGGTCGGGCCTCCCATAATGAGAGATGCCTGGCAGTTGACTGAAAGCTGATTCCTGTCAGAAGCTATTTTCTCTCGGAGACAGAGGAGACATTGTGCCCCTTGGTGCTCGAGTGTGGCCTTGGCTACTGCCAAAAGACCACCTTTTTTTTTTTTTCTTCGCTGAGACAAAACAGAATCCCCCTGCTGTCAGCTCTATCTGGAGCTGCTGAAAGGAGATGTATAAGCCCGGTAATGCTGCCGAGGAGATAACTGTCAAACGGCATGAAAAACGCTGCCTATCTACCGAGCAGAGGAACTGAAGCACCGTCGAGGCTACGACTCAATGCTCAACAGCTCCTGGCATCTGTGAGGTCTCCCTTTTAGCCGCTGCTTAACGCCCTGGTGAAAGAGAGCCCAGAGAGGGCAGCTCCAGATTTTCAACCTGCTTCGCGGCGCTGAGAGCACCTGGGCAGCAAGGCAGGTCCTCGGCACCAAAACTGCAAGCGAGGCACGTGCACAGGTTGTACACGTGTCCTCGGAAAGATCACAGACGGCATGGGCGACGTAGGAAAGCAGTGTAATGCTACCGTAATTATACGCTACTACCAGGTAAACTGATCTCCTCCTCCCTGGCAAAAGCTGAGAGCGGCAGCTGTCAGGAACCAACCCTCGCATTATTCTGCCTAACGCCACCTCCCGGGGCAGCAGTGTCTTAGTGCGGGCTCCAAAAGTGCCTTCATCTGCCTCCGGGAGCTGGGCATGCCGGCGTGATCCCCGTGGGCGGGTTCGGAGCCTGCAGCTGCTCAGTGCCAGCTCTACCACCGATGGCCAAGCCAGGCACGAGTCACTCGGAAACTTCCAAAAAGAAAGTGCAAATTGGAATCAGAGCTGGGGGGGGGACACAGCACACGATAAACTGCCGCTTAAGCCATCAAAACGTAGACCTCAATCCACAAAGTGATTAATCAGATACCTTCTTTTTGTTTTCATAAATGATAAGTAAATCCACTTAGTTTATGTGGATTGTGCCTGCAGGGATTCCTTCTTCCTCACCCCTGTGCTAAGTCGGGGATGGCAGCGAGCCAGAAATGAGCAAATCCTAGCATTTTTGAATTATGTCAACTTGTATGTTTATTTCTTTTCTCTGGGAAAAAAAAAAAGAAATCAGTCTATAAGGAATTGCTGGTTTCATTATTTAGTTCTGCTTTTCCTGCACTTAACCACAGTGCCATTATCAAAGCACCCCTCGAGAAGTTAACTACAAACGCTGCCATCTGTAAGTTCAGCAAGCAACGGCACGGCCAAGGGTACGAAGTGCTCCTCTCCCTCGTACTGAACGGAGAGAACAACCCGCTCACAGCGCACGCCTGGGGAAGTCTTTTTAAATTGCCGGTTTTCGTACGTTTGCGTACCCAGTAGCAGAGAAGCCACTTCAGCGCTTATCAGCTCCAATAAGGGAGAGCAGAACGTCGGGGCTTCGGTGCTAAGACTTGGATGTTAGCCACCCGAAAGCTGGGATCAGGCTGAGAAATGCCTCTTTGACATCATTACATAGGATATCACATTGTTACACGCGGTGGCAAAAGGCTGTAAATAGACTGAGCAAAGCCCCTTATGTTTCTGCAAGGTTCTCGGAGGTTTCTGAGCGGAGCTTTTACGGCCCGGGATTTCCGAATGAGGACGCGGCTTTAGTCGCCGCGCTCCTCTCTCCATAAACTCCACGTCCCCACGTAGTAATTATAAAAATTATCACCAGCGCTTGGGTTCTAACATCAAGAGAGATTAAATGCCAGCTCTTCTCTCATCCAGCTCGTAGGTGAGAAGGGGCACGCTGCCATTCATTCGGAGCACTGCAACACTAAAATATGCACTTTTTGTCTAAGTCCCTTTTCCACCCTCCTGAAGGCTGATAACCATCCAAAAGATTAACCCGGCTGCGGAGAGAGCTGAAGCCCATTGTATCCCATTAGCGATGAAAAAATAATAAAAGGAAAATCCCTGTTGAATTAAAAAATCTCTTCAGACAGGAGGCCGAAGACAAAATTAATGAGCGCTGCAGCGAGCTTAACAATTGAGCTTTTTTCTTAAAACGCAAACCTCAGAGCAAAAAGGCCATAAATTTTACAATAATCAGAAGAATGCACTTTTTAGCAGAGGCACCTCTGCCAGCCTGGGTGTCTTTGATCAGAAATATTATTGGAGAGAGGAGAAACCTGAATGTGTGAATTAATGACTCTCCGAGCTTCGTGGCCGAGTCAGGAAGCCTGCTATTTAGCTAAAGCCCCGTGATATGTATGGGGAGAGTGTTATCTAAACCACTAGGACGACTATAAAATATCTTAACAGCTTCTGCTGCTTAGCTGGAAGCAGGGCTCCCCTAGTATCTAATATGAAACAAGTGGCCCAGCCTGTGAAAGGCAGCTCTATATTCAGAGGCCACAGCGGCTGGAAGCTATGGGGTCGTCTCAGAAGCTCTCAATTGTTTTTAAATTCTGTTTTTACAAGGAGCGTGAGATTTATAGGCTCTTGAGGGGAAGAAAATGATGTAACTTGAGTAAATCAACAGGCCATTTATTCCTGGCCCTGCTTCCTCCCTGTCACTGCGCTCTGGAAGCAGCCCGGCACCGGCGGCAGCGGGAGGCTCCTGCGTGCCCCGGGGGAGCGCGGGGCCAGCCCGCACCCCGGGAGCGCTGCGCCCCCATCCCCTCCCGGGCACCACGGAGCTGTGCCGACCTCGTGCGCTTGCAAGCCTGATGTTTGCCCGCAGAGAAGTCAGCGCACACGCGGTTACAAGTATTTAGTTGCATCAGGGGGTTAAAACATAACTTTTGGAGTTGTCCGATGAGAAGGCGTCCCAAAGCAGGGTGCTGCAAACGGGACCGAGCTCTGGAAACAAAGGTGTGGGGGGGATGCAAGGGGGAGGTGGATTTTTTTTCCCCATTTTTCCCTCTTGCATCTGGTTTTCTGATGATAATGGGTTGGTTCATTATAAACAATTTCAAAACTGCTCCGAAACCACTAGCTTAGCTTAACTGCTGCTTAGTGCCCGCTGGCTCACGAAGCGGTATCTAACAGACAACGTGGCTTTGGAAACAGGGCAAAGGAGGATGACTTTCCTTCCAAGGCACCTTCATTTCGATAAAATTTCCTTCTGCCAGCAGAGAGGGTGAGCAGCCCCCAACCACAGGGAGCTGCCCGGCCCCGCATCCCCGCAGCAGGGCCAGGAGCACCCTCGGGTGCTTGGCTGTGCCCCCCCCTCTTGGGTCCCTTCCCAGCCCCAGCAGCACGATCCCAACTGGGGATCCCCCCCCGAGGGCCTGTGGTGGTTTCTTCAGGATGCTCCCCATGATGATGAGACTTCGATCGAGGGTCTCGAGGAGGGAGAAGTACGGGCAGGAGGCCGGCACCCACTGCACCTCGCTCCCGCGGCCGAGCCCCCGGGAGGCGCAGGGTTTGCACGCACTCAGGGCAGCGCAGACCCCAGGGGGGCTCCCTGCGGGAGCTCGCGTTTGGTAACGACTTATTTCACAGAGCAAAATCTGGACAGCTGAAAACCCTGCTCTGAAAGCAGGTATGCCTACGGGCTCCAAATTAGAAGAACATTTTAACCTTTGCACTCTTCAAATTTCAAGCCTTGTTACCGTCCCCTAATCTGCTCCCTTAACCTTGACCAGAGAAGGAATTTTTTTTTTTTATAGACACAATTTGGTTGATACACACTGTAAATAGGAGACCTTTAACTCCCCATCTCTTCTTTTTCAATGCTCTGCCTATTCAACAGAGCAAAAAACTTTTGTTTCCTGCTGACACACAGCTGCCTTCAAGTTGCTGCTACAGCAAGCAGGGCAATTTTACCTCTCGGGTCAGCCAGCCAGGTTGACCCCTCACCTTTGACAGTGATCTTTATCTAGGCTCCATCTTAATTATTTATCTCAGGAAGGTCAGAAAGAAAATGCCTCTCTCAGGACCCCTGCTGCTTCAGCCTCTATAACTTGTTAAAATTCAAGTTCTTTGAGGATGGTAATTCAAGCAAGCCAGCTAAAAAAATGACGCATCCCTTTTATAACGATCCGGAGATCCCGACATTTGGAGAACTGCTTTCAGCTCCCTGTTGTAATTCGTAAAGCTAGCAACTGCAAAACTCTTCTCATAAAGTTGTACGACTCAGAAGAGTCAGTAGATCTTTTCTAATAAGAATGTAAAAAAACATTTTACGTCGTTTTGAAGTCCATTAACGTATTTTTGGCTAAAAGTTGGAAAGTTTAACAAAAACAAAAACCTCAGACACAATAAAATTTGAAAACCCCCTGGAAAATACAGGTAGCATTTCTATAAACTCCAGAAAGTTCAGTAGTACTAAAACAGAAAGAGTCGTAAGTGAAGTTTAATAAAGTTATTAAAAATGTAATACTTTGTCCTCCTCGTAACAGTATTTCACAGCATAATTTAAGAAAAGCCACACACACAATAAAGGGAAGAAAAAGGAAAAAAATGCTTGTAGTAAAAAACCGGGGTATAATTTTCTTCAATCAACTCCAGCTCATGACTGCAATTACCCCAAATCTTTCCGAACCTTGCTGTGATACACCAGGGACAGGTCTTGGAGCCTCTGTGGGTGGCAACCTTTCATCTGCCTCTCAAACTGTTCTTTATTGTAAGGTTTCAAATTAGTGCTAGCAGCAATGAGCAAATTTGATAATTCGATCTCAAATTAGTTAATGTAATGTGCCAGGAACCACTAACTAAGGCATTGCAAAGATGAAAATGTATCTTTCCAGACTCAGGATGCAAGGTTAACCAGCCTGACATTTCATATTGGAAAAGTTGCTTTTTATTTTAATTAAAATGAAATTTTGCTTTAAATATCCTCCCTTCTTCCCTCACCGTGTATTTTTCTCATTCTGCATGGAAAAACATCCTACAAAAACACGAGGCACACATTCTTTTGTGATACAACATAAATTGTGTCTGACCCAGATAGCTGTGAATTGGGTGGAAATCATTAGGATCATATGTGCCGATTGAGCCTTTGTAGATAGTAAAGTTAACTGGGGATATGTTTCCATGGCAGCTCTCAATGAAACGAGCCAGTGATTCACATTTCAGATCCTTATCTCAAGTTTACCCAAACTCATTTGTTCTGGAAATCAAGATGAAATATTTAACAAAAATAAAGAGAGTTTCCCAATGATTCTTGGTTTTGACAGGTTGGGACCGCGGGGGCACTTCATTACACCTTGGCGCTTTACCTTCTCTTCCAGTACGAAACCAGAGAGACCGGAGCTGATTTTTATGTATTTCCTTTTGTCCTGGAAGAACTTCTTTGCCTTCTCTATATTCACTTTTCCTTTTCAACACAGCTCTGAGCTCCTTGTTGCTATTTACCTGCACCTCCACCAGCAGCCCTCCTGCTTCACCTGTGCCCGGGGCCGGCAGCACTGCTCACGGAGGAACCAGCCGCTGTTACCGGTGGGGAGCTGAGGATGCTGCCCCCTCTTTACCGGGCAGGGCAGCTCGAGGGGCTTCTCTCCAGTCTCCAACATCCCCTATCCTCACCTGCAAGTCCTAAGGGGAGGGAGGTAAAAGCGCACTGCCCTCCCCGCCTCGCCATGCCTGGTGCCCGCATCCCTTCTCCCCCTGTCCCACCACATACTAGCGCTTCTCCTGCCCTCGGCCAAAGAAAAGCTCCCCCCCCCCCCAAAAACCAGGACGAACGAGGCAGCCTGGGAGGGCTGCCCCAGGCCCCCCCCGGGAAGGAAAAGTGCCCGGGGGGGACGGCGCCCGAGACGCTTCTCTGAAACCAGCTGTGGGGTTCCGACGTTTTACCATCCATCTTTCTTTCATTTAAAAATATTCACTAAATTGGACCAAATCAACATCCTGAAATGGAACTTCCTGGTGAGTAAACAGTTTTTACCATGAAAAAAGAGCTGGCACAGTCTGGGGGAGCAGCAGGCCTGTCTGGACTAGGTGAGCGCAAGCCGTGAAGTAAATTGGGCTAAAACTTTCCAAAAATATATCACAGACATTCTTATGTAGGCTAACACACGAGGCTCTGGTTCTTCCCTAGACAGAATTCTGCAGTAAGAATACTGGTCACTGTCTACACGGAAATTTGTGTTAGTTGGCAGATTTACCCTAATTCATTCTAATAAGACTCATTTGTATTTGAATCTGGATAAAAGCTTGAGGCAAGGCAGACGAGGTTCCACCCAGGAAAACTAACTCCCCCCACAACATCCCCTTAACGTGCCGTTTGCTTTTCTTCATCTGGGGTTTGGGCTAGGATGGAAAGGTGCTTGCTGGAGGGAAAAGAAGGTGAGCAGGATGAAATCCCCGAAGCACGGCAGCGGTGCCGGCTGGCGGGGCGCAGCCTCCCCTCCCAGGCACCAGGCAGCCTCTTTTACGCTGCGAGACGCTGGGCAGCACGGCCGGGAAGCTGGAACGGGACGGGGGGGACTGGAAAGAGTCTGAAAAGCATCACTGTTGTGCCGGGCTGCACGCTGCAGCCGGGGCCCGGTGACAGATGATTCTGCCCTGCAGTGTTTCGGAGCGGAACAGAAGAAGCCCTTTATCTGTGTGGTCTGAGCTCATTGACTCCAGGAGAAAACTCCAGCCCCTGCCCGACTGAAAGCCGGGTCTTGTTCTCCCATCTGATGGCTGAATGGAATTCAGAAGTTTGATACCGTCCCCTGAGATGTCATTTAAGTCCGCAGACACATTCAGCAGGCAGGTGAAGCCACAATGTCCCTGCGCGGACGCATCTCTGCGGCTCCCGCCCCGTCCCCGCACGCATTCTGCCCCCGGCCGGGCAGTGCCGGGCAGGAGCTAAGCTCCCTCCCCGGAGACGCCCGCCTGCTCTCACCCGGTGTGCTGCGAAACAACGAAGCACACAAAAGCAAGCTCACGCACATAATTTCTTAACCGCCTGTCCGCTAAAAGTAGCTACGGAAAGCTGACTCTTTTATTTTTAAGCCGTACAAATGAAGGAGGAAGGTAAGAGTTACTGCTGCTCCTGACTGCGGAGGTGCACAGGTGTCAGCTATCGAGTGTCAGCTCTCCCGGCTGCTCCTGCAACATGGGAAAAATACGGCTGAGCTAATACTTCACAGCAGCAGAAGCAGCACGCCTTTATGACAGATTTACCCATCTTCTTGAAACTCAGACGCAAATCCCAAGCTCCTAATCTTCTGCAAAGTATTTCTGGCAGATTGATCGATTCTGCCTGTCCTGCTGCTGCTGTAGGTTCAAAACTCTGAAAGCAAAAGAATGCAGCACAGCAGCAGAGGAACAGAAGCCAGCCCTTTTTTTTGGAGCAAATGACTCCTCTGCCGTATTGACATCCACGAAGATTCTTCCCCAGACCGGACCGCGCTCTGGGGTAACTGCTGTTGAACTTGACATAAAAGAAATTCTTCCCCGTATAGCAACATATAGAACCCGAGGGGCTACTGCAGCTGACTACCCACGAGAGCTGCGCACCCATTCAGCCCATCCCGGAGCAGAGAGCGGCAGGCTGCGCGCTGCTCTGCGTGGGATGTTACCCCCACTGTATCACAAAAAGGGCTGCAAGACAGTTGGAGCTGCTACCGTTGTAATCCATCCAAGATGAATAGTAGAAAAAGCCTGAAATAAAACCCGGGCTTCCTGTCCCATGTGTCTGCCAGACTGCTGGCAAAAGGTCAGGGGCATCCTCACTGCAGACTGGTAATTGCAAAAAATGAAGGAGGTGAACCCTAACCAGCAGATCAAAGGAGGAGAGGGAAGGAGAGGATTTTACAGCGAACAGACCGGCTACAGGGGCAGAACATTAGGGAAAAACATCTTGCAATAGAAAATAGCCAGGATAATTGGCGATGCCTCCACGAATCAGTCAGACACTAAGTAAAACTTAGCAGACAACTAAATGTAACGATCACCGGGCAGCGGCTTATTCCCAATAAGCAGAACACGGGGATGTTTCACCAAGTCATTTTTTTCTACGAAGTCCTAACAGCCAGTCTCGTACAAGCGCTGGAAAACTTGCTTTTCATTTACTGGGAGGACTGAAGGCGGGGCAGGAGCCGGCACTGTGTCCTCCGCACCGCCCGGGCTGCTCAGCGCACCCAGGGGCCCGGCAGCTTGCTGGGGAACCCCGGGGAAACCGCGGCAGCACCTGCCTGGACCCAGCTCCCGGTCCCTCAGCGTGCGCACAGCACCCACCGCTTCCGGAGAGCACAGGAGTTTCTTCTAGGCAGGACACAGAAATGTTTTCCCCCCTCTCTCAGAGCAGACACCGCGTAGCTGTAACGCTCGGCCTGCGAACGCCGAGGATGCAAAGTGCCTGCTCGGGCTGCCTGCTAAAGGAATTCCTCACTTCTGGGTCCGTGCGTTTAATATGCTAACCCATTAATGACGTTTCCTATTTAAATGAACAAGGTTATGCAGCTAAACAATATTTTGCAACCAAAATGGGTAATAAATCACGGCTTTGGAAGTGCTAATGGTGCTCACATTTATTCCCATTAATACTTCCTGGTTTTGAAAGCTGGGCCAGCTCCAGAGATAATGTATTACAAACTTTCCCGCTGAAGGATCTGGGTTCCTCTAGGCTCCATTCCAGTTCTAACTGGCAGCTAATACTTTCACACATTCACAAATCCCTAACTCCTCCCCACGAGCAGAGGAGAGTGGAGAGGTTTTGGCTTGGGTCAGCAGATTTCCGAGTGTTACGGGAATGAATGGGAAATGACGCAGTGCTCCTCAAACGCGGGGCGCTAACAGCAGGAGCTCTCCGTAGCGTACGTTACACGCTCAGATACTCATAACGTACGTTCCGTGCACTATGCCCTCACATCCACGGGCACGCACATCTGCACACCTAGGTAACGCCCTGAATAAAATCTACAATTAACGCAGAGCAGCGTACCATTGCACGTTTTCTTTCAGTCCTACAGAAGTGCCACTGTCCGGCTCCCAGTGACGTGCTCCTGGAAGGACGACCCAAGCCAGTCACTAAAACACCAGCACAGTGCGCAGGCCAAGTTCCCACGGGTCCAGCAGGGGCAGCGTGGGGGTTAGCTGACGTCTGCACAGCGCCTTGGACATGGAAGGGCCAAATATTGGCCCTTCAGGCCACGTCAGGTGGAGGAGAGAAAAGGACCTGTTGTTTCATTTACATCATTTAAACATCACGCCACGCCTTGAATCACACCCCAAAAGAAAGCTTCGCAGCATCCTATTCACTGCGGAGACACGACCAAGCGTATTCAGGGGAAACGCAAATCTCCTAGCAGCGGCCATCAGACGCACCATGTAAACTAACGCAGTGAATTTACAGAGTAACAAGGTTGTGGGGTGCAGGGAGGGCTGTTGTTCCACCGTGACTCCCAAGACTTACCTTGAGAGACTACGCTGGTTCCACAGATGTACTCCTTACTTTCCAAAACGTCTGTTAGGATACATTGGGCATCTCAAAATACCTCTCCACCGTATCTGACAACACCTACACAGAGACCCTTGAGCACCTTTCAGAAGTTATTTCTGGAAATGTTGAATCTCATAACAGCAATAAAAGGAAAATATTGTCGTAGCCAAAATAAATGTCTATTTGGAACAGGTTTAAAAAGCCCTGGAATATTTGTGTAAGTCTGAAATGCCAGCCTGCACAGGAGAACAGCCTGGCCGTTGGGAGATAGCAAGGAGGAGAAATGTATAAAGACCCCAGAGTTGGTTTGTCTATTTAAAGGAAACGCTCTGGAAGATAAAGGTCTGAATTCTGATTCTTCTGCAGTCAGATCAGAGTCCCTTTCTATCCTCAACCAAGTCGGTTACAAAGCATGAAATCCAAACCAACAGCTAAAAAAGGCCTCGGCACCGCATCGTTTGATCAGGTCGCTGAAGACCACGGTTACATTGCTCGCAGGGTCAGCTGGCTGAAGGCACACAAAAGCCTTCATGTGCCGTCCAAGAAACACAGGCACGAGAGGTGCGAGGTCCTAACAAGGATGTGCAAAAATATTCACAATTCAAGCAAAAGCATGAGAGAAAATTGTATTTGCAAGGTCCCACTAAAACTATCAACAGGATTGGGTTTAAACTTGTTTTCTAAGTATAAAAAAATCTGTCACAGTTGTAGTCACTTTGCATCCGCTTAATGAGATCAGAAACGAGCGTTTTGGTCAGTGAGGCCCAGCGCAGAACCCCCCAGCTTTTATGCCCACTCCGACGGCCCCAGGCCAGCCCTGCCTTTGGGTGCCGGCGGGTGTGTGAGGGAAGCTCGCAGGCAGGAAGGACTGGGGCAGACAGCAGGAGAACGACGCGTGCTTAACAAAGCCAAAGACGCTCCTGAAAGCAGCCCGTATGCATAGTTTTTCCCCCTCAAGGGCAGTGAGACACATTTAATACTCCACCCAGCGCCAGCTCGGTTATTTCAGGTTACCTAATTTACACCAGGATCTGGACCTGCACTGCAGACTCCCTCCCCTGTTCTTTGCTTTGAGACTCAGTGCCCAGACCCGGCAAACCTTTTCGCTTTATTTTTTTTTTTTTTTCCTTTTCTAGAAGGAAAACCAGATGATAAAATAGACCAACTCTAGAAATGATGTATGCATTCACCTTTTTTTTTTTTAACAGAAACAACAATAATGCTTCTCTCAAACCAGGACCGGTATCTAGGAACAGTGGAATGATTGTTGCGGGAGTGAATCTGGTTTTCATTAGGGGGAAGCGATGGGTCCAATTTCTGCTCGGGACTGTTTGCTCGCATCCCTTGTTTGTGCTCCGTGTTGGCAGTTAACCCTTTCTCCGGACGGGGCCGCAGCCCGTGTGTCCGCCGCCGTCCTGCCGGCACAGCAGCACCTCCACGGCTTCCTGCAGCAGGCTGCTCTTCTGCGCTCGCTCCCTCTCCCAGTCCCCAGACATAATAAAATCCCGCGGCCACACAACTGTAATGAATTGCTGAATTCATTGCGCTTTTCCTACCATCTAATTTCCATCTATTAGCTGTCAAACTCTGAAATGCACTCGCTGCTCAGTTGCTGGCTTTGCGCATGTGTGTGGACGCCTCGATTCACAGACGCTTTGCCAGGAGCTCATCTCACTTTAGTCCTTACTCCTTACACTGATAAAAACTCCCACAGCTGGCTGCCTATAAGTGACTGTCCGCATGCGATTTGCACAAGACTACAGTACAACTACTGAAATTTTCTCTATTTATGAGTTAATTCATCACTATCAGCAACATCATTTATATTATTTATTAATAAAAATGGAATAAACGAATGGGTATAAACACAGTCAGCACAAGAGGTTTAATGTATCGCTCCTTTTTGAAGGCATTCAGTATGCAGAGCACCACAGAGACTCTTCTAGGCGCACTCAGGGAAGCTCTGCAAGACGCGGACCCAAGCGTTCTGCCACTGTTTTTAATGTGTTAAAGGCGAGTCAGTCTGGGGACCACACAGCAAGGACTGCAAAATTCATACTGAACACACATCGGGCCCTGAAGGGGGGCATAAAACCTCATTAAAAAATGGCAGATGGGTACCAGCACACTCCGAACCTAAGGATTTTTCAAAATGCATCATTTTCGCAGTAACCAGCCCAAATGAAGGCAGTTACATGTGGCAACTTTTCCCATGTTTTTCGTATTTCAGTATGTAAGAAAATCGTATCACCTGCAGCTGGTTACAAAGCCCTAAAGCCTTCCTCGTGGTAGCTTTACGAATGATCTCCTACCTTCATACAGCACTGCTCACGCCGCAGCCCTCTGAACAGAACGGGGCAGAACTCGTGTTCTGAAACATGAAACTCGCAGTTTCATTTTCTTTACAGACTTAAATCCAACGCAAATCTGCCGAGGAGCTCGCAAGCTCCAGCAGGGTGCTAGCGAAAGCTGCGGTGCCGCTCGCAGCGGTAACTCTGCGCCTCGCCGCTTCTCTCTGCACCAGTTCAGAAAGCCGCGCGCCCCTGCGAGGTCCCACTGCCCCCGTGCTCCTCGCACGCAGGGAAGCACGGTGCCTGCCAAGGGAATTTAGCCAGAGCTCCTCGTTCTGCACAACGCTCACCCTGCACACACACCGAGCGTCCCACTGCAAGGCTGAAATGTTTTCAAGACGAGAAAAAACGTGCTGAGATAAAGGGGGCGAGTGTGGAAAGAGGGTTAAGAGCGAGCCGATGCTGCAGATTTCAGGTACGTAATATGCTAGACCCAAAGGAGAATCGTGGTCAGTGTCTGGCGCTAAATGGGAGAATTAGCCACAACACGTAGGTGATGTCCAAGCCTTGTTCACTAGGTTTGCTTCCCCCACGACCCGGGATGCAGAAATTAAGCAGCACGCCCCGGGATGATGGTTTGCCTGAAACGAGCTGGCCTGGCCTCTCCTCTCACGGCCGAGCCCATCACCGAGCCGGGAGCGCAGCGCTCACACCAAGCTCTGCTTAGCTCCAGCCGGCTCCACCCTGCTGCAGTGCCCTTGGCTCCAGTCCTGCCCGTGAAAAACAGAGGAACCCCCCCAAAACCTCTGACCCCTACGACGTGACCACTATCGCATCCTCAGAGCACAAATCTTGACGTGAACAAACGCTACGATTGCATTTCGTTGGGCTTTGCAGGACGTTACCTTGGAAGGAGAGTCCTGCTCTCCCCTTTGTTGGAGCGAAGCCCCTGGCCCCCCTTTTACACTGAGCACATCCTTGTGGACGCTCCCCACAAAGAGCACCAAGACTGTAACAGCAAAGCAGCCTTCCGCTTGTCTTCCTGCCCTTAGCCCAGTCCCCGGCCAGTGTTCAGCATAACCGCAGCGTGTCAGGCCGGGAAGGACTCACGGTAAAGCGTGCAAGGTGGCATTTCCCCTCCTCTCCCCGTGCCAACACATTTCAGACTCCTCAAAGCACCGCACTGTGCGCCTGTTTTCTGTTCAGATAATTCCTTGAATTACTCCAAAGATCTTTTGCTGCACTCCATACATTTATTACAAACTAGGTGTCTTAAGCCAAAACATTAATTGCATCTTCTAGAAAGGAAAAAAACAAGTGCATTTAGTAATGCATTCATTAAGCGACTGATTGACACAGCCAGAAACAGGGCTTTAAATACAAACTGTATAGAAGGACAGAGTGCTGGGAGTTTCTGGTATTCAGCTTCAGTAATCTCACCTCTCTGCGGTTTATCTCTGCAAGTCGGATAATTTATCCTCCTCATGGCAAGACAAAAAGGGAACTTGGCAGAGGGGGCAAGACAAAAGTAGACATTTTGTAACTGCTAAGTGCTAACGTTTCTGAAGATAATTTTTGCAAAAGGTTTCTAAACAGCCCCTGTCAGCCAAGTTGTATTTTGTTATTTCAAAGTGACTGTGGGAGTCTAATCCAGTTCAAACCCTTTGTAAATTTTAATGGAAATGTTCATACACAAAGGACAAAAAATGCTTAGCTGCTGTTAGATATTCAGGAAATCTAAATCTAATTTGCACTCCTAATCAGCACTACAATCTCTGCAATGCCTCTGGTTGTTTCTATGTTTTCTGACCGCAATTTCGACTGCAGTATCTCTTTTATATTAAAATACAGTTCCATACACAGCTATATATGTACAGCTCTGTGTACAGATCAAAATTCAGCTTTAATTAACCACAGGAAAAACAGAAAGATTTTTAAAAAATTTAAAAAAATTAAAAAATAAAACCACCACGATGGTATATTGGTCTAACTTATGAGTGTGTGGAAGGGTAGAACAAGAACAAGCGTATATGTACCAGAGATAGATTTTTTCCCACTTGGGGCAGGTGATAAGCTCCCTCATATCAAAACTCGCTGGAGGACACCAGGTCCCTGCACCACGTCGCGGCGGCTCACAGAGACCGGGGGAGCTCCCAGGGAAGAAACGCGAGCGCCCGATGCCCCAGGGAACCGAGCGCTGGGAGCACGGCTTCAGGGCGGCGCTGCTGGTGGCACACACGCGGAGCTGCTGTGCCCATTGCGCAGACGGCGAGGTGAGGAGCAGGAGGACACAGCCGGGGGTGTCGGGAGACCCAGCGCTCCTGGCCTGCAACGCAGGGCTCTCGCTGCCTGATCGGAGCCTTCAGAAATTTTGGGCCTCGCTAATTATGGATAATCCTCCAAAAAATGAGGCTCATCAGGAACAAACGGAGGACCCCCTTCACGGCTCAGCCTGGAAGGTTACGCGGGCTGCGATATGCGTGAGAGGACCGCATGGGAAGGCATTCCTTCCCCAGTCAATGTTTTAATACGCTACCGGCTTTACATTACCACAGCTATTCTAGAGTTTGCTACACTTGTGCCAGCAACAGAACAAACTTAGGCGGCAGCTGTAATACCATTAAAACAGCAAGTCAGTAAAATAATCCTACGGTAGGAAAGCAATCTAACGGATAAGGCCTGAATGTGGTCACATTCAAGCAGCTGTGCAGAGACACCGAACTTAGAGCTGAAGTTGGACAAAGTCTCTGCTTGATCCCCCCAGCCCTGTAACACCCCCCCTCTAATTTTGCTCTGGGGCTCCGAGCCTAGAAAGCAGCTCTCTGCCACGCACGGTAAGAAATTCCTACTTGTACTGAACAGTTGCAGCAGGCTTTTACAGATTTGCGCTGACTTGAGCCGGAGACGATATCAAATAAGATTAATCTTTGTATTAAAACGTTGGCTTACATTTTGGAACTAAGCGCATCAGTTCCACAACCTCAAAAACATTTGTAAAGTGAGAAATTCATTCAAGCCATCTCCCCCAGGAATCTATTTCAACAGAGCGCTAACAAAGCGGCGTACGCTGTGAACGCGTGCTAGGCTGGCTCCAAGCTCAGACACCCTCCCAGGGAGAGCTGCGGAGCACGAGTAGGGGAGCGCTCGGGAGCCGAATTCTGCACTGCCCCCATTCTGCAAGGAAGCAGGCACACAGACGGGCTGCCAGCGAAGCTGCCACCTGCAGCACCGAGACTGCAGTAGGAGGAAGAGGAACGTCTATTTCACAGCAGTATTGCTATGAAAGCCCATACGCAAAACAGACTTCTTTTCCACAGTCCTCGAAAGAGATGTTTTCCTGCTGCCTTTTGGGAAAAGAACCTCATTTCTTAGGGTTATCTGAAGAACCTAACGTAGTTTGTTTTCGGTTTGGTTGGTTTTGACAGAAGGTCCCGGACAGCCCAGCTCCCCGCCCAAGGATACCATACCATGGATAAAAAACATGCGTGTTTTAGGAGGGCAGCTAGCTAAGACTACGTGTTTGAGAGCTTTCTTCATTGTGGGAATAGGTTTTACTATTCAAGGAACTCCAGGTTAGAAACCGCAGCTGAAGGCGGGACTGCCTTTGGTTGGGTTCTGCTTCACGAGTTAAGCTTGCACGGTAAAAAAGGCTCATGAGAAATCATCACAGCTCTTAGAGGAAAGGCAACAGATGAGAAGGATGGATGGATGGATGGATGGATGGATGGGTGGGTTGGGTGGGTGGACGGATGGAGAATCTAAAGCAATGGGCACCCATGATGCCAAGCCCCATGTGCACAGAAATCCTCAAACCTTTTCAACAAAACTCTTCAAAACCAGCTCTGCAATATCGCTCGAGACAAACAGTTCCTCAAACCAAATACTGCCGTGAATTTACCTGAAGTGCTTTCCCATGTAATCACCAGTTCACGACCTGGGCACCTTGATTTCTTTATTTATGAAGTAATCACAGAATTGTACTTAAAGTGAACCGAAGTTCAGCGCCTTTGATAAGTTTGCGCTCCAGCTTTGCCCCTGGCAATGCCGTGCCCCTCTTTAATGCCTCGTCCTGGTTCATAGCTGGATGAGCCGCCGCGCAGACATCAGCACCGCTTGAGCCAGATACTATTATCAAAACCAGTGTCCATGGCGAGTCTGGAAGCTTTCATTATAATACCAGGCGTAGGTGTGGGGCTGAGATGCAAATGTGTGCGCTGATTGTCGCGTCTAAGACCCTGAATGTTTTCAGCTATAAAGGACATCTTTGAAATCTTAAAAAAAAGCTTTTATGAAAGTCTTTAAAATTCCCCCCAAAACCTGTACAATATTTTTTTTCTATTCACAAGCTTATTCACAGCATACGAATACAAATACGTGGTAGGGATTGCTGTAGTTTTAAGAGAATGTTTAGAATTTTGAAATTTTCTAAGAATACAGAACAGACCAACGTAACGACTATCAACGTTTGTATCTGTTGAGAACTATTTCAAAGTATTAGCAAGCAATATCTATCTTTCTTCAGTGCTAGTTCCACATGATGCATTTTCCCTCAGCAGAAAAGATTAAAAAACCCCAGCCTGACCCACACCGAGGGCTGCCCAAGCAAACCTCCCCGGAGCCATCTCTGGCCCCACAACCGAGCCCAGGAACACCCCGGTTGGGCAAATGCTTGCGAGCTTTTAGCGCCCAACAGATGCGCCACCAGACCTCAAATCCCCTCCTCACGCCGGGAATACCCGTTCTTTTCTCCCTTCCCTGCTATCACGAGAAAGGATCGTATAAAGTAACTCTTGTTCGCGTCCTTTATCCTCAAATTTATAACTGTCTCTAGACAGTGCAGTCAAGGGTGAAGGTTATTTGTGTCATACTTGCCAAGAAAGTGCCCCTTTCAACACTTAAGGCACACAGTCATGCTACAGATAAAGCAGCAGACAAAAAAGATTCTGTCTTTTTCAAGTATTATTTATCTCCTCTATGTCCTTTGTTTCCCTTGCAGTGGAGATATTAGCAGGAGTAAGACCCACAGACTTAAATCCTTGAACCCAAGAGTGTGATTTAATTTGGTTTCACTCGAAACTCACATCAGATGGGAACGCCACGGGTCAGACTCCTACCTCCCACTTCTGAAAGGCTAACGCATTCTTTTCCCTCCAACACAGGTCTCAAGCTGACATTAAAAGGAATCTTTGACAAAACTAAGGGGCCAAGCTGGATACGGAATTCCCTAGGGGAAGCGCAGCTGGGCCAGGTATTCGTGGTTTTTCTCTAGCTGGGCGCTGCACGGGGCTGCTCCGTTACCAGGAGGGCTGCCAGCTCCCCGTGTGCGCGGCGTCACCGGCACAACGCGGTCATGGGGCCTTGGGGCTGCTGCCCTGGAGGAGCCGTGCTCCTCCAGCACCGGGCAGGGACAGGGACAGGGGCAGAGACAGGGGCAGGGGCAGGGGCCATCCCCGCTCTGGGCACGCCGCAGGGAGAAGCCCCTGCCCAGCACTGCCGGCCGGGCCCGCTCCCAGAGCAGGGGCAGGATGGTTAATAAGGCTCCCGATGAATGATTCGTGTGGATTTCTGCACTGCTAATTTCCGTAACTATCACTCTTTGAAAGACAGCTCAAGGGATTTCGGGTTCAGGGTGCCTCTGTCTCTGCAGACACAGAGCTGCATTATACGACCAAGCTCAAATTGGCGTATCCCGTTTCAGTGATCTCATGTGCGCTGCACTTTAAAATGATACAATATTTTGAAACATGCAACTACTTTACTGATACTGTCTGTGCCTAAAAGCCTTAGCTGGAGCTCCAACAATGGTCGTATCTTATTCTTGTGAAAGTAATACAAAGCCTTGGCATGCGCTTTATACTTTTTATCCCTTGCTTTGAGGCTTCACATTGAAATCTGCTTCCACAAGGAGCGTGGCCCTTCCTCCCAGCTCCGGCCACTCTCCTGCACGACAGAAGCTGCCTTTTCGGCCACTGCTGTTATTGGAGGCTATGTTCAGTTGTCTCACTGCTAAAAAAGCCCCAGAAGAGTTCTGCTGCCTCTTTGCAAAAGGAGCTCGTGAGCCGTGAATGCTGACACGGGCACACGAGAGCACACGCGCTTTTTGAGCTGCTCCCGGCGTCTATGCCCCAGCAAGGAGGGGAGGATTTGGAACTTTTTCTTTACAAAATTTCTCTCCGTGAGGCTGAGGGGCCTGGGCTGGCAACCTCCAGGCAGGTCAGCCGAGCAGGGAAACCAGGGGCAGGGCAGGAGGCCCCCCCCCCCACATACACGTGCCAGCCCCCTGATATCTCCCAGTAGCATGGGCAGATTCAGGCCAAAGCAGACATTCTGACACAAACCAATTCTGTGAACAACTTGCTGGACAGTTTTCCAGTCATTCTATTGTAAAACAATAAAGAAAAATTGAATGAATTGTTCTCATCTGTCTATCCACGCACACAGTGACTTCGGAAGCACCAAGGCTGGATCTGTCCGTCAGTTTTCCTCTGTGCAGCTCCCTCCTATGCCAGTGACCTCCCCGAAGCAGAGCCACCTCTAGCGGCCATCAACCCTAGGCTTCCTATTAGGAATTTAACCTGGGAACTCTAGAGAAAAACCTAAAAAACCCAAAGCCAACACATGTATCACTCTCCAAAAGCGCTGCTGCTGGATTTAGCAAACCCTCCTGAATCCTACTGAAAGTTCAGGACTAAAATACGAAGTCAAACTTGAAGGTGTATTTATGCGAACAGATTACAGAACATGTAAACCACTTACTTGTTATATTAAAGTGTCTTTTCATAAATTTGTTACTGCCATGTTCTTACTCAGCCTCAAGAGTCCTCCGTACTGGAACATGGCAGTGGCAATACCTGCAAGCTGGAGACAATGTCCAAGTTCCTGTCAGAATGGAATGCAATTAGTGCAAATTAAGCAGCATCCTGAAAAGGAGGAGGTCAGAGAGAGCTGGCAGGGTCGAACCGGGTCATTACCAACCATTTTTATAGCGAGGCGAGCAGAGGGATACCGAGTCCTGACTGCCACTGGAGCCTGAGCTCTGGCTCTGCACCCAAGAGCCGCTTGCGACGCAGAATGGGACTGGGACCCACCAACGGTATCAGCAGCAGCCCAACACCGCCGATTACAAACACAAATTAACAGTGTCGTTGTTCTTTTCTTCTCCTTTCAGAAATTTTCCTTTCCAAAATGGAGAAAACAAAAGTGGGCTCACCAAAGCCCCGTGGACTGCTGCATTCCCTGCTTGGCTTTGTGCAATGAGCGGGCACAGGAGGACGGAGCCCTACACCTCTCTATCCACAAGCACGTTCACGCACTGCAAATCCACCCGTACATGCCCACTGTTAATATTAACTACTGTTTTTAAGCCATTTGCTGTCACAAAACTCCTCCAAGTTTCTATTAGTGTGGCTTTGTCCGGTCGGTGACTTCTCACCCCGGGAAAGCCAAAGAGCTGAGACTGGGACGGAGCTTCCAGAGAGCCAACGTGGCGGGAGCAGAGGCGCTGTGCCGAGACGCTGACAAGGCCGGCAGTGCTCCGGGCGTTCAGCTCCTACCAAAAGGCAGCAGGGCACTGGGCATACAACTCTCCCGAGCCAGCGTGCAATTTCTGGGGAGCTGCAGCGACCGAAGCTCAGCTGCGTGTGCTCTGAATGCAACTGGAAGAGTTCTGGCGCGCGTGCAGGGCTGAAAAGGGGCTTCACGCAGGACAACCTCCCTGGCTGCGTCCTTTGTGAGAAGCGCAAGCCCCAGGCTCTTCGCACAGACCGAAGGCAGCCTCTGTTCGCCCCTTCTTTCTGCCATGCTGCCGTTTTACGTACTAGAAAAAGCTGCAGGGGAGCGAAGGTGAGAAGATAACTTGGAGCAGGTCACGCGCTGTTTAGGGGAGCTTTTCACGCGTTTCCACTCCGCAGCAGTGCAGCCCAGGAGCTCGGTGGTATAGACTTTTTCTCATGTCTGACAAAACACTAAAAAACCCCTCCAGCGTGACAACAAAAAATAAATATCAAAAGAACATTTGAAGAGCTCAATAAATTGATCATATTCTGCTGAACCTTCACCCTTGTAACGATAGTACCATTTAAATGCTAATGTCATTTTTAAAAAAGTCAATTACAGGAGTTTTAAAGTAATGGAGTCAGCAGTCTTGATGTAAATCTGTTATATTAATCTGCTCTGTACACTGTATCCATGGGCACTGATGCATTCACCCCCTTTTCCCTGGAGGTAATGTTCCCTCACAGTGGTACCAGTAATTGAATCAAGTTGATACAGACACCAAAAATATTGTAAGTCTTGTAGGTAATGAAAAGCATATGTTGATAAAGCCAGTTGCTGTACTTTTGGATGGAAGAGCACTGACATTTGGGAAGTTCAAAATTAGAATTAACCCTTTGATGATTAAGTGACCTGAAATTGTCTTTGCAAACTCTGCTCGTTTCACTGAGAAAAGCTGCTTGGAAGCTCCTTTGTGCTCAGCAGACTTTGGGCACAATTCTCAACGAATGCAGGCAGGTAAATGCGTACATTTGGGGCAGGTATCTGCAGCCAGATGTTTGTCACCTCTCAAACCGACTATTACAGGTGCACTAAAATAGCCTGAGAATGGCTCACAAGTTAATGGAAAGCAAGCGGAAAAGGCAAGAAAATGAGGATGTATTTCTCTTGCTGTGCCATATCGCAGTACACTGTATTGTATTTGCATTGCACTCAGTGCAACCTCTCACGCTGGGAGCCTGTTATCTGTAACTGTCTGTAAGGCTCGGTATACACAAATGATGTTTAGAATAATAAAATAAACCCAAACCAGAACAAACATCTATGTAACATTTGAAGAGGGACTTTATTTGGAAAAATCTTGGATAAAGCCCAACATTTTGCAACTCCTCAGTCCACGTTGGCCCATAAAAAACTATTCAAGTTATTTAGATTAAAACTGAAGTGGCACTTCTGCACATACTGTACAGTAACTAAGGGTTTTTTATGTGAGGTTTCCCGGGCCAGCTCAGAATCCCTTCGCTCACACGGTGACCAGTAACGACGCGCACTTCCATGTTGAAATTTCTCACGGTTTATGATTTTCCTGACTCCCAAATTACTGCTTTTAGGAAGACATACTGGTAATATATATAAGCCATTAATAACTCCTAAATCCGTCACATTAATGTAAAAATTCAGTGGTTAAAGGCAATCACCAGCAGCAGACAGCCACTTTGTGACCTGCCAGCTCAGCAGCAGAGGTGCGGAGCCAGGGCCGCCAGCTCCTCCCAGGCTGGGCGAGCAGGGCCGGCGGAGCCCCGTGCGAGGCGGACGGCCTGTGGGCTCACCCCCAGAAACTCACCGAGGGACTCACCCGGACCCACAGACAGGCACCTTTCCCTCCTCTCATGACTCCTAAAACCTGAAATGTGCCTCACATTAAACAGGATTAATTCTGGTTCACGAACGTATGAGATTGCGAACATTAGGGGAGAGGCTGAGCCGGACCCAACTTATAACTTGGAGGTATTAATAAACACCTACACATACCTGTGTGCTTCCCGACATAGGTGCACGTGTGGGTAAAGACGTATTACCACTACAACAGAAGGCTGCCTGAGTGTTTCCAGACAGTAAAAGTTATAAAAAATAAAAGACTGAATAAACATATTGGTGTAAGTAGCAATAATAAGTGAATTGCATTCACCATTACTCTGAAATAGAAACAGTACTTCCAGATAAAGAAAACTGTCACTGAACACATTCAACTTATTATATAAACATGTGGCTGCTTTTGCTGTTAAGGAGGGGTTGATTAACGGTTCATCAAGATTTTCCTGCCTCTGCCCTCTGTGAATTAATTTTCAAGTGTAGGTCCAATAAAATTTTAGCAAATGTCACACACACATGCCATAGAAATATTTCCAGCGTCATTATAAATCTGAACAATTTGGAACAGGGTACTACGCAGTTATTTTGTTAGCTTAGGGCCTTATTCTCCTATGGTTCAGGGGTTAAAGGGATCCACACAGCATTAAAACACGGTTCAGGCAGCTCCGAGTTAACCACAAATTCAGAACATGTCTAACAACATTTCAACATTCTCAAAACCTGGAACGCGTCCCAAAATACTGCAGGCTCTAACATCTCGAGAAATCAATCTAGAATTTCAGAGAAGTGTTGTCACTGCCCCAGCCACTCGATACCTGTCTCGCAGCATCTCCTGCGTTGCCGCTGCACGCAGCGCGGCCGGGGCTGGGCTCCCGCAGAGCGGGGTGCCCGCTGCCGCCCCGGGACCGGCTCCTCTCCGAGGCACCCCCGAACACCATCGGGAGCCGACGACCATCAGGCAAAGCAAACGGCTCCACAGGAGCCAGGCTGCTGGTTTCTTAGTGCTGTATGCAAAAGGTGGTGTTTTCTCCGCGGTGTTTGGAGTAATTTAATATACTGGCTTATAAGGCGACATCTAGCTACTTCCAGAGCAATTTGCTAGTTAAATGTTTTGCTGTTTTGGCAAAATTGAAAATCACCGTTCTGGCACAAAATTTTAGTACTAAAAGCAGCACAGTGCTTTTTTTGTTGTTTTTGTGGAGTTTGTTTGTTTTAGAATTTGTTTGTAAATGTGGACAAATGACTTTCTGAGCTGTATCTCTTTTCTAACAAATCTTCCCGCACAGCCCAACTCCCAGTGCCCTGGAAGTCATGTATCCAGGAACAGTTTATGTTATTGGAATAATAATCTCCAGAAAAGCGCTGTCATTTTTGATGTAGTGTTCACAGATCCAATATTAGGAACAGAACCACAATCCTTAAGGACTTGATAGAGACATAAACTACTACATGGCTCCTTTGAAACCAAACCCTCCTGAAGCTGACACTTTAAAACAAAAGAGCGTATTATTTGAAACAAATTATTCTCCCATTTAGACCAACGTAAACAGGAACAACTCTTCCAATACCAGAACTATGTGCATAATCAAGGTCAGAATTTAATCATCCTTTAGTAACAGTACCTCTGACCTGCAGAAATAAGAAAAAAAGATGGGACTTTTCCTTTTCCAAAGAAAAACATTAAAATAAGGTTACGGTGACCAGAATATTTGGAACTTTGACACTTGTGTTTGCCAGGAGGCACCAGCTACATTTTATTATGGTTTTGCTTAAAGCCAAGGGTGGGCTGTTAAACAAAAAACTTACTTCCACGTTCCCATCTGGAACAAAGCGTGTTTAGCTTGAGTGGCTCCTGAAGCAGGTAAGGGAGACCGGGTGCCCTGTGAGCACCCTGGGGTGCCCCGGCCTGCGCCAGGCCCTGCGCTGGGACATGGCACCTGGGGGAGGGCACGGAGGGGGCCGGCAGCGGGCAGCTGCTCGGTGCCACCGGGACGGCGGCAGGACGGCAGCAGGATGGCAGCGGGACCCCCTGACAGAGCCACGGGGCTCAGGGGCGCTGCCACCGGGCCGCGCCTGGCAGGGAGGGCAGCGCCCCGCCACCCGAACAGGCGCGCCGTTCTTCAGCAGCCCGTGCGCGTCGCCCTTTATTGCCCAGCCAGAAAACACATGTGCCTCGCTTTTTTTTTTTAAACTCTCCAAAAATGTTGGCAGCGTTAGAGGAGCCTGAGAAAGGGAAGAGAAGGACGTTTTATTTTTGAGCTTCGCGACAACTGCCGGGCCAGGGCAAGAGGGGGCGCCCTCACACAGGCCTTGCGGCCCGCCCGGGCCCGGCGCGGCGCCATGAGGGGGCCAGGCGGGCGCCCTGCCCCGCACCCCGGGGTGCTGCGCTGCCGCCGGGCTCTGCAGCTCACGAAGGGCTGCATTTACAGAGCAGGGGGATCTAAGCCAGCGTCTGGGAAAGATGCTACACACCTCTGCTCGTGTACTATTTCACACACCACATTGAAATCGCATTTCTAGTTTAAGAATGTATAGTTTTAATGAGGTTCACGTTGATTTCTTTTAGGAATAGTTCAGCTTAATCCTAGACCGAAGCTACCAAATTCTGACACGTTCCTCGGTAAGCACCAAAGCCGGGGATGTTCGGCCGCAGCTCTGCATGGCACCCAGCAAAGGCTGGGGACGGGAGCTGGGAGCAATCCTGCACAGGGAGCTCCTACACCAGATCCTGGGGCCCTCCTGCACCCAGAGCTGGGACCTTCCTGCACCAGGAGCTCCCTTACACCACAACCTGGGGCCTTCCTGCACCAGGAGCTCCCTTACACCACAACCTGGGGCCTTCCTGCACCAGGAGCTCCCTTACACCACAACCTGGGGCCTTCCTGCACCAGGAGCTCTCCTGCACCAGGAGCTCCCTTACACCACAACCTGGGGCCTTCCTGCACCAGGAGCTCCCTTACACCACAACCTGGGGCCTTCCTGCACCAGGAGCTCTCCTGCACCCAGAGCTGGGACCTTTCTGCACCAGGAGCCCACCCGGGGTGCAGCCGCCCCGCAGCACATCCAGACACCGCAGGGCAGATGCCCTACCGCCCTTCGGGCTTACTTTAAAGATCCATTTCTCCAACACAGGTTAAGAACACATCTATTGCAAAGAGCTGTTCGCAAGGGCAGTATAGACCGAGCAAAAACATTTTAAAACAGTGTTAGGAGACGATGAAATCTAAACTGTTTCAGAGGAAGAAATGAACTGAAATAGCCTAGAGGGATTATATGCACTTCAGAGTCCTCCAGCTAATTTACTGCGGGTTTACAATAACACTTCCCTGGGATGCACACAAACAATAACGAAACTGATGAACCAGCTGGGAAAAGAGTGAAAATAAGTGCCTGGAACTAGCAAAATACAAAGTGGAAGGAAAGACTTGGGTTTGTTTTTTCCTTTTAAATTTGTTTGTTAAGTACCAAGTAAAAACAAATGCATCCTATACCACACGACAACCTGTCCAATTTTTGTGCCTCAGCTCTGCACTACCAGAGAACGCTTCTCAAACCATTTCAGGTGTTTTGCCTGGCAGAGCAATGTTCACTTTTTGTCAGAAAAAAAAAAAAAAAAAAAAACAGTTTTATACTGGCCTGTAAGAAATTACAAAATTGGGACCTGAGAAAAGCTGCAACTACTGAAACTGTTCAGACTGAAAGAAGCAAAACAAATAAACAAAACAAAACAAAAGGCATCCTTCACTTCTGTCACATTCCTAGCCCAAACCAACTTGTTAAGGATTAAGAAGTTACTGTGTTTGGCTTTGCTTTTTGCACCTTTTCTTTTCCTGTTTTCATATGAAACCAAGGCCATGAAAATATCCCGACAATACCTGCCTAGATCAGGGCAGAGTCAAGGCATGAAGCAGGACTGACGCACCTGGGCTAGCAAAACCCCTTACGCAGGCTCAGCCTTCCTAGCAGAGGTCTCGGTGGCGCTTGGCTCATGGCGGTCAGCGCTCTCACACTGCTACAAGGCTTTGTTGATAGAGCTGCAACCAAACTGCAGTCGCTTTGCCACAAGTTAGCATTTCTGGTGGTTTTCAAGGGTTCCCCAGGCAAAGCAGCCAAAGAAAGGCAATAAGAACCGCGGTGCCGCGGAGCTTTTCTCAGCGTGCGGCGGCTCCTGGGGAAGGGCTGCCTCTCCAGAGGGACACCTGGGCCTTCCACCGGCCACGTGCCGGGCCAGCAAACCGCACGGAGAGCCACGGGAGGAGTTCTCCTTGCACTGCCCGGCTGTTTGGATCTAAACGCAGCTAGCCCTTTAGGCCTTCGTGTCACTCACGCAAGTAAAGCAACAGGATAAGGGAGGTTATTTCGCACCAAATTCTTTCTTAGTCTGCTTGTAACGGTTCGATCATTCCGAAGTCCTTGCAAACGTGAGGATTTTTTAACTCCTCTCATCAAAAAAAAAAAAAAAAGTTCTCTTCCAATTGAAACTTGGACATACTCGGCCATAGGAGCACATTTTACAGTTAGAAAATTTAAAAAACAAATGGTTCAGACATTTTTACAGGCATAAAAATGAAAGCCAAGTTGGTTAGTGGTTTCAGATGCTTTTTATTTGCAAATCAAAACGGGCTTCTATTATAAATTGAAATTGTACTGGCTGCTAATCCTGAAGGCAGACTAAGGCCTTTGGCTCCTCTTGAAGAAATAGAAAAAAAAATGCGTTTTAAATACAAATTATTTCATTTGGAAAAACGAGTGCTGTGGTTGGACAGTACATTTATTTTTTAACAAAACTCATATAAAGTCTTTCAGATTACCGAGTTCTCACTGCAGTGCGCTGACGCCGTACCGCATGCCCCGCGCCGTTTACGCTCAGCACCGCAGCAGGCACCCTGAAGCACGCCCGCACTTACTTGCCACGACCTTGCTCGCAGACGCGCAACTCAGGAAGATTTCGGGGGAAGTGCTGCTTTGTACCGCAGGAGCCCTCGGAGCAGCAGGCTGGCGACCCGAGGTGCTGCAGCACGGCGCTGCTGAGGAAGCTGCCGGCCCTGCGCCTCCCGACACCGCCAGCCGAGCCCTCCCCGGTCTGTGCACGGGGCCCGACGAGCTCCGAGGGGTGAGCAAGCTGCTCGAGCAGTCACAGCTGGCCCGCGGTAGGGTGAGGTGTGAACCCCAAGCCCCGCTCTCTCAGACGCTCACTCCCCCAAACCCGAGAAGCCTTCTCCTCGCTGAAGCACTGGTAAAACGATTATTCTTGTAATCAAGCAACACACTAGTGCACCGTGCTTACGGTTGGATGCTGGCGTTACTAGCTATTATTCGGCACTGCAATTTCATATTGGAACTTGTCTGCAAAGGGTACTTACTTTGATATGGTTAAGACGATATTTCTGGAGAAGACATACAAACCAGTAAATTGCACTAAAAGGTGAGTCCAGAAAGCAGGGATAAATGAAATATGACTGAATTCTTCTACGCCTAGGGAAGGCCAGACACTAGTCTCTCCATTTCTTTCTTTACTTCCCTTGTCCCGATGCACTGCAAGATAAGTCCGCTACCTGCTGAGCTAAGTTCACTCATTTATCATCCCGCAGAGAGTTTGAAAACTGGCAGACACAATGCCAGCTCTGCACCCAGCTATTCACCCAACTGCAAACACTTATACGACAAGCAGAGGAACCACTGAACAGACACTGAACAGAACATCTTGTTCCTGTCTTCAGCGCTTCACGCTTGCCTCGCTAGAAATAACTGTATTTCCAGCGAGAAGCTCTTCAGCATTCCCGAGTGTCCTGTCACGGCACCTAGGAAACTTGGTCAGGGACCGGCACCTTGTAGGAAGTGCCGAGTAGTCAAGTGACAACAGAAACAGGTCCTGTTGCAGGGAATCGGTAAGGCAGGAGTAAAGCAAGACGTAAAAGTTGGGCACAACAAAGGAACAGGGAAGAGCGTAACCAGCCTGTGCAGGCTGCTGGGCTCCTGCATATTTCTGAGCTCCTTGGGCAGCTTTAGGACAGAGGATCACAGCTGGGGGATTCCTGGGGATCAAGGCAAACTCACAGACTTAAAAATTGATCAGAAAGTGACAGCTGATCAGAAAAAATGCCAGTGGGTGCAGGGATGAACGCAGTGCAAAGGAAACAGCAGTTTGAAAAGATGGACAAAACTTAAGCTTGCTGCTGGTGAAGAGTTTGAAAGATGGAAATACGAAACACGCGGGGAATGCTGGTCCTGTTGTGGGTTTCCCAATAAAACACAAAATGTCCAGAACTAGTTCCGTTACTTTAATTCCCTTAAACAATTACTGGCTCTCTTTCTGGGTTAAGGCTCCTAGCATCCAATCTCATCCTCCTTTGCCTTCCGTTTGAGTTTCTCTCTCTCTCTGACGATGGAAAAGAAAATCTCTCCTGCTCGGGGACGGTCTCACCCTCGGCTTCCCTGGCTGAGATCACGGCGCGTTATCGCAGCGTGGCAGCACCGTCAGCTGTCTCCTGCAATTGTTCCTGCTCCAGCCAGACCTCTTTTTTTTTGGTTGTGGGGGTGTTTTGTTTTATAATTCATAGCAAAAAAAGAAAAAGAATTATTTCTTACAAGAGAAACCATTCTCTTGTTACGCAGAGCTCTTACTTAGCTGCATTAAGAAAGCTGAGGAAAAGTTGTTCACTTGCTCCTGCACAGGAGGTGGGCAGCAGATCTCCCCAAACAGCTTTTTTTTTTTTTCTTAACACCTTCCATATGCCACATGTCAATCCTTAACTTCCTATAAATGATAAGCAACGCTCTGACTATTTGCAGTCGTTTTGGGACTTGGTATCTGCTGGGCTTCCCTGCCTCTCTCCTCCTCCTCCCACAGCCACCCGTGACCCCTGCGTGTCCCTGGCGAGGGACGGGGCCCTTCCCGGAGCACGCCTGCAAGGCTGCTGCCGTCCGAGCACCCGCCGCAGCGCTCAGCGTGGCCCTGGGCACCAGCTCGGGATGGGGCCTGGTGGCTGCAAACAGCAGCCAGGGCAGAAAAGCCACCAGGAGCCGCGAGCATCCCAGCTGAAAGCACTACTGAGACTGACTTGGGTTTTTACCAAAATTTCACTTTCCGTTCCCAAGACAGCGTTCCTCCTACTGCAGTCCCTCCGGGCAGAGATGGGGTTTCAGTCCCACTCGTTAGGCATCAGGTGCCCGTCACCTCGCTGCAGCGGTGAGAAAGATTTCCTTTCTCTTCCCTCCCGCGTGCTGAGAAATCCCTGCCCCGGCCTCGCTGCAGGGTCGGAGCTGCGAGCACAGAGCCCTCCAATGTTCCCCGCGGGCCGGGGCAGGGCTGGCTGCCCTCCGGTGAGCGCGCTGCCGGCACCGCTCCCGCTGCTAACCACAGCCCGCGCCGAACACTGCCGCCCCTTATCCTCCGGTGCGCCCATCACCTCCTGTCATCTGAACGCCTTGTTCTTCCTGGGCACTTTGATCCGACCGCATTCCCCCAAAAAAACAACTGCGTCTTGGGGGCCCTGACCTCAGACTGCGTCAGTGCCACAAAACAAGGTTTTATTGGCTTCTCCGCCCCATAAATGTAGGGGAGAGCAGCAGCCGGCCTCGCCGTGTGAGGAGGAGAGCGCTGCGCCCCTCAGCAAGATCCCCGCCAGGTCAGGAGCCAGCCGCGCACCCCTGCGGGAAGCTCCCGACCCGCTCCGACCCTTTGACAGAGGGACAAGCACAACCTTCCTGCGGGGCCCTGGTTGCATTTCAAACACTTAAGAGCCCGGTCCACAAACTGCCTCGCTCCAGCCAAAACGGTGTTCTCAGGAAAAAAAAATAAATTGAATTTTATCACATTTTTTAAAATGGGCTGAGATGAAAGGTGGGGTATTGCTCTGCTGAGGAGACACGGACACAGACAAGGTCTGGCGCCCATCGCCTCCGGCCTCGGGGCAGCACCCCAGCCCCGCGCCCCGCTGCGAGGGAAGGACCCGGGCAGCAAGCAGAGGCAGGGCAGGAGTCAAAAGCTTCTGGTCCAAGAATTTTCCTGCCATCTCCAAGGATGGCAGGAAAATACTGGAATTTTTAAGCCATCCTTGGAGATGGCTTAAAATAAGGGGCCAAAGAAGAAGTCTTGATTAAGCAGAGGAAAACCCAACCTGTTTTTTAATTCTCAAAACCCTGAACGTTTTTAAAATCCTTGGAAGTTCATTAACACAGGGCCCGATGGCTTACCGAGGGTTTGGCTTTTATGCTCTAAGTGCCAAGAAAATCACAACCACCGGTCACGAGGTAATTCTGGTTCACTTCTAACCATGAGGGATTAGTAAGCCTGCAAGTCTGGAGTACTCACAGCCACCTTGGTGCTTCAGAATGACATCAGCGTCCTCAGCACTTCCCAGGAGCTGTTTCTTGGGTTAAAAGCTGATCTTACCCCATTTACAAGCTGAGTTTTGAAGACATTTCAGACGTAGCTGAGCTGTGAACGCAGCCCTGTTAGAAGCTTCTGCTGCCCATGCGATTTAACAAGATAGCTGTGTACATTCTGTGCTGAAATACAAAATCTGCCAATTCATTAATGTCCGGGCAATGCTTTATTCCAAGGGCTCAGTACAGTAACTGCAGTGTTTTTTCATTCACAGTTGAGTGTCCAAAGCCACAGCAGAAACCATGAATCTTGCAGGATTCTTGTAATGGCTTTTAAACCTTACATTGTGGGCTGTTTATGGCGTGGTTGCATTTGCTTTAGAGATTTGTTTTAATGCTGTTGGTGTTATTTAGAGAGATATTAAATTCAAACAGCTTTATGGTTGCTAATAAACATCTATTACCATTACAGACGTCCGGATAGAACAGCCTCATACAGGTGCTTTCTCTGAACTATGCAGATTTGATTGATTAGGCCACGGTAGTTTATTTTACACTTCAGTGGTCACTAAATCTATCGTTAAGATTAAAATTTGCAGTTTGTGCAGTCTGGAAATAACTTCACACTCAACCTGTAAAATAAAATCACTTTACCAAAATTCTCTGGGAAAAAAACACGACGCCCTAAGCGCAGATTAAAAGAAGGAAAGTTTTGTAACACCTTCCTCGGTTCTGCTCCGAAGACGGATTTCTCCCTCTGACGTGCATCACACACGCTGTCAAAGGTGCTCAGAAAGCAAGATCTATGGGAAGATCTCCTTAAAGTACTTGGAAATCCTGCGTTCTAGAGGGCTGTGAGATACCAGCATCACTAAAGCAGGCACGATACCTAACGGCGACAGCTCAGGTCTCGAACCAGCAGGGAACATAAGCATGAGTTACCTGTACGCATGGGAGCAGTTCCACTGGAGTCAAATTAGGCATGGGATTAAATGCCTTTCTAGATCAAGAAAGATCTTATAAAATATGTATTTTAGTGCAAAGTCAGGTCCCCACTTGTTACTATAAGATACGAGAAGACACTGCAAGAAGAAGATACTGCAAGATACAAGAATTTCTTTCATTAGGAAGTTTACCTGGTCTGCGTATGGCAAAGTACGGCAATAATGAAGGAGCAAATGTTTTAATCCGAATTTTCTACGCACGCAGGGTCTATAAAACCCTGATGCATGCCCAGCTGTAACGGAGCCCGGTTTGTTACCGTCAGTATCCCGCAGGCGGCAGGTATCGGCACCTCGTGCCGCAGGACGGGCACCCCGGGGCTGGCAGCGCTGCCCTGCTCCGCCTGCAGCGGGACCAGCACGACCCGACACGCACCTAACGAGCCGCTGCCAGAGAAGGAACTCGGTCGACTTTACGCGTGACATTTGCACCGACAATTTTGATTCAAATACAGCGTCATTTGTTACTGTCCCCGCGTTAGCTGCACCGCGGCGTCCGCTGGCCCCGACTCCATCCCCCTGCAGCGCCGCCGAAGCCCCGCTCGCCTGCCTGCCTAGCAGAGCTCAGACAGTGACCACCAGGGAGAAGGTTGATAAATGGCCAGTTTATAATGCTGTCATGCCAATTTTGTCCTATGGGAAATGTGTGTCTCTCTCAAAACAGCTTATTACCAACCTGTGGCTGAGGCCATGATCAATCAAACTGATCAGATATGGCAAACATGGTAACTGATATAAAGAAGATTTCTTACTACACGGTTTGAGGTTAACGTGACAAATGATAGAGTGAGAAAGAATAACTTACGGGGAAAAAATAGCCCGTTAAACGGTGAACTTAAAGCAGCTTTGGGAAGCAGAGTTAACACCAATTCCTTTTAACATGCACTCATTCCCTCTTCATCAAGGTAACCCCGAACGTGCTCCCTTGCAAGCAACTCGTGTAACGCGGAGGAATGGTTTTCGACCACACAGCCTGATTCTAAAGAGAAACTTTACACAACCTACACACATCTTCAGCTCTCCGACGTGATGGTCGCGGTGCAGCTCACGCCTTGTGTCAGCGCCCATTTTAGGCGGCATGTTGCAGCCACTGCACCAGGTGAGGCTGTGATTTGCTTGTTCAAAATGCAAAGAGAGACCAACGTGCAGCTTAACGTTCCAGTTCTGTATAAACCATTAAATAAACCAGAAAAATCTGTATTAAGATGGCCTAGCCCACACTGCTAGGTGCCAGAACGGACAGCAAACTGTCCCACCCTACGGACTGGCCGAATCCTGCACTGAAGTTTGGTGCCTTGACACGCCGATAGGCAGCAGAGGATCCCCCCCACAGCTTCACGCCTGTCTTTTCTTACATTTTCGGAGGGAAGTGGTATGACAGATTACTGGGCTGGAAGTCGGGAAGGAAAGCTCTGCGGTTTGCTCCCTGCTTTGCCATCGGCTGACATTCAGCCCCGACCAGGCTTTTCCCACCTTGCACTTGAGTTTCTCCACCCGTGGAGACAAGGACCTCGGTTTTTACAGTGGATTCTGCCCCTTCCCGCTTGTCCCAGGTACTGGCACTGTGGATGCCACAGCTCAGGCACAACCCACATGTGACCTCAGGCCAAAAAAAAATAAATAATACTCTATTGTCATTCAGAGCAAACAATCTGAGAACAATACCCTTCCCCAGAACTTCATCCGTTTGCCTTCAAAACCACAGAGAAATAATGATTAAATTCTGCTGTGCCACTGCCCTGCACAAGGAATTGCGCCGTCAGGGTTCTCTTACTGATGGCACAACTGTGGCAGAGTCCAAAATAAATTAAATAGAATTTTTATGGGAGTTACTTGGAAGTCCCAACCAGACACACATCCTAGGCTCATCTGCAATTGCAGGCACTGAGCAAGCTGCTTAGCATTGCTCTTCTGGCCACTGTAGTTTCAAGTCTAATAAGTAATAAAAGGAAAAGCTAAACACTAAGGTTTCCTAGACAGCCGCTGAATTAAATTAAAGCATTAAATATACAATTTCATTGCATCAAAGACTATTTTTCTATAAAAACATTCCATATCTCACATTATTTATTAAAAAAAAAACAAACCTCAGTTGAGGCAGGACTGCTATCTTCATGTGCATTTAAACAGCAGCACAAGGACTGAAGGCACCACTACAGTACTGTCAATTATTATTATATGATAAAGAATTCTTTTGCATATATATATATGCATATATGTTCTCAAAGTATTTAAGATGAGGTTTGCTGGGGGAAAACAAACAAACAAAAAACTACAAAAAAGCGATACAAATAAGTTTTAGCAAAACCAAAGTGCAGACGGTGAACTTCTGCCCAACCTAAACGCAACGAGATGGCTTTTGTGAACCGCACGCGGAATTACACTTTATAAAACAAGATCTACTCGTGGCTCTGTTTTGTCCCTTTGTGACCAGCAGGCTTTCTCTGAAAGCTCAGATTATTAAAACGCCCTTTTAGCTCCACGCTCACGCAGCGCAGAGCAGGGCAGCCCCGTCCCCTCCGCCTGGAGGAGGGAGCATCCCTCGCCTCATCCGCGCACGTCTGCGGTTCCGGCTCCTGAAGCTGCTGCAGCGGCTGCTCAGCCTCTGGCAAACACCTGATATTATTCACTTGACTGGGCTTGTGAAAACGAAGACTTATTTGCTAGCAAAATTAATGAGGAAAGAGAGTCTTCAATGAGACAATAATTTATGGCTTCCACAGCGGCCGGCGAGTACAGCGAAATTCATCTGCCTGTTCTTCACGTGAAGGAGAACGATAGGAAAAGCAGCGTGGATTTATTTTCCGAAATATTGACTGTTATTTGAAACTCAGGTTCTCAGCTAGGCATTTTATTTTATGAAGCCCTTCCAAATTTGATGGAGGTTGAAATAAATGGGCCTTTCCCCCTCCCCCTCACTGTACGATTACATTTAATGACAGAGAAATAAAACTCTGCTCTGTGGCTACGTGCCAGCGATTAGATGATGCGAACAACTCGCAATGGCGGGGTTTTTGTTTTGGGTTGTGTTTTTACATTGTAAAATGAGAGGCATTCAAATATGCTCGGAGACCGTGCATCGTTTATCGTGACTTCACACAAAAGTGAGAGCCGCAAACACGTATCTTTCCTTGAAACTCAGCTCTCTAACCTGGTCATAAACACCAACTCTTTGCCTTTCAGACACAGAGAACCGCAAACAGAAAAGCCAGCAATGCATCAGACAATAAAAACACGTATAATGGCTACCAAACTCAGTTCTTCTCCCCCCTCCTTTTTTTAACAGATAGGTTTTAGACTCTGTAATAATCATGCAGCTAAGATACAAGGTCTCTTGTTGGCAATAACCTACATGACATGACTTAGAAGGCAGGTGTTACTGTAATTAGCTATTGTTTGACTATCAAAAGTCAGAGCTGATTAAAGCCACTAAGTACAAGTGCACTATTTTATTTCAAAGAATATTATGAACTGCATGCTGGGACTCTTTCACTGCGGACCTACCTTCCGGAGTCTGCTAAGAGCCCATGCCAGCAGTAATCAAAACTAAAATCTGCATAAACCTTCAGGGTTTTAATTCAAGCAGAGCCCTTTCATTAGAAATATGTTACTTTATGAAATCTGGTCGCCAGCAAGGGGAGAAAAATGTGACTTCTTAAGAAAAGTGAATGGCATCTCTTTAGTGATTAACCCAAGATTAATGGAGGCTCCTACTGCTAGGCCTAAGTCCATTTTATTGCTAATTCATTTAGGTACTATTTCAGATGTACTTGATGAAAGTCACCTGCTAAGAAGTCATGTTTTGGCAAGCAAGGATAGCCATTATGGTCAAATCCCAAATAGAATTTTTATTAAAGAAGCTTTGAAAAGTGTCTTGTATTAGTCTTTCAGAGACATGCTATTTAATGTTCTCAATTAGTTAAAAATTTGGGGCCCAAGTCACTAATCAAACATTCATAAAGCTTTTTATTTTTTTTTTTGTCTACTTGCATCTCTAATGTTCCAGGTAGGATGAAATGAGCACTGAGCGGGGACATTTATATTCAGACAAAAGCAGCAAAGCTAAGACTTACCGAGAGGTGGGTGGGACCCGGGACAAGTGCACGGCTGGAGACGCGCACCGTGGGCTTGGCAGAGCATCTCTTTGTTCCCCGCGGTACCGGCAAGAGTGGGGAGTTATGCAAATCACACGTCCTTACACTGTACGCAATCACTCGGTTTGGCTCGCGTACGCGTTTACAACACGAGGCTTGATCTCCTCGCACAAATAATTTTACTTTTAGACTTTTCTGCGGTTTGTTCTCTTATAAAGTAGAGTTTAGGAATTTAACGATCAGAGAGCACAGAAAATGGCTTTGACACGCGCACCGTGTACGTAGGTACATCCCACGCAGACGAACCACCTCCACGCCCCATCCAAACCTCGCGTGCAGCCTGCCTCCCGCTGTGCTGGTGCAGGTTGGCTGCTGGCGTACAGAGGCACAGAGAATTCCCCCCTCCGCACCTTGCACAGCCCCTTTTATAGCTACAAAGTACAAGAACGTTTTAGTGCCAAAAGAGACAAATGGATGGGACGATGGCTTCTGGGGGTACATTTAGTGCTGGGGCTGAACCAGCCCCCCACCGGTTACCCTGTAATCAGAGGCTGGGACCCCACAGCATGGATGTGACCCAAGCTCTACAAAGCACCCTTCGCTTGTTCCCAAGAGGTTTTCAAATTGCAGAGCTCTGTCTGGTTGCAACCAGGTTTTCAAAAGATCCTTCTATATTGCCTGCAAAGATCTACTGAAAGTTTCCATTTAAATAAATGGCGGTCTTACCACAGAGGTGAAAGGAGAGAAAAATACACACGTATCTGGGACGTTACGAAGCTGAAGGGTTCTTAAAGCATGGGCTGTTTGGGGTGACAGATGTCCTCTGCCTCCTGCAGTACAGAACACTTCTAAACACAACAATCTGGTTCTTTTTTTTTTTTAATGATTGATAGAGGTTTTAAAATATTTGCTGAAATTGCTAGAACTAGCGAGGGTAACAAAACCAGCAAGGTGTGCGAGACGCCACAAAACTGCCCTGCATGGGGACTTCTGTTAGGAACCCCAAGTCCCAAGCACATCGCTGGTGGCCACGGGCAGCTGCCAGCATTCCTACCAAGCGGAGCAGGACAAACGGCAAGGCTTTACTAGGGCTAGGCACAACTACTAGAAATGGCAGCACGCGTTCTGTGGCAGAATTTGTCTCAGCGGAGACTGTACAAAAATCAGCATGGACTTCTAAAATACTTTGCTGAAGGGACCTTATTACTGCGAGAGCCGCCCACATGTGATAACGAAGTTAACCTAATCTGTTCCCTCTTGTGTGCCGGGGCACTCATACATGCAAATCTTGTCTTGTTCAACTGTGTTTGTTCACCTCCATAGTCCTTCGGTGATTCAAATCTGTGTCTTACTATCCTATAATACCCTTGTCTAACAGTTCTTTTTAAATGCATGTGTTAATTATCTTGCCACTGCTGTAATTTCTCCCTGTAGTCCATTAATTAAGAGGTCACAATCTAAGAGCATGTTTACCCAATAAGCTTTCTTTTTTAATTATCCTAATTGCTTGGATACTGACAAAGACTCTATCCCTCCCCTTTCTCTGAGTGGATTAGAAAACGACGTTTCAAAGCCCCACACAACGATGGGCTTGTTAAACACACACACACACACACATATATATATATGTTTTTGTAACTCCACAAGCTTCTAACACCAAAGGTCAACAAAACGCAACATACCGCGCTTGTCTAGCTGTATAAAATGAAGACACAAATCGCTCTTCATTAATTTATCTAGTAGTCTAGAATGTTACATTGGTAGGAAAATTATAAGCAAAACTTTTCTATCTTTGGTACTCCGAGCAGGAGCAGCCAGAGGTATGCTACCTGCTCTGCGCTGGAGACCATCGGTCTGTTACAGAAGCGTCTCTCTCCCTGCACCTAGTGGATGCTTCGGGATGGAAGCAAGCAGGAAAAAAAAAAAAAAAAAGAAACAAAAAGAAGGAAAGAAGGAAAGCAATGAGCTTTTACTGCAGAAAGGATCAATTACCCCTTCCCCACCCCAAAAAAAGAAATTTCCTTCCCATAGGTCTGCTGAAACTACACATCTTGTTAAGCTAGCGCAAATGCTTTTTTAACTGACTTAGCAAAACTCAGCAGACAAAATCTCTACCATTAAAACATTTAAAAACCATCCTTTTGTAAAGCTTTTAAAAGGTGAAAGTAGCTAAGTGAATTCCAGATAGGATTTTAATACAACAATTAGCAGAGGTTATGTCCAAAAAAATTACTGCTTTGTCAGAATGTGAAACAACATTCGATATGTCAAGTACAGTAAATTTTTGTGTTTTAATAAAGAAAATGTCTTGTTCAGACCAGTCATCTCAGGAACTACATAACAGAAGTATAATTACTTAGAAATTGCTTAGGTAAGCGTGATTGATGCATGGTAAATAGATGTTTCCAGCACTTATTGTTTCTTCCTGATGGATTAGGAAGAGTTGTTTAACAGTTCATTTGACCAGTCTCTCCTGGTGTTTCTTGAGTCTGGCTGTGCCAGTCAGCACCAGCAGTTCCTGGTAGTTTAAGTCTCTTTAATAAAGATTAAGATGTCAGAGGTCCTGCATTGCACAAAATCCCAATTTTATTAACTTCTCATTATCAGCTGAAATATGAAGTGCATTTCTTTTCATCTAAAGTAAGGCACTTTCTCAAGGGAAAGAACAGATATTTAATATACATTTATGATGATTAAGGGTGGGTTTGTTCCAACCTTGACTGATGTTGGTGGACGATTTCTCACATGATGGGTACCACATACACCGATATTTCTCCCCCAGAAAGCGTTTTAGTATTTCTCACCCACGGACGGTCACAGCACATTATTAACTCGTTCATGGAGGACAGTGTGGGTGAACAATACAGCGCTTAAGTCAAGAGCATCTTCGTGAAAGAGCAGCAAGAGGCAATGCACTGGGCAGTAATACCGAACCACGCAAGTCACCCAGCCAAGCACAACGCTGGCCCTGGCTAAATCCAGTCAATGTTCCCTCTTCCTACTCTGCAGGTCTAGGAAGACAACCCAGGAACAGCACAAAGGCTGCACGACGCTCATTAAAACAGATCACAGCAGCATTCAAAGTCCACGCTCAGACCAGAAGCGCAGATAAGTCCTAATACCATCTACGTGAACTTAGGCAGCCACTGATAAAGTTAATTTGCTGAAGGCAGCAACACTGTACGGTATCCGAACACCATGACTTCTGAAGGGCTGATTTTTAATCTCACACGTGCTCTGATCAGACTCACACCAAACAGCTACTGCTCAGCGACACAGGACCAGGGGTGCAAGGAGCTCGTTCCCCTGTGCCATCCTCAGAGCCGTACTTCCACGGGATTTCCAAAAGCTGCTGCGTTTATGTATGTCACATATCGCCAGGAGAGCCTCGACCTGCATCCCTTCCCAGCCCTGGCTGTCGGAGGCAGGGGAGAGCTGGCACCGTGTGTGCGCCCCCGGAGCGGGGCGGCCCCCGGGCACTCGCCCTGCAGAAAGAGCTAGGAGGTAAAAGTGGTTCCTGCAGTACAACAAAGTCCTGCAAAGAGCTCCGCACAACTCGACAGCGCGGCTCTTGTGAGGGTTAAGCTCTATTACTTCTGGTCTCTGACACTGCTAATGGCACTCCTCAACTAATTGCATTTCTATACCTACACATACGTCTAGGCAACAAGTAAGCCCTTTAATCAAACAGCTTCAGCTACTTCTAATTAATTCAATTTCTATGCCTTTTTAAGAGTACAGGAACACACAAAGATACAGATGATAGAGTGCATTCTGTTGCCAGCTGACAACCGCTCTGCTCGAGCCTCCCTCCCGCCTAAGCCCCGTTCTGTTCCACGATCCTACGCCTTCGGTATTTCTGCCGCTTGAGACCCAGCAGATTCATGCCGGAGACCGAAAGTAAAAAGCTGTGGCTGTGTGGGGTTAGTGACAGGGGAAGTACCGCAGCGAATCACTTTTGCATTTGCTTTTAGACCCAGATCACCTTTTGCTTTCATCACAACCTATATTCATCTTGTCTGTGGAGTGCATGCAGCAATGCAGCACGAGAAGACTGTGGCATCAGCTGAGCAAACAGACGGAGATGTTTGTACATCCAGGCCTGCCGCACAGCCTGCAGCGTGAGGGCCACCAGCTTGGAAGGAAATGCTGATTCTTCTCCCCCGTTTACTTCTTTGATAAAGCAGGTCAATGTATCAGGAAAAAAAAAAATCACCCCATCAGTATTTAGGAAAGAGAAATACATATAGCATAAGCTGTCTATTTCAAAGGTATGTATGTACAAAAGGCATGATAAGTGGGTGCTGAATAGTTAGGAGTGGCAATTATCAGTGACACATATCATTATAGTCTCTCAACTTTTCAATAGCACAGAGTTCCTAATACCATGTTTACTAGATCAGGTAAAAGGGGACTCTTAATACTGTGCAAATATGACTTACCAAAGGACTTTGCTTTCTCACCTATTCTTGGGCTTTTCAAATCAACATTATTAATTGGCTGGCTTATCGGTAAGTGCTGTCTGGCAGTTAAAGGATGTTTCCACCCATTGCAACGATACATAGAAACTAAGCAATGTCAGCCACAAGGACAAATAACTTCCATGTTGAAACAGAAAAATATTTTGACACATTGAGGCTTTTTTATGACAGCATAATGCATTTCAGCAGTAATTTACTATCCTTAATTGCATCTGGTATTCCGCATTCTATCATCTCTTTTTTCCCCTTATTACATTAATTCAGAACCTTGGCTTACAGTTACACATACGAAGGCTTTTTTTTTTCTTTTCTTTTTTCTTTTCTTTTCTTTTCTTTTTTTTCCTCCCATTTCTTTTTCTCTGGGTTTCTGTCGTTCAGATGTGCATAAAGACATGTTTTGGAATCTGGATGGACTAGTTTCCACACTAGGGAACTTGGCTAGGTACAAGTTTAGGAGGTAACTTTCAGCCCTTCAGAACAACCTCCTCCTTAACCTGCCAGCTCTCCTCAGCACCAAACCCACTTGAAAATGGAGAAAAATGTTTGACTGATAAGGAATGCTCAAAACAAAGAGCACAAAACTTACCAGGCACCACTTTTTAAAGAAAAGCAAAATGCCTAAAAGTAAGAAGAGAAGCTTTCACTGCACCGCATCTCGCTTTTTTCAGTATGCTTCAACCTGCCGGTGCAGGCTATGTAGAGACTGAGAGGACAGGTTCTGGCTCCCTACCTCCTCCACTCGGCTGCTCTCTCTCATGCTGATCAACAAGACAAACTTACGAGCACCACAAAAACGCAGAAAGGATCTCAGGAGTCAGCCGGGTTATCCCTTACTCTAAAGCAGGGCTGTGTACGACGAGTCCAGCTGACAGGCGTTTGTCTCTGCAGAGCCTTCAGGGGCAGATATTTTATCTCCCCCCTAGAGAGTCCGCCCAGTACTAAACTGTTCTGGTATTTCATTTTTCTTAGCATCTAACACAAATCTTTCTTGCTACAAGGCTGGCTACATCTTGTCTTATTCTGATGGATGTATGATGCAGATGATCCCCCTTTAGGTTAATGCAGAACAAGAATTTTGGCTTTGGCTGTTTAGTTTACAGAAGGATGTCTGCTTATCTTAAGGAAATTCTCCACTAGAAGCATGATCAGGCCTAATTTATTTATTTTAACTATTTCTGTTTCCTTTACACAGGGTTTGCCTCCACCACCATATTGGCTTTGCAGCTGTGACTTGTGAATTAAGATGCTCAGCGTTTCCCCTCTCGCCTTTTTTTTTTCTTTTAAGGAAATGGTTATTCATTTAGGTAGACATTTAAAGAAAAATCAAACAAATATTTGATGTGCTGTGTTAGCATGAAAAGGGGGAGCACTGTGTAAGCACAGTAAATGCAGGTGAACTACTTTGTATGGGTGAAAACAAACTTGGGGAAGAAGGGCTACTAACAAGGATAAATCACGGCTGTGCAAATACAGCCCAGCTACAGCCCAAATGCAGCAAATACGGGCAGGGTTATTCACAAATGGGACAGATAGTTGCCAAACGCATGACTGTTTTAATTCAGTGCTTGACATATTTAAGCATCACAGAAAAAGTACGAAAAGCACAAGACTACCCGAACAGGCAGGGATGCAGGACGGTACGGTGGCTGAGAGCAACAGATGCTTTTTATCCAAAGAGCACAGCACGTTTTCAGACTGACACTAAATATTAATTTAACCACCTATACGTTCTCCCCCTTCAAGACCTAAAATTGTTAAGGGCTTTCCTCTCCCTCCCTTGGCACAACATTCTCACAGTAAAAGCAATCGTTCCCAGTCCTTCGGGCAGAGCTGCGCAGGCTGCGGCCGTCTGCAGGCAGTTTGAGCTGCGGGCCACACGTAGCAGCGCTGCAATTAGACTCTTTTATCTATTTCTTTTTGAAATAAATCACTGGCATATGGGTTTGTTATTCATAATATTTACCATTCACTTACTATCTGACCTTCAGCGTACTCTAGTCCTCCTCTGAAACCTGCTCTTCATACCAGCTGTATCCACGGTTGTGGTTCTGCTTGGTTCTGGAATAATCCGTTCAGATGTATTAAAAGAAAACTCCTTGCTCTTTCATTCTGCTACGTCCCACGAGAAAGAAAACACATTCAAAGTCTCGTCCAGCTCTAAAACACTTCTGAACTTTTGGAGGAAAAGAAAAAATCCATTAGCTTCTTTTCTCATTATTTATGTACATAGGCTTCTAACGCTTTAAGGCTTTGGCTGGAATTAGAAACAGAACAGAAGAAACATAACAAGGAAATCTATTTCTTGGGTATTTCGAGTCCACTTAGTTTGTGGAATTAGAAGGAATTAATTTTTAAAAATGTCATGTGCAAGATTTTCATCTCTGTTTATCAGACCAGAGGGGTTCAGGCTGAATTGCAGAGATGCATCCAAACTTCTGAGCCAGCATCCAAGCCAAACAGACCCCGAACTGTGACGTTCATCGGCGACTTTTTGCCAGCCTTCCTATCACACTGCAGAAAGGGCCGTTTGAAATCATCTCGCAGTAACCTGCTTTCACGGTCACGGTCATTTTACCAGCCTCCGTCTGTGTAACACTTTTAAGTCACAAGAACACAAACATTCAGAGAGCAAATGGCTGAAGCCTTGGTCGGGGTTCAGGAATAGCAGCCATTTACCAGGATTCAATAATAATCCTTGTTTTTCTGATTACATTAATCTGAGAAAATCGTGTTATCTGGATAGTGATAATAAAATCCCCACTTTTTTACTACTACGGCTTCTTCTCTCGGATTTAAATCCCTTCAGAAAGGGACCCATGGCACAGGTCCGTGAATAGGATGCAGACAAGGAGGCGATGCCAGCCGCAGGGTGAGGGGGGGGGGTTGGATGCGCAGCCCCCAGCACCCAGCAGCACCTCAGGGAGAGGGGCCTGAGCTCAGCACCCAGCCCCGAGGGGCTGCCACTGCCACCGCGGGACAGGACCGAAGGATGCGGCACCATTCAGATCGTTTTTACTGGCAGAAAGACCAGCAAACAGAGACTGCCAGGGATAGATTTACGTTGGAGAGTAGATGACATGTTCCTCAGGAGACTAAAAGCCTGAAAGAAATTGTCTGACTTCAGGAGGCAACGCAGAAAGTGAAGGTTCCTCTTGATTAGCTTTAAATTTAATTCTTGAGAAGAATTATACAGCACTTCCAGAAAAACTACTTGGATGGAATCGCGTTTCTGTCAACTCCCAGAGCTCCCACCGCTCTGCACGTGGCGCGGGCCGACTTCTGAGCCTGGCATCCCACTGGAAACGAAGGGCACCAGTTCCGTTAGGGCTCGGGATTCTTTCCCGTGGAGCAGGAGGAATTACTGCACCGAGCAGGGCCTGAGACGTCCTGACAGCAGATGTGCCTGACTATCTCTACAGCCATTACCAACGGTGTGGAAAAACGCTCAGCGGCGAGCGCAGCTCCCTCTTCGGAGGCCAGCGTTCACCAGGGCAAAGCCCTGCAGTGATCGGCTAACGCACGGAGAGGAGGAGATCAGGTGCCTCGGTAGGAAAGATTCCTTAACTTTCAGAAACACGAAGCCCACATTAAAGCTTACAGGAACCCGAAACAGAAGCATCAGACAAGCTTATGAAGTTTATTAACTAGCTTATAACCTATTTGGCAGATTTCTCTGCTTCTTTTCTATACCTCTGTATACGTTGTACCTTTCAATATTATTTTTAAAAAGGCAAGAAAAAAGGAAAGAGAGAGGAGCAGTGCCTGCCTTCCCCTCTCAGCCAGGCACTATTTCTGCAGGAAGCTCCCGGCTGCTCTAGCACGCAGCATTAGACAAGGTCAGCGGACAGAAGCGCTGCTATTCTTGCTTCTCTCTGACACCCTCCTCTTCTCTCTCTTGCTCCTATTAGCAAAAACACTGCGAAACCACACGCAAGCTTTGCTTGTACAGGAAAGTTCCCCAAAGTACCGTGGGAGCTCTCGGTGCCAGATTCCTTTCTCTGATGCTGACAGTTGCATTTAAGCCCACTGCTCGAGCAGGTAGCCAACGCAGGATTTCAGAATAATTAGATCAATCGCTCGGGTAGCCAAGTAAGGATTTAAGCACTTAATTTAGGTTCCTGTATTATTGTTACTATTTTATACATTTTTTTTTTTTTTAATGTGAGACCTTTCTGCATGCATTAACAGCTGGTCAAGGCACACGTAGAACTGTAAATTTCAAAGAAATGTAACCAGACCTGAAACCCCTACGGCTGCCCGAGTAGACAGAAATTGTCAGCAAAATCCTCCACAGCACTCAGAGAGACAAGGTTCCTTCTTCTCAGCTCAGGAATTTAATCAGGGGATTTTCAACACAAGAGCAAGATAGATCTGGACATTTAGTGAAAATTACTCGTGTCATGGCTGAAGATGGGAGGATAAAGTTCCCGTCCCTTGCTACTTTCTTTTACAAGGAGCCCGCGGAGTGGATCCAGGCCTGCAGAGGCTATGCCCAGTGCTGAGCAATCCCGGCTGCAGCTCCCAGGGCAGCCCCGGCGGTTCCCAGCAAGCCGGGGACTGGCTTGGAACTGGCAGAGCTGGAAACAAATGGTGCCAGAGCGGGATCTTGGACCCGCCGCCATCTCCTCAGCTGCGGCTCCATCTCCTGCTGTGGAAGGACACGACCAGCCCTGCTCTCGTGGCTCTGAAGTAGTTTCTGGGGCTCCGAACCTGGAAAGTCCTCATCAGTTTAAATACCGCAAAAATGCTCGCTGCTATCGTACAAGTAAATTACAGCTAAAGACTGGAATTGATTGGAAATTTCCCAACTCAAAACATTCTCTGTTGATAAGTAGCAATTTATTTAAGCAAAGTGTTTTTAAATTAAAATTCAGCGGAAGTTAAAGGAAGTAATCCGAAAACATAACTCGATTAGGTTTAAGTGAAGTGGTTTTGGCCCAACTCAAAATAAAATAAAGTTTTGAAAACTCATTATGTTGTGAAAAGAAACATCCATATGGAGTAAAAAAAAAATGTTGAGGACAATCATCAAGACGTAGAGCCAAAATTGTATCCTTACCCTCAAATAAGTCAGGTTTTGTACTGCAGGTTTTAGCATTAGGTGCTCCTCCACCCAACCCCTTCATCTATTACAAAGAGCACAGGGAATTAATTTATTTGCTTGTGATGTGCTCCCGCTGCACGTTGAAATTTCCATGGGTAAAGATAGAAGGCACTACTGAACATCACCGCAGAGTGGACTTCCAGTAATTATTTTCCTCTCAAAACCACCCAGTGAAAAATAAATTGGGGCTTTTTTTCAGAACACATATTTTATAATCTCATAAAAATCTAATCTAATCTAAAAGGCCATCTAACTGGCATCATCAAAATATACTGCGCTCCTGGAACGGGCACGGGACAACAGTCATATCTTTACTGCTGTTTACCCTTGATATATTTCTCGAGCAAAACGTGAACAAAAAAAATCAAATAGAAGCAGAAGCATTTTTTGGTTTTGCTATGATACATATATTTTTTAATTATAGGTCACTGGCGTCCTGTTCCCCGCTTTTTGGCTTCTTGTTTCCAAGCAGCACCGCGGCTGCCGAGAGGCAACTCCACATCGCTCCCTGCTCCTTCCCCGCCTTTCTTTTCCTCCCCAGTTACTGTCCAGGATTTTCTTTTTAGCTGGAAAGCCCTAACAGGCCTCCTACCTGATAGACATTCTCTTTAATAGCTGCACAATGTGATTAACGGGATACTGCACGCACCTCAAGCTCCCTGACTATTAATAGAGCCACCTGGCTTCTGTACCGTACGCAACGTACGCAACAAATCCCAATCCCAAATTTCCCTCTGGGGCAGAAACCCGCCCCGCTCGGCGCACCCAGCTCTCGCAGCTCTGATGTTATGTCCCCGGCATGGTGTAAATCACCAGTGGCAACACCCACGCATGCCGGCAGCACCACCACTGTCTGTCCCATGCCCTGCTCAGCCACAATTCCTGCCCCGGCACCTGGTGGTGATCCCGATCCCGATCCCGGGCCCCTGCGGCACGCTCGCCCTCCGACCCGCGGAGCAGCCCAAGCGGGGGTTTCCCTCCGAAGCTCGCATACAGTTCTGAAATCCCAGAGGCTATCATTCCAAAATTTGTGATGTTTTGTCTACTCTGGTGATTTAAGGTTTGTCAGAAAATGTCAGAAAGGCCACGAGGCCAAGGGCTTCCTGATGACTGAGGATTTTCTTTCACATGACCTTCCTGAAGTTGATTTTGGGCTCCAGACAGTGCTGCCTTCAGCTCTGACAGGGGCCGGCTGGCAGCAGATTCATGGGGCTCTCTGGGGCATTCTGGCATTTTTAAACTGAGTGGAGGCTGTAATACCTCCTAATCATCCAGAATATTATTTCACTGGTAATCGTCTTACAGGCGGCACGTAAATGCCAGCCTTTCATTCTGCAGTTCGTTTCATTAGCAAAAAGAAAAAAGTATGTGCTCAAAGACATGCAAACCTTTGAAAACAAAGCTTGATTTAAATGAATAAACACGTATGTGGAGCATTTGGAATTTCAATAGGATAGCACGTGTGGGTTTTTTAGCAGGGAATCACTGAAATTATAGATTCAGACTGATAAGCAGGGCTGAGGGAAGTGTCAAATCGTCAGTGCGTGCTTGCGAATGATTTTGCGAACAAAGAAAGTAAAAAGTAAGGAGAGGGTCACTCTCTGGGACACGTGGGCTTAATGCAATCAAGGAAGCTCTTAGTTACAAACATGTTTATGAACCTTAAACGTTCGTATGTCTTTAGCAGAAAAACAGCCAAAATGTCCCAAGGAGCCCGCTCTGCTCGCCTTGCGCCCCAGCTCCGGCTGACTTTGGCTGCTCGGGTGGGCGCTCGCAGGTCCACAGCCACCGACCAACCGAGCGTGCGGCGTTTTGTTACCGCTTACCAGGGCAGGAACAGAAGGAATTACACGACCAGCTAGCTAATGAGTTATCATCTCTGCCCTAATTAGCCCAGGATGCCCCGATGCTGAAATACAACTCAGACACTCCTGGTACCTCCCGCGGCGCGCTCTGGTCTTTGTTCTCTGCCCCCGCAGCGGGGCCGGGACCACGCCGAGGCCCCGCGGACCAGACCCGGACCCGTGTCAGGTCCCGGGGCAGGGGCAGCCTCCTGCCTTCTCGCTGCTGGCCCCGTTATAACCGGAGGCTGTTTGTCTGCGAGGGGCTCTAAGAGGGCGAGGTGGCCCCAGGCAGCTGTCCGTGCCTGGGGTTCAGTGGACACTTACCGTCAGAGTTCAGCAGAGGTGCTACAAACAGCTCAGCGACGGGGCTCAGACGCTCTCCCCTCATCGCCCTAACTCACGTACCCAAGAAAACAAGGCAGCGGGCTATATGCGTTAGCGTGAAAAGAACAAATCCCCATCACTGCTCTTTGGTTAAAACTGCCGGGCGTAGTGACTCAAGCATGAACTCAGCTGGAGCGGAAGGGAGGAAAAACCAACTTAATTTACCAAAAACCAACATGACAAGTTCGCATCCAGCCCATGCTCCGCATTGCCTTGCCAACCGAGAGCACGGCAAGCAAGCGGGGCAGGAGCCGTGCCGAGGCACACCGGGTGTATCTCGTGGTGCTGCCTGCGGCTCAGCTCCCTGCAACGCACCGCGTCGGGGCAGAGCAAGCCGAGCCGCTGCCGGTCTCCCTAAGTCGGCCTGATTTTCGGCCTGATTTATGGGCTCGGCCCCCAGGCCCCTTTATGGACTCAGCTGTCACGCACACGCACTCCGCGACCGAGCCCAAACAACTGTACCGCAGAAATTAAACGCGCGGTGCTCCTCCTGCAACGTAATTTAACCATCGGTTTCCTCGCCGACTTTTCCCTGCCTGCTTTACACCTTCTTTTTGCTTTACATGCTTCATTTCAGCAAAATCAAGGATGCAAACTTCTTAGAAGTACTTAGTTTCCATGGAAACCTAAGCTGACCGCAACATTATTGTTCTCAAGAGGGAACTGACTTTACTATATGTTCATTCACTGAATTAATGGACTCCTGGTTCTTTTATTAGCAGCCCTCTAACAATGGAAAGAGAGAAATGTTATAAAAAAGACCCTCAGACAACTGTCCACTCTTTTGTCCAGGGCTTACTGGAATGACGCAAGCCTATTCACGGAAAGATTATAAAAATCAACTCAAAGCTGCCCCTGTTTGTGGCAGCTAAACATACCTTTATTTCATAAAGATACAACCTATAAAACAGGCGAGCTGAAGCTCATCAGGAGATAGGAGCGGCACGGCAGCGCTCACGCTGCAGCTGGATTTTGGCTCCTCGCGGCGCGGTCCCCGCGCGGCGCTCGCTGCCCTCGAGCCCACGGGAGCACGCTCCCCTTCTTTCAGCTCAATCTAAGAGCACAAAAGCACATGCTGTTTCCAAAATAATTAAATTCAGGCTGGTAAATAGTGGTTCTTGGTAAGTATGAAGGCTGTTCTGAGACACTAACATTTTGGGTTTGATTCCTCAATATATACAACTAAACGATATAGAAACATCTCTGAGATCTGGATTCTTATATCAAATTTAGAAACAGCTTTAGAACGTCTTTCATTAGATATAATGAACATGTAACACGTAATACGTGTTAAACACAGAAATGGGAATCTGTTTTGTGCAGAGTGCTGCAAATCCAGGAACTTTAAACAGCTCGAGCGAGAATCTCGAAGGCGATCTCTCCCTGCATGGGTAATATTTCGACAGACTGTGCCGAGGCCTGAGGGTGTATGGCCCAGCTCGTAATTGCTCCACCAAAGACAGTTAACAGTTCCCTTGCTCTTCTCTAACTACCTTCCTGACTGCTTATTGAAGTCTGATTTCTTACTCCTCTGGGTCATCATTCATCAGTCCCACAGATCCCACCGGGAGAGACCGACCAGACCTTTCCATATCCCCGGTTGCCAGAGGCCATTTCTGACGGCCCATGATATAGAAAATGTCTTCACAGCAATCCAGTGGGACAAACTATGGTTATAATACCCAAATAATCATTTTGCAAATTATCATAATTATCAATCAATCATCTTGTGTGAACAATGTGTTCCTGAAGTATCAGATGGTTCCTGTGACCTGTAGCGTTTTGTATATAATAATAAACCCAGAGAGATTTATGGACCTATCCTGCCTCGTATCTGCAGAACCAAAACATTCGTTATTTTCTTTTTTACTTTTCTTTTAGGAATAAAAGCTCTCCGTCTACCTCTGTCGCGTTTACTACTTGGTACTTTCTCAGAGGTCGAGATTTCTAATCTAACACAGTTTCTAAGCATAACGTTATTCTAAAAAAATCTACGCGATTTGGGAAAAGTAGCAAAGGTGCTGAATACATTACTTTTACTTTATAATGTCATCGGCATTATATTACGGGCTGCTAGTAGTTTGCAATGTAAGTATGAAGTCAGCCAAAGGAAAAAAAATTGTTTTTGTCTTCAGTTTTGGGGTTTTGTTTTGTTTTTTTAACAATGCCAGATTGAATCCAACTCTTTTGAAGCTGATAGCATCTCCCGCTCCCTGTGCAGTACATTCTTGTTAATGGATAAATTCGAGCTCTTGAGAAAGTCAAAGAATAAATTTAAAGCCTTTTGCCAAATGCCTATCCTATTGGATTTTGATAAGACGGCTATTGAGCTTTAATAATGTCTTCTATCCTTTTTCAGCTGGCCCTTAACATGTCTCTTTATTTGTCCCTAAAGCCTCTTCAGCGATGCCTTTTTATTACAAGTCTCTCAGCTTGCTCTCAAGGGAGACAGGGTCGACAAGAGTGATAGATAGATAACTCTATAGATTATCTCCCACAGATGTTTTCTCTCCAGTAGCCCCTCAGGCTATTCCCTCTAAGTAAACAGAAACTAAATAGAGAGTCTACTGAAGAGAGAAGTCCCCGAGGTCTCTTGTCACCGCAGCAGAAAAACAGCCCGACCGGAGGGGCCGGGAGCTCTGCGTGCTTGGCTCCCAAACCCGCACGCGGCGGCGCTGGGAGGGGAGACCAACACCTCGCCGAGCTCCTCGTGGACAGCACGTCTCGTAACGGGCACCGGCCTCGCTTCCTGCCGGAGGAAGTCCGCATCTTTCATCTCCCTCGCAACGTTAAATCAGAATGACAACGGAGATAATGGTGACGGGCCAGTGCTTCGACGCAGTCAACGCGGTGGAGATGCTTAGAAAATTCGGAGCGAGAGAACGCGCGAGCTGCTCCGTAAGCAAAATAAACAGAGCGCAGGAAGATGGCTTGGGGAAAAAAAAAAAAAGAAAAAGAGTTTGGGGAATATGGGACAGTACACCCACCGTATAGCTCGCATGTTTGTGCACCTCTCTGAGCGTACGCATTCAGTTTGCTAAAAAAATGTCAATGACTTTCACAATTGATGACTTAAAAATGAAAAAACCAGGGTGAGGAGTTAATGCAGGTTTGCGCAAGTCAAACTGAACATCAGCAAGCAGAGCAGATGGAAGAGAAGCTTGGTAGGAGCACACCGTGTGTTGTTCCTTGGCACAGCATACAGAAAAATGACCCTGAGCACAGGTCTTTTAATAGCATTGCGAGAAATCTTAATTCTTGTGAGACAACAACAACATCAGCTTTCTGGTGTTAGTGGTCCCAGCAGAAACAGCAGCAAGGCAAACTGAGAAATACTGGAAATAGTGGGAAAATCATTCTTATTTTGCTCCAAGCAAAAAAAAAGGCCTGCTTTATTATACAATATAATAGCGTCCTCAGACTTTTCACTGCCTTTTAATTTATGAAAGGTTACATAATAGAGCGTTATTTTCTGGCAACCTAACACCAGAAATAACACTGGGGTCAGTTCTTAAGCAGCGATTGCTTCCTGTACATCTTCTATCCATCTCTCTGCTATCACGCTGGCCTTCCCTGATCTATTTTTCACTGTTTTACAGGTTCTCTCTTCATTCTAGCAAATTTTTTCCCTCCCTAGTCCTTGTTACCACCCAGTCCTGAGCCCGTGATACAGCAGTCCATCAAGCGAGCCGCTGCAGATCGCGGCACCTTGGCTGGGCTCTCATTTCCTTCCCCCTGCCTTAGACTGGCCCACCCGCTGCACTTGCGTCTGTCTTCAGTCACCTTCTCACTACCAACACATCTCTGAAGGAACAGGAATAAACTGAAGTCAAATCTCAACTATTGCGTCTTTAGGGGTATGACAACCGAATGATTTAGAGATGCTAGAAAAGGAAATCTTCTCCCAAGAGGGCTTGTGCCACCAAAGCAAAACGCTACATAGCAAAGGGTGCTTACAAACTATTCTAAGATACCTCAAAAATTGTACAGAATGGTTTTTCATTCTTTTTCATTTTTTCCTGACTGAAAAGCTGTCTAGCAGTAGTCTTTTCACAAGCCATAAAGTTTAGACTTGAACTCTTTACCTTACCGCTTTGACCTTTTTTACCCTAGCTGTAAAACCCTACTGCCCATCCTTCAATAAATTTATCACCTCATAAACTCCCACTAGTGCTTCTCTACAATGCATTTAAAGAAAGAAGTGGAAGGGCAATCCTCCCCCCCCTTGTCAAATATCATAATTGTCCAGTTTTATACCTGCTGTCCAGGAAAATATTTAAGGACACGGTGTTTTTCAAAGACCTGGAGTTTTTGCAACATTCTGCTTTGAAACAAAAGTAATGGAGTTTAAATACAAAAACATGTATTCAACACATAAAGCTGCCAGTTTAATGTTTCCTTCCACCATTGTCTCATACAAAGCCTGCTCACTTCAGGGTAATGTAGGTTCAGCGAAATAGGGATGCAGAATTTATTCGTGATATTGTATTTAAAGACTGAGAAAGAAACAGCGGAGCAGTCGTGGGCCACGGAGAATTTTCTCCATCGCTGTGATAAGCGCGTTGTGATAATAAGAACCTGCCACCTTGTCACCACGTCTGCCCAGACAAAAGGATCCCACAGAGGCAGAGGCAAACACCAAGTGAGTTATGGGGATGAACAAGGTAAAAAGTTCAGCAGTGTTGCGATAGGTCCTTCCGCAAGGTCACCGGATGGTCAAGGGACACTGCCTAGTGGAAGCCCGGGTTTCTAAAATAAGAGCTTCTTTTTCTCAGGACGGTAAGAATAGAACGGCCCACAACGGACATGCGCCGAAATATCTTTTCCCAAACTAACTTTGGAGCCTGACAAGGATTGCATTTCACTGTGTTTGGCAGAGTGACACAAGTGTTTCCTTTTAACTTTCAGAGTCAGAAGCAGTCCTGAAGATGGCCTAAACGCACGAATAAAAAAGGCAGTTGTTGCAAGCTCCCATTTAAAATATTTTCCGCTTTAAAAAACTCGTCCTTTCTGAACAGGACCGTGAGCAGCTATGATAAGACCATCACATCTGAAAAGAATTATCATTGTTTCAACAAGGACGCGCTACCTCTGCAGACATCCAGACAGGCTATAATCAAATACGACTTGAAACGCTTTCCCTTAGGAAAGCTGTTAACCAGCAGATAGCCAGGGAAAGAACGCCACCTCGGCGCTACGAGAGCAGCCCACCCGCCACAGCAGCCTGGCTACTGAAATATGTAGTGCTGAGGCTGCCTCGCAGTTGCCATGCAGAAATTTATACAGCTGGGCCGTATTTGGAGCACATTTTTCTCTGGTCAGTATTACAGTTTAAGCATCGCAATGTGATGAAAAGCGCTGGTAATACATCATACTAGTTAAATTTTATCCTTCCATATATCTATTCCTATTCCCTTGGACTTCACGTAAGCCACATTTACATGGTGGAGTGACCTCTAAAAATTTAGCACTTTTAACAAAGGACCAACGTTTTCTTTTACTGGAAAAGAGGTAAATGAGGTTTTTAGATTTGGACTGGTAGTTCTTCATACTGTAGCTGAATCAAGAAACACTTCACACTGCTATTTTCTTTTTCATAAATACTGGAATCACAGAAAGACAGAAAAATATGGCAAGGGAACCACAAAATTTAACCCCAAAAAGCAACAGCAAATATTGGAACGCTTTCATGACATTATTGCAATACACACCCTTGTTCAAAATTAAGAGGAGGTAAAAGAAACCAGGTGTATTCCAAAGCCAGACAATAAAACAACTTGCACGAGGTTAATCCGTATCCTACCTTTTTTATATTGCCCTCCTGGGAGGTCACCTCAGGATCAGTCAGTATTTGCTGCAAAAAAGAAGAAAAAAAAATTAAATTGAATTGCAGCTAAGAATGATAATAAAATAATAAAGATGATGATGATTATTACTATATAAAGGCCAAAACTCTCAATTGCAACTGAGTGACGCAGACATTTGGGAAGTCAGATGGAAGGCGCGCAGCAGAGCGCTTACATATTCCATATTCCATAATACATATTCTCCCACACATTACGGTTTTCTGTGGCTTGTAAAAACACCTCCAGGCCTGGCTGATGGGAGCACACACCACTTTCCCAGACGGCTCCGAGCGGCCGCATCCTCACGCCAGCGACCGGCCGCGAGGTCGGGGCTCGCGGCGCGTCGGCACCTGGGCGCTTCCCGCAGCCGTGCAGGAAGCTCTTTAATTCCTCCTCCAGCAGAGGTGTGGTGACACAAACCATCCGACAGCGGCTGTGTTCCACCTCAGATTAGATCTAGGTCAGCAGGCATTCAGGGAGGTCAAGTACCCAAGCTTCGTGCAACGCTGGAGAGCGCCATCAGGATAAACATCCCACGCGAGGGCTCGATGGAGCAGCCCGGCTCCAAGTACTTAAGTACCTTCTCTGACCTCAGCGGGGATCTCACATGTCTGAGGTTAAGCACATGCTCAAGTGCTAGGGTAGGGTCAAGGTACTCGGGACTTCCAGGCCTGGGCAATGTATTTTGACTACCGAAAGCAGAAAAAAAAAAAATAAAAAGCTCAAAGGAACAGAGATCAAACTGCAAGGAAACCCAAGATACAAAGAGAATAGCTGTACATTGTAAAGATTTATTTAAAACAAAAAAAAAAAAAAGGAAGGAAAAAAAAGAAAGGAAGGAAGGAAAGGGCCAAGTCCTCTCTTGGTGCACGCTGAGCTGACTCTCACCAAATCAAGGCCGCTCTATTGCATTTCAGCAGCTGAGGACTTGGCACAAAGTTCTTGGACGCCCTTGACCATGCCCAGGTGAGATCGACCGATTTACAAATTTCAGAAATGCTGGCAAATATTTCCAAGCTCAGCTGTAATAACAGCGTGCCATGTTTTAAATAGTAAGAATCCTAAGCCATTCTGTATTTTACAACAGCTTTAATAGATACTGAAATTGTGGTTTGGAAAGTAGCTGAAAGCAAACAGGACCAAGAGGTGAATACCCGAGCAATAAAAATCTGTGTGCTCGTGCACTTGCGTGTGCACATGCAGACGCTGAAATACCACCACGAAAATCTATCCCACAGAGCTGGGAGCGTGGGTCCCCAGGTCGCGGGGGATCGGCTGGCTGCTCGGAGGCTCAGAGCATCCCGGCTCCCATTTCTTTCCCTGGGAACTGGTGAGAGCCTTTGAGAACCAGGCCACGAAACTTTCAGAGCTGTGATATAAATAGGACGATGCTAAATGACTGAAAAGCCTTCACGAAAACACTGCTGCTTCCAAACGAAGACACCTCGCTGTAATTATTGTATGTAAAATATCTTTAAATACAATTGGTTAAGTATGTGCATTCAGAGTGCATAATCCACCCGTTCATCATGACCATAAACGTAGAGGGGAAAAAAAAACTGAAATGAAGTGCAAATTGGGCTGTGGTATAGTCCTATATAAACAGGCTTAAGAGTCAGGAATTCCTGAGTCTGAATCTAAATGCCAACACAAGCTTCCTTTTGTTGGTTTGGAGAGATCTCTGCTCAAGGGGCAAGTTATGTTTCTCAGAGCATTTTTTTCCCCCTTCAATTCATAGCAGATCCCAAATTTTAAAATTCTCTGAGAACAGAATTTCTGTAAAAAGTATTTCATACGCATTCAAAAATTGTAATTCTGCAGAAAAAGCATCATGGCTTTTTATCTAAATGCTCACTCGTGGTATTTCAAAATGGTTGATTTTTGACAAAGTGAAATAGTTTTTCAGTTTCCTTCCATTACAGAACTTCCAGGGAAATGAACCCTGATTTCACGAAGAATTTTTATTCTGATGGAGCCATCTCCACACTCGAGCTGTATGCATTTACACGCAGGGAAAGGTATTTTAGCAAAAGTGGGAGATTTCAAACTCTGTTTAGATTATGTTTTCCATCCTTCCTTTGCACCAGACTTTACAAAAGAAAGATGATTACGTCTGCGGTGCAAAAGCACGGGACTAGGTTCTGCCACAGGGTTTCTGCGTTTCTTGAAGGCACCTGAATTTCCTACTTGCCCACGTCGTTAGAACAAGTTGACAGTTTTGGTATTTGGGGGCGAGGCTATCAGAAGACACAAGCCAAAGCCCAGAGCTGTCAAGCCTTTACCAGGGATCTGACAGAGCCTTCAGAAACCTTCCCGGCTTCAGAAGGGAAGTACAAAATCCTTATTCTGCACTCCCAGTTTGGAATGGAAACTGTTTGAAAACGCCTTTCTAGACGGAAGAAAATTTGACAGCCACATCAGGTGTGTCTGCACTCTGCAAGCTCCGCGGGGCGAAGACTTCCCCGGGAGATCTCCGCAGCAGAAGGGGAGCTCAATGAACGCAACGCTGGGATGTAAATACTACCTCCTAATTAAACGAGAGAAAGGGAGGGAGAGAGGGAGAAAGTACCAGATGTGATGTTTATTAATAAGAATAACAAAAGATACTTTGAAAATCTACTCATTGGGTAATTTTAGCTCAGGCTGGACTTCATCTTATGTGAATGCCATAATACTAAATATAGTGCTTGACGTGTACAGTGGGCTGCAGTTTTGCAGTTAACACAGATGTTCTTAAATGTACTCAAAATTTACACCATATGCTTTTTCTATCAACTGATATGTTGATTTTAGCCAAAAGAAAGACAACATGTCAGCAGCAGCCACGTCAGAAGAAGTTGTTTGAGGGATCCGGTTGGAGGCATCTCTCCTCCAACCGATGATGAATTTCATTGCGTTTCATTTCCTGGGTTCAGCAAACTGGTGGCAACAGAACCCTGCCTTACTTACATTAGTTAGGGATGTGCTATAATTTTTGCAAAGCCTCCTGAATGTATACTAAACATGTCAAGTAACACCATGTGATTCTTTTTGAAAAACAGTTTACAAGCTGGCATTCTCCAGCTGCAGTTAACCCTAATTTGATTACATTACCGAGACAGATCACAATGAGCTTATGTAAATAGTAACGTTATCCATTCATTCCGTGAGCTCAGATAAACTGTCATTTAAAAAAAAAAAAAAAAAAGCTTGAATAGGCATGGCTTGATGTGTTGAGCAAACCGAAAGGCAAAGACGACGACAGACTAGGACCTGCCCCTGCTCTTCCACTGTGAGCCTTGGTCTTCGAGAAGCATTTCCATGTTTACACTGTGCTAAAACGGGAAGAGAAAGCCCAATGGGTCCGCAAAGCTGGCGTGGGGATAACAGCACTTTGGTCAATAACTCGGCTGATCCTTCAGGAAGACCTCAACACATCACAGGTTGGCAAGACACAGTTAACCAAGCACTTTGATACGCTTAACTCTTGTTCTTCATAATCCCATGAATTACTCCTCTGAAAGCTCTGTCCTGGTGTGCCGCAGGACCCACAAATCCTCCTCCCGATGCTGGCTCGCGTGGCTCTGACTGAGCATCTTCCCAGCCTTATGCCCCTCTGCGTGGCCGTGGCAGCTATCTCGGTAACTCCCCCACCCCCCGGTGCCCAAGGACAACTTACACACGTGCACACAAAAAGCAGCACGCGATGTGTTTCTCCTTGTTACCATTTGCCTGGGACGTGAAGACCATTGCTCATTGCGCTGACACACGCTGTTGCTGCCGCAGCGAAGAGCCAACCTACTCTGCCATTAGCAGCTCTGGGGACTGCAAACGCACAAGCAGGAAAGGCTTTGTTTATTTAATAACAATTCTCAAAACAATCTATTTGCCAATTTTGAAGCGAAACCGAAAAGCTGATTTGTGCAAAACGTAACAGTGTCACAACAGCTGTCGCTTTTCTAGCTCTTCGAAGAAGTTTGGCATTAGCTCGGAGGTCTCCTATAGCACGGAGCCAGGCCAGCAGCAACGCGCTGCTGCTAACCAGGAACCCAGCGCCGGCGTTATCCCGGATGCCACAGGGCTCCAAAACAGCACACAGAACCAGCACAAAATCTGTTGAGCCCCATATACCAATTTCCAAACAACCTTTAAATAAAAATAAAACATTGAACGGTAAATTTTGTAAGCTCTGAATTCTGCAGAAGACAGATAACTATTTGAAAAGCCCATAAATCGAGTGCCAAAGTTGCCTGAAGTTATACGGTAAATCAGGAGGCAAAGTTCTCAACCTTCTGCCCGGACACTGTGGAGCCTCCCTATGGAATACATTGGAATAATTCTTAATCTGATTTACCGTCACCAGAGCTATCAAGTCCTGAAATACAAATGGAAATATCAGTTCTCTCCTCTGCCTGAACGTTATACGATGGCCAAGCACTGCTTCAGGAGCTGCAACACCTTGCGCAAGCAGCACTAAGGTTTTGTAGAAGCACTACAGTGCTCGTTTCTATTAGCCATGTTTTTAAAATATAATGATTTTACAGCCCTTTCTGGCCAAAAATTTACAAAATTTTAGAATTTCTGTAGTAAATAAACTGGCGAAGCACTGTTAACTCGAGGAAGTTTTCGATATCCTGTCTTGGGAATTTGAACCGAATGTGCCTGGAATTAAGAGGAAAAGGAGGGAAGCTCTTGTCTGAGAGGAAGGATTTCCTTTCCTGGCTGGTGAGGGAAGGAGGACGAAGAGCACTGCCCTGCCTGGCAAGGAACAAGCCAAGGGCTGCAAAGAGCGTAAAGAATAAACCAACCTGTCACTGCTAAGGGCAATCAGCACAATTGTGAACAGTTAGAGCAGCCAAACTGCGGTTTGTGGACCAGTAACAGGCTGCAAAGCCACGGTATGCACTCCACAGACCATTTGATAACCATTTATTTTTCAGTTGAAAGTCTGAACAAAAAGGTGGTCCAGCGCTGCACGAGAAACATTCAAACTTAGCAGGGATCCCCGGCCCCAAATTTCTGGTAATCTGCCCCAGGGCACACCTCTGCACTTGCTCGTGTCTCATGTCCTGGGTGGCCTTACGGAGGAATTTGTGCTGTTTGCTGACTTCCAGGAGCGCTGAATGCAGTTTACGGAGGTGAACCATTACAGGTCATCCTCAAGGGCGTTCAAAAGAAAGGGATATCCCAAGTCGTGTGTCAGTAAGAAATATCACCTTCACATTACAAGAAATGAACTTCTCTGCAGTCAGACAGGAGCAGGGAGGTGTCAGGGGTAGTTAATGGTGAAAAGAGGCAAAGTCAGACACTCAGGATACGCTTAGGAAGAGAGGCTGGAAGAAAGGAAATAAACGGGCAATTTACATACACGGTATCACAACTTCTGTATCACTTTTTGAAGACATAACTCCTCCGTGACATTGTGATCAAGTTCAACTGCAAATACCAGGAAGTTAAACAGAATCTAATGGAGAGCATTTGTAATAACTTCAATAAGCTGAGGACTTGAGACTTTCAGCCAAGACAAATAAGAGAGGCTACTGATTAGTAAATGTCACCATTTCTCTTGCCAAGCACTCAGGGGCTGGTGATAGGAGAGCATTTAATATAATCTCACAGTCTTTAGGGGCTGTTTGATTTTATATTGCATTCTTATCAGGTTCTAAAAGTCCAGCGTTAATGAGCATGAGAAATGCACTTGATAATTTGGCAGTTTTGCTAAAAGAGAATGTATTCCATTCATTGCACGTGTTCCTTGGATCCAAACTAGAGATGCATTTCCCCTTCACAGGCCGTCACGTGTAACCTCCTTCTTTTCTTTTTCTCCGTTTCAGCAACCTGACATCACCTTTAATAGCCACCTATTCACACTGCTTAAATGAAGTGGCCTTTACCAACCACAGAGAACAAGATCCTTCAGAGCTCCAGCAAGGAGATGCACCCACTGCATTCCCTTCTGCAAGGCAAGCGGTTCTTGAAAGAAGAGGAAGTACCAGGGATGGTAAATGACTGGGACAAACCACAAAACCAGTAACAATAAACGTGCAGATCCTGTTCAAATTCTGAGTGACCCAGGAGTTGAAGGAAACCCAGAGGGACGGCACGGTTGGAGAACACGACTGTGTCTCAATATGGCAGAGATGGCAGCGTTATGTTAGATACCCAGCTAGCAAAGCGCAGGCAGGTCAAAGTCCCACTACAATAAACTGCAGCCTGACTTTTTGGGGAGAAATTGTGCAACCTTTCCTAGTCCTGACGTGTGCATTGGGAGTCGCATTCACCAGAATGAAACTAGGTGTGGGCAGCGTGCAGGTGGAAGAATTACCCCTCACCTCCCCCATTCCTATGAACGTAGACCAAGCAGTATTATTTTGGTGCATGTTTCCATTATAAAATTCAATCCTGAAAAGAAGAAGGGACACTTCTCTCTGCCTCGCAGAGCAGTATGTGCAACCTAAGGATTAAAACAGACATCCTCAGTATTGAAGTGCTTCTGCATTTACTCGGTTTGTTCGTCTTCAAAACTGGGACCATAACTAGGAGAGTTTGAGAAAATATGAGATCCTGTGACAGAATGTGCTTCTGAACTGCAAAACACTTGTATTTTCACTCGATCCACAGAGAAAATAGCAGTGGAATGGAAGTGTCGGGCCCCCAGCTCTGCATCGTGCCTGCTGCAGGATCACACGAGACAATCACTTAATGGATCTGCAGCTCATTATTGTCCGGGCAAAAAAATCATCTTGGAGAGTGAAGTGCAGTGTTTTGGTTAGCAGATCAAGCTTTGCTGTTTGCAGCAATGTAAATAGATTGGGCGGTTAGCTTTAGTCATACACGATCCATCTATCTTTTGTTCTCGACCCTTTTTAGTTAAAAAAATGACCTTGATATTGACAGAATAATACAAATGAACTTCCTCTGTACTTCCCATATTGATAACCTGCTTGTTAAGATGATCACTAATATCATAAGTAAATAGGGAGACCATACATCATCTGGTAACGGCAGTGCTGACACGCACTTGGTCTGACGTATGGGGACCTCTGGGCTTTGGCGGAACAGCTCATCCTTCACGTTGCGCTGCAGCCTTTTTATGCAGGACACACACGGGCATACAGATCTATACAGGGCAATGCGCTCAGATCCTAATACACAACCACACCTGTGATGACCAAGGCGTCTTGCAAGATGCTCTCACATGGAAGAGGTGCATTGAAATGGATTCAGCAAATACACCATCTAGTCCCCAGAATAACTTGGCATATAACTTAACATATAATAACTTGCACACCAGCCATTTGTGTCTCCCTTTGGGTGAGGTTCGTACGCAGCTAACCGACTGATTTGCCCCATTCTCGGTACGAGTAACTCTGAATTCATTTCCAATTCTGACGGCAGGACTTCCAGAAACTCCCTGCTCCTCTGCCTTCACTGGCAGAGGTTCAATGCTTTCAAACCAATGCGGCAACATCGACACTACTCCTTTTTTCTCACGAAATCCCCTTCGTCACATACAAACTCTTGTCACTGACGCTGACCAGCATCATTACTGTAGGAAGCAGGAAAGTCTCGGCACTTCGATCTCCACACGCCTGCAGCTGACAAACAGAGGGGCTGGGAGAAGGGGCGCCCAGGTAACAGATTTTCCGCCCCAGGTCTCAAGCCACGAGCGGGGCAGCTGCCCTTGGCCTCTGCCACCGGCCGCTCCGAGCGCCGCAGCCTGCGCGCTTGTGCCTAAGTGCAGTGATCTCACAGCTGAGGACTTGAGAAAGAACAGAGAGAAATGACCTCATTTCTTTCTCTTCCTCGCAGCCTAAAGAGACACTGATAAGAATTATGAATTGTTTCACCACATTTAAAGAGTATATAACTAATAAATTTTTCCTTGGGCAGGCTTTCCTGCCTCGGTCCAAAAGCCAAGTCTTTTCTCTGCCCCAGCAACACACGGCGTGGCTGAGCTCGCTGGAACTGCTCTAGCTCCCTACATGCAAGCACGTCAAATCACAAGCGCAAACATAAAAGCAAACTTGCAGCTCACTGCATACAGAATTTGCCAAAAATCCTCCTCAGTAAACTGTGTCTATATCTAGAGCTTATCCCCAGTTCCATCAAAATAATGGCCTTCCCTGTAACCATAGTAGTGCACCAAAGCTAAATAGCTAGGCTGTGACACGTAGATTTTTGATCATTAATCACACTTGAAGGAAAATAAAGCCAATATGCAACGTTCCCACCAATTTCAAAAGTTTAAAGTGGGAAATGCACTGTCTCATTTAGCGGCTTAGTTTTGCCGCTCGCGCTGTGAAAGGGCCGAATGAAAACAGCAGCCTGCCTAATAGCTGGTACCGCCCAGGGGGAGCGCGGGCCGTCTGGGAATGTATCCCTGCCTGGCACTCAGACAGCGAGGATGGGATATGTCAGTTTGATACCCATCAGCAGGATAACCTAACTGCCACTTTAACATGACAAGGTCGTAGCCAGGCACTGCGATGCAGCAAGAAAAATGGCCCATTAAAGCCTGAGAAGAACTGGAAGAGAAACATAAGGCTGCCTGTGAGAGGTTCAAGCCCTGTTTATTTTAGGGGAAGACGCGGATATTCAGTGCTCCTTTGTAGGGCCCGTCTCGGAGGTAGCTACTGAAAGAAAAGCAGGAGGATGGCGACCAGCACACGGAGAGGCTGTGCTGCTGTTTTGCCTCTTGTCCTCCAGACTCGCTGCCCCTCAGACCCAGAACAGGGACTTGTCCCGAATCAGCTGGTTAACCCGGGGAGGAACTCCCTGTCGTAACGCTTTCTGCAAGGAAAAAAACAATCGGGGGACAGAAAAGGGCACTTTGTCTTCCTTTTTTTTTTCAGAAGTAATATAAAGAAATTATATTCTCTGTAAAGAAAAATTACCATGGAATTATTCTGCAGACTAACTTCAGACACTGGCACAATCAGTCTCCTATTTAAAAGGGACACAGTGTTGTTTTTCTGAGCTGATAGGGGGTGCCAGGTGAGTTCCCTTTTAAGAGCTGTAGGAACAGTTTCAGACAGAACTGGATAATATTATGCTTGGAATGATAATATTGTGTTTGGAAAAGGTCAATATTTTATTTAATCAGCCAGACAGAGAGTGGGTGGCAATTTCAATGCATTTTCTTGAGACAGGAATTCAGGGAGTCCGAACGGAAATCGGTTTCTGTTTTTTCCTTGGGCTGCTGATGTCTTCCCCAGGTAGGAATTTGTGTCCGGGGCCTCGACGTAACAGGGCTGGGTAAATGCCCGGAGCCTCTTTGCAGGGAATGCCACCGGAGAGCGCGTGGCTTCACTTGGCACCCAGTTTGTAAGCCAGCTGCACTTCAGGAATTGATGGGTCAGAGAATCACAAGGGCACCACACAGACGGCACCCTCCCATCTCTCCACGTAACGCTTCTCCTTCCAACGTCACCTCCAGCACCCAACATCCCTTCCCGCTGGGGGCTGTCCGCTACCGACGTGCGTGTGCTGGAGCAAACGAGACCTGTTAATTCTTACAGGAGCCAGCAGCACCCACCCTCTGCACCAGGACCGCTTCTGGCCTCCGAGACAGAAATGGGATTTTATTCCCCGAGACAGAGGCAAGTCCTAATCTAGAGAGGACACTGATTAAAAGAGCCAATGAATAACTAGAGAAATGAGCTTATAAATGCAGCGAGCACTTCATTTCTTGAGGTCACAAAACTTGACCATTACCTGTCTGCTCACATTTTCTTGATTAGACATCTTCCCAGCAAAAAGACCTCGCGGCCAACCACTTCAAAAAGCCACCTGCCAGAAGCTCCTTCCCTCTTGACCGCACGGTTCAAGCCGTGGGCGCCCGGCTTTCAGAGTGCTTGCTCAGAAAATTCGGAAATCTCCGCAGAAAATTTTCCTGAGGTAAACCAAAATGGCTAATAGATCCTAAAAAAATTACCGTTGTTATCTTTAGTAATTCTAGATTCTAAAAAAAAATCACCTTTATTATCCTTAGTAATTCCAGTTGTTCGCCACCAAAATGAAAACGGATTTTTTTCATTTGGAGCTCCGTTCAGAACACTACCAAAAAATCCCACACTTTTTCTTTTTTCATCACAAGCTTTGAGAAAGCACACACAGCCCTCCTGGTCGTTAAACACTCCAAGTGCAGTTCTGAAGAAAATCTGGGGAGACCCAGCTCTGAGCATTGATTGCAAGGGGTTTTTTAATCTTGTGCCAAAAGGAACATTGAGGTTTGAAGATGGCTCCTTACACGATCTTGCCAAATAGCATTTCTGTTTATGTCTTCAAAACTACCACCAAGGGTTCATAGACAAAGAAATGTCCGCAACGTATCCAGATGCTGGAAATTAAATGTCTTGGAGCCACTGAAGAGGGTTTAATGAAGTAAAGTGCTTTTTTAACTGCCAGCCCAAAGTAAATAACCACCGATTTGAGCATAGTTAAGAGATTTCACCTTACCAGATCATCTGAACGTGCCATCGAGGAAACCACTGCTTTGTGGAAACAGCACAGCAGCACCTTAACACTCTTAGAAACTTGGTTCTTGTCTTCCTCAACACCCCAAACCTCCTGGGACTGAGAAAGAGTAAAGCAAGCCCTGCAAAAGCTACACAACTCCCGCATGCTTGTCAGTCCGTGCTGCCGGGTCACCGGGGTCAATTGGTCCTGCTCTGACTTAAGGAAGGGAAGGATGAAGTCAATGAAGTCATTAGCCACAGGCTGCAGCCGTTTCCCCACGTTTGCCCGTGGCACCTGCTCTGACCAGGCTGGACGCCGCCCAAGCCCCGGCTGCTGCAAACGCAGCGACAGCTGGAAGGCGAGTGCTGCGGGTTTTACACAGAAAAACGCGCTCACCCTCGATTGCACGCTCACACACATTTCTTCGAGGGCTATTTTACTGCTTTGAAAGTTTGGCGTTGTGCTGCGGATTGTGCTGAAGTTGAGAAAATTGCAAAGGGGACTCTGAGGCTTGGGATGAGTTTGTGGTGTCTCGGATTTCTCCAAAGACGTCTCCTCACCACATCCTTCCATTCCAGGCTCCCTAAATATCATCCCTCGTATTTCAGATGTGTGTTTTTATAATACAAAAGGAATTTGTAAGGCTGTTTTTTTGGTTTGTTTTTTAAAGATAAGGAATCTCTTTTAAAGCAGTAAAATAATGATTTCTAGGACTGGGATAAGCAATGGAATAAAGCAGAGAACCAAGAAAGATAATAATACTCTGTTATACAATTGCCTGCTTTGCTACAGCCAAGGCTGTCAATTTGTCCATATATTTATAATTCACAGTTGTTTATCCCCCTTCCCTAATTCAGACGTGCAGCTTGTTGGTTAGATGAAAGTTAAGATTAAATGCAAAAGCAATAATCTGGCTGACACTTGGTGGGACACTGCTTCAGCTTGACTAATCCCTCCCTTCCCAGAGGCTCGCTGCTGTGCTCTCCCTTTTGCCAGGAGCACAGTGCCAGTCAGTGTGGTTTCTAAATCGTGTTTTGGTTCAAATCGCAAAAAGAGAACTTTACAATAACTTACACGGGCCGCACTACTTGGTGAAAGCACTAAGAGCGTGCTTCACTCTTCTCGAAGTCCAAGCTATTCAACAGAGGCCTCAAAAACACACCAAAAAAAGGTATAAGCTGCTTGGACTGATGCACAGTAAGTGCACCATTCCAAGCAACACAGACAATTTGGTTTTTGCAATAACTTATTCTACAGCTCTAAATGTTAAACGTTTGGGGCTTCCACCTTCCTGAAAGCCTCCCGCGATGCGCAAGGACCGGGTGTCTGCTGGCCGTCCCGGGGACTTGCCTCCAAGCTCAGCAGCTATTCCTGCTCCACTGCTTCACTTGGCCAGGTCACTGGGCACGCTACATGGAAACAGCTCCTGAGGTGAAAAGGAGCACTCCTCCTTTACTGGAAAATAAACAGGAGATTACTTTTTGACCTCTCTTTTGCTCTCGGAGCCTTCTGCCTGTACAACCAGTGCTGCTTGTTCTTGTACTTTTCACCACGGAGGATGCACAAGGAAATGACCAGGTGAGCACAAACAATAAAACGCAGCAGTGGGAACCAATCCAGCCGTGCTTGGGTTTTTCTTCTAGGCAGGTGTGAAAAAAGATGATTTTCTGGCAGATTTGGCCTTGCAGCATCACTGTCCTAAGTCACTTAAAAAGCATACACACAGCAGCATTTGCAACTTTATCTCACAAACCGTAACACTGGGATTCAAGTGATATGCGTTTGAGTCATTTATTTCCCAGTTTTCATGCAATCTGGTTCAATTATGAATTTGACTGCTTTTTTTTTTTGCAGAATATAAAATCCTTTTCCTTGCACCATATAATTGTGTTCCATCGCAGAACTGGTATTCATCATTGCCCTGCTGTCCCCTAGCCTAAAAGATAAACCATCCACAGGGTAATAAATGTCAAACTATGATTATTGATGCTTTCAATTAAATTGATTATCTATTTGAGGTGCATAGCATGGTGATTTATTGCTGTCTCCTTACGTTGCACTTGGCACAATGGCTTCCCTGAAAGGTGAATATTTTGATTGTTTCAATAGATTTTCTATTAATCTGATTTTTTAAAAGGGACTCACAACCATCCGAGTGCCTGCTTAACTGCAATGGCACCTCATCGAGTCTGAAATATGCCACCTGTTTGGTTGGCTTCTGCAGAGCGGAGGTTAGGATCCAATATGTGAAAATAGAAAATGAAAACTTTGGTTTAGGTGTTAAGGGAAAGACAGAATACATCCTTGACTTACATCCCTCCTTCAGAAACATTTATTTTTTATGGACTATATCAGACAAAAAGTGTGTATAATGTTGAGCTTTGTTGACTACTTACTACACACCTCGACAGAGGGATGAGATGACCTTCGACTCGTCACTGGCATTGTGTTTTTATTAGTTTCAGATAAGAGGAGCTATAAAATTCAAAGACATTTGCTCACCAATAATAATCAGCAGCTGCTTCACAAACAAGGCTTCTGTTAGCTGTGTCATGGTTAAGGTGACACAAGTTGACCTCTATCTGATAATTTACTTGAAGAAACGCCTCAAACGTGGCAGGACGGCCTCGTACCAGCTTCCGCTGCTGCTGTTTCCTCACAGCACTGTACAGTTTGCTCCAACCTGTTTCAGAAAGCAAATCTGCCTCAAAAACGCCTCTCATCCACTCACCAAGGCATGCAGGAAATAATTGTAACTCCTAATATGCTTGTTTTGCTAGCTATGAAGAAAATTACGTAAAAACATTTTCACGCAGGTCGACTTAGAGAATCTCCATACCAAAACTCATCACTTCCATGGGGGGGGGAGGAAAAATCCAGTACTGCTAAGCCATTGACTTCAAATTTGAAGCAGGGACAATTTTTTCTCCATTATTGCCCACATCTGGTATTTCCAAGTAATGGGAAAGCACCACGTCAGATAACCCTGTGACTAAACTTCCTGGTGCTGCACTCCCCTGACCAAGTTTCCCACCATTTATTATCGGGAGCACCCAGGAAAAGGACCGAAGCCCCGTTGTGCTAGCTGCTACATAAAACACAGCGATGAGTCCGCCTAGAAGACCTTGATAATAAGTAAACACAGCAGATAAATGGTGGGAAAAGAGAAAGATTGCTATCCCCATTTTACAGACAAGACTGAGACAAGAAATTAGGTGACGTGCCAAAACCACACAGTCTCCGGCATTCAGAAATTGAGTTTCCAGCTCCTCAGAGCTAATCTCAACAATAAGGCTGTCAGTCCTCCTCAGATGCAAACACCTTTGACCCCGGTAAGCTCAGAATTATGCACACATCAATTCAGACTTTGAAGCCTGGCTTATCTCTCGCTAGTGTAACTGTCCCCTCCGCTGCAACCAACAGGGCTGGCTGAGGGAAAAACAAACTACCAAGGAAGAAGAAAAGAAAAACAGAACCCTGCAGCTCAGGCAGAAATCGCTATCTTGCGTTTGCTGTGGGCTACCTCCATCGCGGCAAAGCCCAAAGGGCTTTATAGCTTGTGTGTGGGGGAATGCTTTAATCACCACCTGACCAACGCAGGAGAGGAGCTAACTGGGGAATCTAACAGCCCAAAGCAACTCTGCAGACGAGGTAAGGGCAAATATGAAGGAAACATTTCCATTTGATAATACCAGCTGCACACGAAAAGGCAAATGTAATAACCCAAGCTTAAATTTGGCCATCAAACCAGAGCGAAGGCCTCCCCTCTCAGCAGCTACGAGTTAGCACCACATCCTTGGACCAGTTGCTGACATATCCCTGTTTGAAAAGTCAACTTGAATAGCTCAGGCTCCCAAAACAGGAGCTCAGCTGAAGGTGAGGCTTCAGGAAAGTCACCCCGAGCATCCTGCTGCTGGGCCACACGGGTGCCACCACCACCGCCGGCGGCAGCAGCAGCCGGTGCTGACTTACCGAGCCGCGCGGCTCATGGAAAAGAACATGAGAAAGGCCACAAGCAACTGGGAAGTACGATGAGTTCCTGAAGCTCCAGACTGAGGGCAATTTGCTGTGCTGAACATCAAGGCTGTTTCCCCAAAAACAAATATAGGCACAGTAAGGTTTATGTGGCCAGCCCCTGCCCCTGCAGTAGAGGTCAGAAAACGTGACATCTGGTGTCCCAAGGATCTCTGTCGGGCCACGCACAGCTGTAATGACAGCTACACCTTGTAGACAGCACGAGGATATTTTTATGGCTTGAAGGATGATCCTAAAGGCCTGGAACAATGAAAAAGATGATTAAAAAAAGAAAGAAGCAGGAAACCTCAGGATGAAGGGCCGCGACTTCCCTCCTCAGCACACATCACAAGCTCTCGGATGCACGGAAACAAATTCCAAGTAACCTCTGTGGCGCGGGTGAGGGCACCGCGCGGGTGCGAGGAGCGATTGGCAGAATGCGCCCTTTGTGGGGCGGCAGCGCCGGGAAGGTGTTTGCATATGTAAAGTCCCTGGAGCGCTTCCAGGCGCACGGCGCTGAGCGGTGCGTGCGGACGCAGGAGGAACACGGTGTTCGGGCTCGTGCTGCCGCCGGGCCCGGCTGCTGGCACGGGCTGAGAGCCCCCGAGCACGGGGAAGCACATCCCGCGTCGCTCCTCGCTTCACTCTGGGCGCTTTCCTTCCGCTGGCCAACGAGAAGCAAAACCTGAGCGACTCAAGGGGACGGGGTGTTTTTTATTTCGTTTGACTGGAGAAATAACCAGACTGCTTCACCCTGGGAAGGTCTGGATGCATGAGAACCGCCCCTTCAGCACTGGCGGTCCACAACCGCTCCCCTCTTTCACCGAAGTGATGCACGCACAGGGTCACGGCGAGCCGTGCAGCTCCGGGACCCCGTCCTCCGCTTCGCTCTCTGCATTCCTCAGATAGCAGGGTAATGACTGGGGGGTCATGAAAAGGGAAGAACTCGAGCATTTCTTGCTGTTTCCCTTACAAGTTCCTTCTGAAAATTATTTTTCAAATTGTATGGGACAAAGTTCAGCCCCAGAAAAGGCAAAGAGAAGGAAAACTGAAAGGGAGGCAACGGTGGTTACTTGCTCACTGAGCTCAGACTGGGGCTGACAGATCTTTCCACCAGCCTCAAAGAGAACCTCCCGAATCCTCCCAGAAGTTTGGATCACTCTCTCCTTCCCTTTCCTTCCCGCACAAGAAGCTAGGATGTGCCCCTTCTAAAGCAACCCTGGGACGTGCTGATGGTTCAGCTCCACGCAGGAAGTGCTGGAGCTCCCTGCTCTGGCCATGAGCGTTGTGAGAGGGCAGCTTCAGAAAGGAAGCGTGTATTTGGCCTTCCGTTCTGCAAGCCCCACCTGGAATCCAAAATAAAGCGCTGCTTCTCCCTCCCTTTCCTCATAGCAGCTAAGAGAAGAGCTGTTTTGGTATCGGACCACAAACAACTGCCTGCTGAGATTCCCATCAGCAAAGAAGCTGCAATGTGACCCAAAAGCTCAGCGTCTGCATTCCCGGAAAAAGAAACCATCACAGTCCTACTTCAGTTATCTCACCAAAGGCAAGGTCCTCTTTTTTTTTTTTCCTTTTTCTTTTTTTTCTTTTCTTATAGGGACACATTGAGAATGTTACTGCGTTATCACGGCAGCTGTACGCAGCTATCAGTAATAACCGTGATGGCTGGACCGGCCTGTGCCACAGGAACCGAGCAGGCATCTGCTCTGTTTAACGCACAGGAAGCACAGGGCAGGTTTTAAGAAGTATGCAGAGGATGTAATGGAGCCTCTAATGTGTTTAGGTTTCTCCGGCGGAATCTAGCTTTATCGGAAAACAAAGGTCCTGGTGGGATTATCAGCAGAAAGAAACCCAGAACCTGTCTGGTTAGGAAAGGGGCTATGGAGATTGTTATGTCAAGGTGCAAGAGCTTCCTCCCAGGCCAGCTAAAAGCCACTTCTGTAACTGGTCCCCTCCACAGAATTAACGGGAAATCTGTGCCCACGTGCAAGATCTTTAGCACAAATAAATCAGTTCTTGTCTCACGCTGGTTCCTTGCAGAAAGGAAAGAAAAATTAAGATGTCTCTGATGTTGACATTCCTCTCCAACAGCTAGCAGTATCTTAGCAAAACAAGATTTTATTTTTAAGCTGCTTAATAGGAAGCACACCAAGCTCGGCCCTGTGATACCTCCGCGTGCTGCAACGCCCTGCCCACCATGATGAGTCGAGTAAGGAGCGTCTGAAGGTTACAAGCACCTTACACCTTCAGCTGCCCTGCTCCATCTCCAGCTGAGCACCCAACAGCGCGCTGCTACGGGTGGGAGCAGCCGGGGGAAGGAGGAACCAAAGGCATAAGAAACTTTTTCATAGGCAGTTAAGAAGATTGCAATTTAGGAAGCAGCAATTACTTGGAAACGTGATCCTTGACTTTTTTCTCCTTACATGATTAACAAAACAATTACGGTAATTATTTAAATTAAAGTACCAGCCCTGATAACATAAAAATGGGCCCTGTCAGTCTGTTAGTCTCAGCTCAAGGCAGCCGTACAACAGGGAAATGCCAAGGTGAAGCCGTGAGATCACCGCTGGTGCCTCCCGAATCTCTCAAAGGTCAGCGTGGAGGACTCAGACCTGACTTGTTTTTCAGCTCACCTATATGAGTTTCACAAAATCCAGGTTTACATCCTGGTTAGCGTATTAAAACACACCCATAACAGTGTTTGGATTCAAGGGCCCTTGATGAGACCATGACATAAATACAGCATGGGTGCTTTAAACAGGGAACCGTGATAGCACGGACAACCTCAGCAGCAGACGAGGTACCTTTTGCCCCCGTACGTCCGCGGCCTGCCTTGTGCTCAGCCCCATCACGCTCCGGTGGCTCCCCCCTCGCGGAGCACGACGCACGGTGTGCACGTTACCCGTACACAAGCAGCGCGTGCCAGTAACAGCGCTGCCCTTAAAAAGCAGCTACCGCTGCTCTTGGGTGAGCTGTTTGTTACGCACGGGCAGGGGCAGCTCACCGACAGCCTGAGCCTCTGCCACCCAGGCCAGCTCTAGCCCCGGTCGCCCCGATGGCCCTGCGGCACCTCGGGGCTGCCTGGCACCACCAGCCGCCCCCCAAAAGTCGCCGAGCGCTGCTCAGCCTCCCCAGGATGATTTACAAGCGCTGCCTTCAGATGAGGGCAGAGATGAGCCCGTACCCCGCGTCCCTGCCGAAGGCGTCCCCCTCCCCTCTCCCCTATCCCCCGGGCCCGACCGTCCCTCTCCTCCCCCACAAGCACCAGCTAAAAAAGGGAAAGAATGAGAAAGTGAGTACTCTGTAGCTGGCACTGCAGACAATGTATGTCTTGTGTGAGTAATTTAGCACTATGGCCAGTCAATCTGGTTTCTGGGCCCAATGCCCTGACCCTCTTTAGAGCTGCTCTCTCTCTCCAGCACAGTGTGAAACATTTCCTTTCACAGCACTGACACTTTGCAGATTGAGACGTCAGGCCTGTCCAACTGCAGCAAATTAGCAATTTTTCTTTTACTAATTGGAAATAAAAATGTTTGCTAAGGGAATAATTTGTAGGAATGCAGTGTTAGGTTTCCGGCTTTTTATAAGGATGCTTTAAACTTTATACATGTGCACTTTTCTTCTGTTTTGATGCCTTGCACTGTAAATTTTAATAGGTTACTCGACTGTTAACTTTACAGTCTCGGCCGTCCAAAGGATTAAATGAAGTTTTTAATTTATCTTCCTCTCCAAGGCAGCAGGGTCTTCCTTAACAGTGCCCGGCCCGCTGCTCAGTGAGCCCGGAGAAGGAGCACGGCTCCGGAGAGGTAAAAGCACACGCAGCTCCGCGGCACCCGATGGACGTGGGGCAGGCAGGCTGTGTGCGAGGCCTGCGGTGCGAGGCTCTCCCAGGTCCCCTGGGAGCACATGGAGGGAGGTGGGCAGCAGCTTCACGGGGGCTTTTCCTCCCCCAGGCTGTCACAAACGGGTGGTTCCCTACCCGTGAATCTGCGCAGCCGCCCGGTCACTGTGCTCGCAGCAAATACAGCCAAAAACCTGGCTCCTGCCTGTGCTGGTAGGGAAGAGGGGCAGGAGGCTCCTCCCTGCCGTGGTCCTGCTCCTTTGCTCGAGTGCATTCGGTGAGGAAACACCAAATGTTGGGAAGGGTTTGGTGGTGACAGCGCCTGGATGTTTAACTCCTTTCAAAAGCAAATGCAGACCTGGGACATTTTGATCTGTTTGTTCCTAGAGACCACTCTGCTTTTAAGAAATGGCATGCAAAGGGCAGTCAGTAAAGACTCCTTCAAATAATAAAAAAAAGTTTGAGAAAGCGGGATCGAGAAAGAGCCTCCTATAACCTAGGAAAACCTGCTGAAACCCAGAAATGAGAAGGAAATGCCCTTTTGCCGAAATACAATATGTTAGTTTAATATTTCTCCGTAATTCTTAAGGCATGTAATGTCTTCCTGCAAACTGCTCTCAGGCAGGAGTACATTAGCCCTCCCAACAATGCCAGCACATAAAGAGTTACTGTTCTTTCCCCCCGAACCACCCCCACCCCCCCATAAAGCATTTGACAGCCATGCCTAATAATTCTTTCTGGTGTGGTTTTTCTTTTTCTTGATGTCTTTATGTGAATATGAAGCCAGAGTGAAAGGCTTTGGGTGACCCCCGTGAGAGAGAAAAAGTATGAACTACAGAGAAAGCGAGTGAGATATAGGCTCCCTGCGGAGACATAGGCATCTTCTCTGGCAGCTCACCACTTGGCTTCAGAGGGCCTTTGTGAAGGAAAAAGGACTCTTCTTCACTCAGGCTGTGACAATAGGTGTTTTGTCAGAGAGGGACAGGATAAAAAGCAGGGGGTGGGAGGCGAGATCATCATCGGCAAGGGGCTAGCCTTTGGGGCCTGCAGATGTTGGAAGGAGGATGATTTATTGCTCCAGTGTCCTCGGTGGCATTTGGCTACCTTCCCAGAGCCCGGCCGCGGTGGCGGGGCGGGAGGAGGGAGCGCGGCACCGCCGTCCCCATCCCTTCCTCGGGCAGAGCGCGCCGGGGCGGGGGGCCGCGGCTGGCAGCCCCCATGGGGACGGGGCCGCGGGGCAGGCCAGGCCTCACAGAGCCACGCTCCCCGAAGCCCTGCCGACCGCAGGCCGGAGGCACGGCCTCTTCCTAACGCCTCGGCCACAGAAAGGCCCGGCGGAAAAAAAAAAAAAAAGAGGTGCGACGGTTACTTACAAATTGCTGGCACCGCGAATCGAATAGCGTGACGGCTTCGTGCTTAGAATAACCGGCCCCAGCTAAGCCATCTTCATCCAAAACCTAAAACTGAGAAGCCCGGGGGTGGTTTTTGTGCACAGGACAAAAAACTTCCTTCCTCCTGCTCCTGTTACCAGCTGGGATAACATAGGCTATTTGTGCACGGTCCTCTCCTCGCCGGGCGATGAGGAAGGAGGGAGCGGGGCCGAGGCGCGAGCCCCGCTGCAGGACAAGGGCGGCCTGGGCCGGGGTGGGCAGGGAGGGAGGGATCGGGTGCCTGTACTCGGTCAGAAGCTACGGAAAGGCTCGGGAACAAATCAGCAGAGAGAAGGAACCCAAAGCTTGGATCCTTCTCCGTGCCCAAAGAAAATCTCAGACCCTTTTGAAGTTTGCCCGCTGCTCCATACATCCAGCATATTGAAAAGTATCCCCGATCGCCGAGCCAGGAACTGCTGGAGAATTTCCAAGAAAAAGGAATCACAGCCTAACAAGAAATACACACCAGGACAGTACATTGCCAGGAGTTTGATTTAGGACTTTTGCTCCAGCTCCTTTCCTCTTTTAATATACAGTTTTCCACCACACTTTCTATATAAATACTGTATCCTATGGCTGACAGCCTCTTTTAGGAGATTTATCCGTTGGTGGATTTACTAAAAATGTTTTCTGTTGAAACAAGGGCATATGCTTCACCTCAGCAAAAGGCACATCCAGAGACAGTATTAAAATACAAAGGCAGCAAATCCCAGACAAGATAGATGCAAATAAAATGCTTCGGAGTCATTTTGTACAGAAATTGCTAGGTAGGAAAGCTGGAAGACAAAATATAAAACTGGAAAGCGACTGAAAAGGGCACTGAAGAAAAAACAAACTAAATTCCCCAGATGAGTTCCACAACAACGACGCTTAACAAAACCCCACTACTGAAAAGAGTGCCATTAGTTTCAATTGCCAAGCCCCAATAGCACCTACTAGGAGGGAAAATCTCAAAATGCATTATTAAGTTCCAGACACACTTTTCTGCATGTACTCAAAACTGTTATATCCATTTACAGAAGGAAGTGAAGCATTCAAAGTATAAGTGACATGTCCAAGGTCACACAAAGAGTCAACTGCAGAGTCAACAGAAGAGTAACTAGATCTTTGCTTAAAATCCCTTGGCTTTGACTGCTAGACAATGGCTCCCCCTCCCACGTAATCAACCAGTTATGGAAAGGCATAAATGCATATTTGCAGGACGAAATATGTTCACTTGAGAATAAAAATGTTTGGATGATTATCTATAGATTATGTGACATTATCCAGACCTCTCTGGTTTGGAAGTTGGATAGAAATTTGATGAATTACAAGCAAGACACAAACGTTATAAGAGAAGCTTTGCTCTGACTATTTCTCTTGGTCTCTGAAAAAAGTAAGAATTCCAGAAATATACCAAAAAATACAATACCCACAGCTCCGAGTTCTCCAAAACCTCCCAAGTTATTATTCTTATTCCCAATATTAGTTTGTTTATCACTATTGGCATTTAATATCCTTCTACTCATCTTGCCACAACTGCGGTTTTACAAAGCAAGCCAGCGACCACAAAGTTTGAGCAAAAAAGTCGACCCAAAAGGCAAAAGAAACAATCTTCTGGACTTTCACAGGCTGTCAGGTCACAAATGCCTCACATTTTCTGACAAAATTATTACTATGACACTATGAGTACGCCCTACATAGTTTGCACATCTTAGGAGGAGCTGAAATTAAAATAGTCTGAGCTGCCTTTTTATTCGTTTCCATTTTCTGAGACTGTTTGTCAGTGTCCACATGTATACAGGGATTCTCCTAACCCTCCTTGAGAGCAGCAAATCCTGCGTGCTGTGCGGTGTCGAGCGCTCTGGCTCCTGAAGGACGTCATGGTACTGGAAGTAGAATATATGTCAAACGCTGCTGTAAGGGAACACGCTGCTAAAAGCTGGCTTTGTGCATTTTTTTTTATTTTTTTTTTTAAGAGGCAGCGTTTGGATGACAGACGTGGATAATACTGCATCTTTAATGCCTCGCAACAAATCGCCACATCAGCACTAAATACCTCCACTTAATTTTTCATTTGGATACGATGAAACATTTTTTCCCATGGAAGGAAAAGTCTGGTCTTTGTGATCGTGGCACTGCCAGCCCAAGTTACAGTAAAGGTTAATCACAAACAAGAGACAAGTAAAGTAGACAAAGAGCATCATACACTTCACTTTTCAATGGATGTTTTCATAAATGTATGAATAATTTAAATTATCATTGCCGAGTATTTATTCGAGTGTTTCAGGGGAAAAAAATGCCTCCTCTTTTTTTTTCCCCTCCTTGATTCTTTTCATTTCTGTCTCATCTCTTTTATGTGCTGCATCGGCTGTTTTCTTGCCATCTGAATCAGTTTTTTGGAACAATGGGATGTATGAGGGCTGAGGGGGCAGTTGAAGAATACAGCCCTTGTTGTACACTCTGTGACTTGACATTGATTAATGAGGGTGCGGACATGGGCAGAATTTGATAGAGAGAGAAGGGGAAATTGGAGGACCTGAGGGCACCAGAAGGAGGAGGGCAAGGAGATGACAGAGCGCGCCACAGCGATGCCAGTGACTGCGCAGCATATGGGAACAGCGAGCGGCGGAAATCGCTCTGCACAGGGCCAGCTGCCCGAAACGCACCCGCGATCGCCACCCAGGCTCCTGATACCACGAGGAATACCTAGGAACGGCAGCGGGGCACCTCCGGGAGTATCACAGCGCTCTCGCGGTTTATCCTACAGGTCAAGGCTTGTTGTGTCAATACGGCTCTTCCCTTCACACGAATGCTTGCCCCCAAAAAAGCTTGTAGAAAAAGCTTTATTGTTTCCTCCATTCTTCCACACATACCTCAGCCTCCACCCTGTTGGTTTACTTTCAAACCCTACAGCCACTGAGGTTTGTAACCTCTTCGGCAGGAGTCTGTAACGTGTCTGTCCGTCCTTAAAAACCACATGCAGGCCAAGGCTCCCAGGTTGCAGGGGAGGGCTGGGTTGGTCCCACTTGGAGAGACGAGAGTTTGCCAGCTTTATGCCGATTCCTGTGATGTTCGTTTGGTTCCTCTGCAGGGGCTCACCAAACGAGGCGATCACGAGCACTTCGGCCACCACGTGAAAAGCTGCTGGTACAGGAGTGAAACGCAGCACAGTTCGTACAGCACTAAAGACACGCAGGACCTACAGTAACTACATCTTGGGATTACCGCTATTAAATACACTGAGAGCAATGTCTGACGAGTCAGAAATCTTTATAGAAACCACTTTTGATGAAACCTGGAAACAAAGCTGCAGTTTCCGTAATTTCAGTCAATATAAGAGGGGTGGGGTCCCCCCAAAGCAGCAGCAGCCCCAGTTCTCAGACCCAAATTCCAGTTGTTTTGCCGTTCTCCACCATCCCAGACAAATCCAATACCTGCCAGACTGGTGACTGTGTGCGAATCCAGCTCAGCCTCTCATTCAGGGCTGTTCTCTCTTGCACAAAACACGAGACGTTCATTTAGGGAGATGCTTGTCCCCGCGCCCTCCGTGAGCGCTCTCGCCACCAGCCTGCGGGCCACGCGAAGCGGGTCTCAGCTCTGCTTTACATCAAGGACAGCGAAAGGCCCCGGCTTTGCTGGTGTGTCCATACAGGCACACGGAGTTTCACAGATGTGTAAGGACTGTCCTCCCTCTCGCTCAGCGCCGTGACCACCACCAGCCGGCCACCAGCTTAGCGCCTCTCCCCGAGAATAACCCCAAAACACGGCAGGCAGACATCAGCCGCCTTCCGGCTGCTGGATGCACGCGACCTGTCCGGGCACCGGGGGTTTGTGCAAGGCCAAAAGCAGCCTCCTGCCGCCGAACAGCCCGGCTGAACGCAACGCCTCGGCCTTTTGCGCTGTGGCAGAGTCCTCCAGCGTCTCCCTTTCTCTCTCCGCTGCCTCCGCGCCGCGGACAAGCGGCGCGGTGATCACCTGCAATGGCAGCCACAGAGGGTGACCTGAGCCCTAGAGCTACTGCTGGAACAAATGAGAGAGCTTAACTAGAGCAAGACTGGCATAAAAAGGAAAGAGAAAAAAAGAGAGGAACAAAGATTCCGTCCAATTTGCTCTTTTCGGCATTGTAAAAACTGGCCTGTTTCCCAGTATATCACTCTGCCATTGAATAAGGTCAATTGCAGAGCAGTTCTTCAGTCATCCTGATGGGTTTTCATGAGAAAGTGAATGGAGTGCAAATTAGCCAAAGTCGTCACAAGCTTTTTTACTGTCACTCTAAGCCTGACAGTCCAAAGGAAAATGAGGATTAATAAATCTAACGAACTTTCTCTATTATCCAAGCCAGGTTAGGAAACTATTTATTGTCTCCCTTTTTCTATGTTTCATCCATTTTGCCTACTGTGGTGAAGCATTTCAAGAAGAAAGAAACAACAGACGCACGCACACACACGCTTGCACGCACACACAGAGCTTAACCTCTCCAAATCTGCTAGACAGAGCCACAGACATACCAGAAAATAAAGGCACCGGCATCATGCAAGCAAATCAAGATTTTTAAGATAATTCCACCTTGCACGCTACGTGCAGTTTTATAAGAATCCTTACAACTGCTGATTTCCATCAACTATGACGTGTTCAATGTGCAACACATGCATTCTGTGGGAGAAAGAATAATGAGAGCTGGCAAGTTTCAAAAACTGTTTTTTAAAGGGCAAAAAAAATATTTCAACTTAAGGGGAAACAATTTTAATGATTGTATACACATTTGTTAAGATTTTATTGCTCTTTCAAAATTACTAACTTTACGTCAGTAGAATAAGGCATTTCAGTAGCTACTGGTTTAGAATGTGAATCTTTACTAATTTATTAATATCATTTTTATTTGGATGAATTTGGAAAACTAGCTTAACTAAGAGAGAATTGCCTGAAACATTCTCAGGACGAGCGATGCCAAGCCTCTCACAGAGGTGATGGAAAAGAACTCTAGGACCCATTTAGCATTTTTGTGTTTGGGGGGATATATCATATTTACAAGTATATGTGTATATATGTATGTATGTATGTCTAGCATAACGCAAATCTGTCCAACTTCACCGCAGAACACAAAACATTATCCCATGTAATGTGCTGCAATTTTAGTTTTCATATGAGAATTTCAAAGTCCTTAAAAACTTCCATGAATCAGCACTCAGGCTGCCTGAAAATAAATGTATATTTTTTGAGAACGCACGTCTTAAGCACCAGTAAAAACATTTCATGTCTGTGGTAGGACAGGTGGGGAAAAGGAGACAAAGAGATCAGTCCCTTGCAGATGTCCAAGGAATAAATGCCTGGGAGGAGACCAGACCAAACTTCAGGTCACCTGGCTCCTATGGTAATCTTTACGAAAAGCGATCAAACTCCTAATTTCTGCTCATAAGAACTACATTAACAGTAGAAGCAAGTAGAGAGCACTGTACACGGAAGGTTGGGACCAGAGTCTTAATAAAAACACGCATAGTATTATAACTAGGGACAAAGACAAGGGAACATCGAACCAAAGCCCAACAGAACGCTGAACATCATCAGCAGCTACAGTCTAAACTGATGCAATTTTTCATTTTTCTCCTGGTAAACATGAAAACCCTGATTTCAAACCTTGCGTCTTGCCTTTATGTTGGTTCTGACAATAAGTGCATTTCTCTCCTGTCCTAATTGGCAATCTTCTTTCAGTGACAATAGGAAATGTTAAAGAAGAAAGCACAAGTTTTCATTCTGGAAGTTACTCAAAAAAAACCTTTGATTTGCTTTAATTTTTTCCATCCTTCTTTGAGATGATCAGAATTGCAGACAAAAAGAAATCGTTAAATACAAAGTTTGACATTCATTGCTGCAGTAGGTAGCAAACCGGTTTAAAGTCAAGCCAAAGAGTTTGTTTTAACATTTTGCTTTGCTTTCACCTTTCACGTGAAGACACTTATCAGAGTAAATGCCCCCTGAGGAAGCTCATGCTACGGTCTGACTAACCGGAGAGAAATTGTTTAGCATTCAAAGCAATCTGGGGTTTGTTGAGATTTCTCCTCTCCTACTTTTACAGTCACTTGCCATTCCATTTAATAAGAGAGAAAACTTTCCTGACCATCTAAATTATGCCATTCAAGATATTAAGGAAAACACACATACCCTGAAGTAAAGGTAAAATTATGCTGTAATCATCAAATCAGCCTTCTCTTCTTTATCCCATCTGTATATTCTCCTTGTAAATGCTCAAGTATTGGCTGGAAAGCTACACGAGCAGCACAGTCCTACCTGCTTGCCACTTAAATTGCCGGTATTTTAATCTCATCAAAGAATCTGAGTTTTTCTTCCTGCTGTTTTGACTTTGCTGTCTCTTACTCTTGTCACATTCACTAGTTTTGAATAAGTGCAGAACTTGCATTTACAGAATTTGCAATCTGCAAGATTGTTTAAGTGATTTATCAAATACTTTGATTGAACACTTATTGCCATTCCAGTTCTGAATCTCATTTAAATTGACTGGGCTTGACATAAGCCTTTAGAGTGAACACAGAAACGAGTCCAGGCTGTGTCAGGTACAGCACGGGGGGAAAACAAGTTCCACCTCCAGCCACAGCACCGCAGGAGCTGCACGCTGACGAAACTGCCCAAGGAGCATGTTCCCCGTTAAGCATTTTAACTCTGATAAAACCAGAATACCCACAAGCAGGCGGTTCGGCTTATCAAGGATCCAGCGTAATGTCTCCACAGGTAGGTCTGTGACACACACAACACCTAGCATCACCCAGGCTGCTGAAGAGAAGCTTGGCGTCACCTCCCCACAACTTATGCTCTGCACAGCCACAAAGACCACTTCAGTAGAAATTACCATCACTTTGCGCTCACAGACAACATAGAGATCAGGGCTCTGTATCACAATGAGCTCCAAGGAAGCTTCAGGTATCTACAAAGTTGAAAAATGGGGAATTTTTGTCATCAGATGGACATTTCTGGAGGATACCAGGCAAATGGAGGGCAAGTGAGTGGGAACACCTACACAGAAATCTAATGGCACAACACCAGTAGGGATGCAGCAAAACTCTTCCCATCAAATTAGAAAGCAATGCCCCACAGATAAAGATCATTAAAAAGATACGTTGTTTAACGGGAAAAGGAAAAACACATCTGTAGCTACAAACTCTCTTCACATTTACCTCCGTGTTCCTGTACGAAGTGTACACCCTGCATACCCATTCTGGTATGTTCCTTGTTTTTACCCCTGCTCCAAAGATGTGAGTCAATAGATGAGTGAACCGAAGCAGTCAGGGGGGACCCCAGAGATTATGTACCTGCTAATCACACACGGGGGTCAGGGGAGGCCTGGCCCAGCTCTGACAAGCACGAGGTTCTCAGCGCAGCCTGCTGCGAGAAGCCCTCGGCTTCCAAATAAACTGGATAAAAGCATTTCAAGGAGCCAACATTTGTTGATCCGCAAGGTTGCTGCAAATCCGCTTCTTCCTTCAGGATTTTGGTGCAGAAAATGGATGCTGCACCGGGCGCTGATTGCGCGTGGCCGTGAGCGCCGCAGCGGCGCTGGCAGCCGACTGCTCGCGTCTGGCAGCTCTCATTCATCACAGCCTCTGCCGCTTGTGGTGAGGCCACACGTTAACCTCCACAGATTTATATCAATAAATACCACGGAGGCTTTCAGACTTGCCACTTCCTAATAACAAATCAATGTTTATTGCCTTTGTTTCTAATTTTGCTTCATTTCAGGAGATTTTATGGAGTTACAGGTCCCCCTTGCATGTTCGGTGCCTTAAACAGGACCAGGTGCCACTTGAAATTAACTAATAATGCAATAAATTTATGTAATTAGTAGAGCTGAGCGCTCCTCTCCCACCGATTCTTGATGCCCCACCATGTCTGGAGCCCCCCCATACCTCGCAGTGCTGGCACCCGAACCAGAGCCACTGACCACCAATCCCTCGTGCTGCAGCTAGCCCAGCTGGCTCTGCCTACCTTGTGCTAAATGTAAGCCAGCAAAGTGAAAGGCAGCCTACACAGCCTTCCCATCGGTGAACTACCAAGACCGGAAAACTACAGATCTTGTAACTAACACCAGAAGTTCATTAAACCTAACTAAACATCCTTTGAGCAACGACAACGCTGACTTCAATTGTCAATTCTGCTTTGCTGATCTCAGCGACACACACAAGAAGTAGATGGCACAAAGCTGCGTGCGATACAGAAGTACAATACCTGACAAATAAAATGCTTTGGTAAGGTACTCGCAGGCGTAAATGTGACTCCACCAGAGAAACAAGGGATTTGTTCTTTGTTTTCATTTCTAGCTTGACTGAAGTGAAAGCTGGCTTTCCAAGACTCATTCAAGACTCTCCCTACTTAAAATAAATAAATAAAGCAGGCCAACTACAATACCAGTTTACATTTTCTTTCTCCTACCCGTTTTCCTTCTCTCCTCCCAGGAAAAGAGAGAGAGTGGCTCTCCAAAGGTTTTGTAATTTAAGGTAGAACAAATACTTTCCTCCAAGCGTGTTTGCCCTGACTGCAGCATCACCTTCCACGGCACAGCAATTTAGAAACAAAACTTAGAAATTAATAAAAGTACACAAATGCCATAATTTCTTCAAAAGTAACGAGTAGAGATAGGCCAAAGGCAGAGTGGCTTGCAAGCACCCAGGGTTCAGAAGCGATCAGATACGGAGTTTTCATCGTTAACAACAGGCAAGCAAAGACTGAGTAAGTGAATTTGTTTCAGTTCCTAAGAGATTAAAGTTACATGCTTCTGCAGTATAATGCTTGCGATTCTGTCTTATTAAATCTGTTGTCTTTCAGGCTCATGGCATTTTCAATGCTTCCTCCAAACTCATGTGGGATAATGCACTTCCAAAAAGTAGGCTCTAGGTATGCACATTCTTAAAATCAACCACTCAACCCGCATCCAAATAAAAGTGAGCTTTCCTACCCATTTTCCCCTAGAAAGGAAGCTCAGAGCCCTTTTATGCATTGTGAATGGCCCACCTAATTTAGACTGAATTATACCCTAACCTTCATTTCCCCTTTACTTCTTTGCTCCATTCAGTGGTTTCTGACTTCAGCTAATTCACTAACAATCCCAGCTGGTCCTTCCCAGCTCCCACTTCTTTAGCACATTGTCCAAGGAAACTATGTGCTCCCATCTACGCTGGTATTCCACTCTCCAATTAACCTACTGCTGAGAGGCTTTACCCCTTTCCACCGTCCATTCCTCTGCACATACATTTTTTTTTTAACCTTTTACTTCTTGAATTAAAGTTTATAAGATCCCTTCCAGGTGAGAAGGCGTTAAATTTATTTGCTAAACGTGGTGCTGGTTACGCAGGAAGACGTAACAGGCAACCGGGAGATAGCTGTGAAAACATAATCTGGTTCATCTAGAATGCATTTCAAAGCCAAGTATTAAGGTGCAGATGTTTAAGATACAAGTAAACAAATAACAAAGGAATTTCAACACTTGCTGTATGACAGGCATATGCTTGTTCTTCCTGCTGAAACCATGCAGAGTAACTGAGGTCAGCCAGAGGTATGGCTGGTATTTGATACACGCGGCCCTGCAGTAGCACTGCTGAGGACGTGGAGATGGATTTTCTATTCTCACATTTAGAAACAATCCGTCACTTCTCTATCACAGAGTTCCAGCCCTGGTGATGAGAAGCAATGCCTGTGCCCGTGCACCCGTGCGCTCTTTACTCTGGAAGTCTGACCATGGCTGCAAGAGGTAACTGTCAAACACGGCCGTACTTCACATCTGTTTTACTGATTCCTTCAGCACTGTTTTCCCTAATTAGGGACACAGATAATCCAAGTCATCAGACACCTGATCATCACTCATCTGCTTGTGCAAGCAGAATGAATCAGGCCAGAAATGATTCTCCTGTCTTGGGAGACAAGCCAAGACTTCGACACGGTGAAGCCCCCTACCCAGTACCTAATTACGTACAGAAAATTCCCAACTGCTGGCAAACCCCACCTGGATTCACACTGGAGACTCACTCGCTCTCACGGGGAGATGTCCTGCACGCAGCCTGTGCTGGGTCTGACAAAAATGTTCTCCTTTTTATTTAAACTGCTGCAGTTATTCCAAAAAACACTTTTCTAACAGATTAAGACCACGCTTTAAAAGCCCCAGACTTTAATGTATGTTTGCCGAAAGCCATTTAACATTTCATTTCCTTACGCAATGCCAAGTGTCTTCTTTCGAGGTAAATGGCACAAATCTCCCTGTTGACAAGATCCTAGATGAAACAAAGATAGTGAAAATGTAATTGATGGCTGTTAAACACCTACCTCCCCCAGTTCCTTCTTTCTCGTACATTTGCTTAGAACCAAGTGAGCATAATAGCAGCACGGCGCTCAAAGTGGTTTTCGGAATCAGGCAGTGAGAAAGTCAATATGGAGCAGCGTGTCCATTTGTTTTGATTTATCTCACTAACTTCAATTGACAGTTAATTCATCAGAGTAGGAAAATGCCAGTCTAGTGAAAACACAACTCGTGAAGGAGAGAGAACAGAGTGGAAAACGTAGCGTGTGGATAATACAGGTAATAAATTAAAAGATACAGTATCAGTATTTTATCAGCCACATTCTGAATTCACTATATTCCTCCTCTTGCCAATTACAGCTTGTAGCGAGCAGTGAATTTACACAGGCATTTACTGATACGTATCGCAGGCACAAGCCCTCTACAAAATGAATCAATTCTGAAAAAGAGGAGAAGACTCCCAACTTACCAGTAACATCAACCCCACTATGTTTTTATAGGTTTAAATCTCACTATATAAGATCTCTTGCAGAAACAACAGCTTAGGAGGTGCGAGCTACACATCAACGTCAGAAAGTAAACAGAAATGAACGAGTAACTTCGGAAGCATCATAAACTCGTACAGTTCATATAGCCAAAGGAGCAGGGTCACAGAACAGGACGACAGAGGAGATTTCCTCTTTCCTCCCCTCACTCCACCTTGCACCCCTCCAGGTGCAGGGAGTGGAGGGGAAGACTTGCATCTTCCTAAGGACACGGGATGGGCAGAGCATCCCCCTTACCTGGGAGCACTGCTTGGTGTGCTCTGTGCTTTAGTCCTTTGACCCCACAACTCCTCCCTTTATGTCATTTGTTGCTACCCAGAACCATTTAATTTCTCCCTTTTTTTTTTGGTTGTTTGTGAAGTTTGCATGCTTATTAAAGCCTAAGCGCAGCTGCAGTGGAGTGCAAGAAATTAAGCTTCTCTCTGTCCATTTCCCAGGGAGCTGGACAAGAGCCACGAGCAGTCTGCCCTGTTTAAAGTATCTGCATTTTGCCTCAACAAGTCTCCAGAAAGGCAGCTTTTTATCTCTCTTCCACACTGCTGAAATTCATTTTCTGATATGATATAAGCACTTAGGAATAGCAAAAGACACTTCTGAGAGTGGAAGCGTCTGTAAATCAGTATTTAGAAGCGTACTGTAGTTGATATTTAAGAGACGAGATGCACGCACCTTTTCCTTGAACGCACGTAAATACAGGACAGGGTGCAAGCTTTGTAACAGTGAAGTACTTTTGCATTATTAACCTCTTTCAATACAAGATTAAACACAACCACTGCTGAGTGCAAAACAGATTGCATCAACTCTAAAACTACGACTTCCATGTTACTAGCTAAAGGACTGCAAAAGCACAAATACATTATGGATTAGCAACACAGAAGATATAAAGAAATCACAGCCTGAACTTTCACCCAAATATCTAAATTAAATCAGAAGTCTTCCAAAGGTTTATAGAAGTCTAGTTGTTGTTTTTTTTTGTTATAATCACAAGGCACTGCATTTCAAGGGCTTTTTTTGCTCAGAAAGGAAAATGTCAATGCCTGCGGTGGGATTTACAGGTACGTGTGGACACAGGAAGGTCCAAATTCTCGTAGCCAAAACGCCCAGCTTGTCTAGTGCCTAGGCTGGAGTCCTCGTAACCTTAAAATAATTTCACAGCATTGGTCCTTTATCTGAAGCCAGTTTCTAAACATCTTGTGCTTGCTGTTTGCAAGCACTTGTCACAAGATGTTTCTTCAGAGTATTTCTGCCCTGCTGCTCTCTTGACTGCTCCACAGTCCCCCTCCCACCCCCTCCACCTGCGATTCCATCCTCTGCCTCTTCCTTCTTTTCCACCTACAGGCCAGATATACCAAACAGTTCAAACAACATTCCAAAAGCCCCAGATCCCCACACATCACGTTTCTGCACAGGACACCTCTGCTGCTTGGCCGTCACAGCAGTCCCGCGGCAGCGCACGCGCCAGCCCTGCTGCCCGGGGCCAGGTAATAACCACCACCGCCGACACCGAAGGCTACGTCACCGGAGCTGTATTTAATTCTTCCCTTGCTAAAGCTTTCAGCTCGATGCAATTAAAGTAATTCACCACAATGCTTCAAGTTTTCCAGACGAGGATTTTTCCCTCCTCTCAACCGAGCGACCTGTGCGTTAACAATAATGTTTGAGTTGTTTATCAGCTCCTTGTTTCGTTAAATAAAAGATGAAGAAAGCTAAAAGGTGGAAGCACTAAAAAAACCTGATGCCTTATGGCGTTAGGGGTGGAACTATCCAACCCCACTGCCGCTAGCAGCTGCCGGTGTTGTACAGCAGGATATTCACCCACACCATGGTCGACAACTCCCCCCTCCTTCAGGAGACAAATATTTACTCCCCTCCTCACAGCAAGTCCCTTGGACTACGGCTGTTGTCAGCTACAAGTGGATCTTTTATTTCACACAGGGCTCTTCTACGCTTACCAAGTTCACCTTTAAAAGAAAAAAAAAAAAAAACACTTCTTGCAGCGTTAAAATCATGCTCCCAGTAACACTTTTGCTGCTCTGCTGCACAGGAATACTTTCAGTACATAGAGAGATGTAACCCGGTTTTTTAATATTTGCTTCAAATCGATAAACTTGATTTCAGCTCGTGGAAAGCCCTCCTTGGCTGCTCTGAGCAGCTGGAGCCCTGCTCGGCCCTGACGGGGTCTGTGGTGTGCTCCCTGGGGACAGCGCTCCCCAGGGACAGAGCTCCTCGTCGCACCGAGCCTCTGGCACAACACCCCCAGGACGGGGAGCTCGGGGTAGGAAGTTTGTCCAGTTCCCCACATCGCTCTTCTCTTCCAAACATTTGGCTTTCGGGACTTCCCCCCCGCCCCTTCCCTTCCCCTCACTCCAAGTTTAAGGCAGTTCACCACTTACGGTCATTTACAGCTTACATCTCAGCAAATCCAGAAGGTGTCTGATGAAAAAGAGGGACTAGCCAAGCATCTTAATCCCCCTGTTCATTCATGCTCTCTGTAATGTTCTTTCAGGCCTCTGCTGAGAGACTAGGCTGAAATGAAGGCTGATAAATTAGTCTGGAGGGAAACAAGGCAGATTCTGCTTGTAAAAGGTCATTCCAACTTTGTTCTGGGTGAGGGTTTATCTTGACTGCAGCTGCGACAGACAATGGCCGGGGCCTAAACGGCAGAAATCCTAGCTCTGCTCATGAAATTACTGTGCTGATAAGGTAGAATGGACTTCAGTGAGATCTAAATGGGAAAAGGGAGGTGGGGGACAAGGGTGAAATGTAGGTATTTTTGAACATGATTGAACGGGGATGGCACAATAAGATGTACAATTAAAGCAATGACTTGCCCGGGCATTATCTGAAAGCGAAGAAACATACTGCTCACTAATCAGATCAAAAGGAAGAAAATACCCACTCCTGTGTGCTGAACGAACCGCCGCAGTGCAAACACAGGCGCAAGCGGGCTGGGAACCGCAGCCTCTATACCAGGCAGGTTGTGGAACACATTAAACAAAGGTATTTCTTAAAGACCAGGGCTTCTGAACCACTGCATCAGTTATTATATGTTACGCTGCTTCCAGGAGCTACAGGAGATTTACTTCATTAGCAGCGTGCTGCCAGGGGCGGCCTAAATAAGCCCCGCCAAGGTGTGTGCGTGAGCAGGACACCTGGCTGAGCGCACCCTTCACCAAGCAGCATTTTCATTTTTTTCAGCACATTTTGTGCGTTTCTGAGGCAGAGAGGTGAGTGATGGCAAGTTCTGACGAACCACTCTCTGGTCTGTGCTTCCCCATGTGTACACAAACCGACTTTCCTTGTGAGAGAGATGCCTCTCCTTTATTTACACATCCCACTTGAATGTGCATGTCTCTGATCAATGCAAACACATTAAACGGTCGCAGCGCACTGCTACCAGTCTGGAACCCGATTAAGCTAACCAGCTTCCACTTAGGCCTGTGCCCCAAATGATCTCGTTATCTGTTTACTTTCAGAGAGGACAGCGAGAACCAGGAAATGAAGAGCGATGCACGAGTGACTCGAGGTGGATATTCCACAAGGACACTTCGCAGAGCAGCTGGCCTTAGCCACGAGCTGAGAAACCAGGCACAGGATCAGCAGGAAACTTTCCAAAGACTCCCCTCTGCCCAGAAACGCTCCTTCCACTCCGGCTGCCCAATTCCCCACCGCGTCCGACCACCGGCCATCCTCCCGCAGACATACTTCTTCGTTAATGCTGCTAAATGGGACTCGAAATGAGCTTCACGCCTTCCTTGGATAAACAGCATGTGTTTTTCAAAGCTGTAAACTTTCAGTACGAGGACTGTCTCATTTTGCAGAGGTCCCACTACTTAGCTCTGATGAAATAAAAAAAAGTGGAAGGGATGAATAATTAACTGACATGCTAACAGGTGAGGAACAAAGACCCAACTATGTCCCGCTGCTGGAGAAAAAGCAATAGACCCAACTTTTCATTTTCATCTCCATATACAACAACATAAATCCTTTGCATTTCTGGAGCCAAATAAGAAGCAACCTAAGTGCCAAAGTGTGAGAAGTGCTAAAATCCCACAAAGTAAGAGGTGCTATATTTAGCAGTTCAAATCTGTGGTGCTGCTCCGTATTTGCTATGGGAAGAGAAGGACAGTGCCAAATTATGCAGGGAACGTGATTTCCCCTTTCTATGAAAGCAATTAACATTTTCCTCTGGAAAATCTGCTGTTGTTACTCCACTTCTTGCATCGTACAGATTGAGGCAAAGAAATCTAACTTAAAACCTGCAGACTCCACGATTCACCAGGACCTCAAACAAGGTTCGCTCATGTCACAAACCTTTGGAGTCCGAACCCAGCTCTGCGTGCTTAAGCCTTGACTCGAAGGTGCCTGATGAGTTCCTCTAGTGCCTTACCACAGAGGTTACTGGAACTCAGGGCCCAGGGATGAGCTGCACAGGAAACGGACTGCTGGAGAATAACAGGGTGAACACCCAAAATGTTTAGCAGTAAGGGGCAAATACAAGCGGTGCGTGCAAGCAGGAGCGGTGCAGCGGCACGGACACAAGCTCAGCAGCGAGCCTGGGCTACTGCCCCACGAGCCGTGCGGGGTCCTCGATGCCCAGCAGCGTGCCAGCGTTGCCCACCAGTGCACGGCACCAGCACGGTCTCCTCCGACAGCAAACGCATCCCCGACGGCCACGCAGAAGCAGCCAGGAACTGCAGAGCGAGACCCTTTGCACTGCTTCCACCTTCTGAAATTGCAATGAGAACAGTGTGCGGAGTGACACCTCCTCCACGTCCCACGTACGTTTATGGTTTAATTCTAACTTATTGCTTATTCCCTCTACAAAAGCTTACTGTGTTCCAGTGCTCCGCCAGCCAGGCATTTCTGGGAGAGGACAAAACAAAGGTGGGATTTCTACGAAGGTTAGCATTCCAGAGGAAGAAATGAGCATCCTGTATTCTGCAAGTCTTCTGACAACGAAAAGAGCTGTTTTTCAAATCCTGTGGTCTACATTGAGTTATTTATGGGATTTTCTTTATCCTTTCTTCTTTTCCCTTTCATTCTTTTTTTTTTTTTTTTTTTTTTTAAGTGCTGGATGATAAAATACTGTTTCAGAAGCTGGTATTCATGGATGTCTCTCGAAGACGAAAAGAAAATATTTATTTCCTTTTTCTGCTTGTGAATCAGAATGTTCTATTTAAAGAAAGTGCCCTCTGCCGGATTGCTCATGAGTTATTACCCCTTATGGAAATAAAGGAGAAATATCAGGAGGTATTCTTAGTCATTCCCTTTCCCTGTCTCTTCTTGCTTTTTTCTTAATTCCTTATATACCCATGTTTTAGAGAAGTGCCTAAGATAGAGCAGGATATCTTGGCATTCTTGGACCTAAAAAAGACTTACTCTTTTAACCCCGACACTGAAGCATTTGGTGAAACATCAAAAAATGGCACAAATTTCAGTCCTTTCACTTGGGTATCATTAGACGCTTTTTTCATTTTTATCCACCACTAAAACTGAAGGACACCCCCCCCAGCAGATTCAACTGCAGGGAATGGGGCTTTGCCTTTGATACAAGAAGTGCCCCCCCCCAACCCTCTCAGGCTTTTTGTTGCTGCTTCTCCTCCGTGACCCAGCGGCCAGAAGCGTGCCCACTGGCGTGGGTTTAGTGCCAGCCGTAGGAAACCGCCTAACAATCGACAGGACCGGGAGGCCGACTCTTCCCCTTCCTCGTGCTGGTCACTCAACACCAGAACAAAGGCCAGATGGGGGGAGAAAAATAAAGTGCCGATGTTCTCACCATGCTTCTTCTCTGGGAAGGGGGCAGGATCCAGGGCATGCAAAGTTGAGCGACTTTTTTTGGCCCAAAACTGCACAATATTTAGAATACGCAGAGTGCAGTTAAGTTCTTTTTCCTCCTTGAGATTCATTTCCTCCCCCCGCGCCACGTTTCAGGCTAAAACAAAAGTTTATCTGCAGTTTTTTAATGCATTTATATTAAATTCTAACTACCGAGTAACGATGACGACTGGCCAGCTGCTAGCAGCTCTCAGTCCCAGGGTGCTCTCATGCTCCGTTCACCAGATGAACCCGGAGATTCCTGCTTTGTCAGAATTCTTCTCGCCAAAGAGAACTTGGAGAAATTGTGAAGCAACCTTCTGTGGGAAATGCTCTGCGCACAGGTACCATGCTCCACCTGGGAATGGCCGCACACCGCTCTGCAAGCTTTCCAACACTGCTCGCTCCCTGCAAGAGCTTCAGCTGTGGGCTGAGAGCAGCAGTTCCTAAGCCCCTTCCCTCAGCGACAGAGGCTGCTATCCTAACATTGCTCTCAAGCCAAGGGGAAAGGCAGAGGCCAGAGCAAATGAATGAATCAGAAGACACATGAAGAAAAACTACAGGGAAATGTCATCACATCCTTTCAGCCTAAAAGTTAAGAAACATTACCAAGGGATGAGTACAAAGAGGTTTTGAGATTTCTCTGCTCATCCAAAGGACTCATCTTCCTCTTTTAGCAACTTTTCTTTCAAAACAGGACAGACGAGGACGTGCTTTTTTAACAAACCGTATCGGTTTTTAAAGTGAAACAAGGGAATTTGGACTGGGAGCTCTTTTAACTGGGAAGCACGACAAAACCATCACATTTAGAAGAATGTTTAGAGTCTCCTTCCGATTTTAATGAGACTCACAGAAATGCAGTATAATTCTCTCAGCAACCAATGCCAGTCCTGTGAAGTAAAATTTCCTTGGCATTTATGACCATTTGTAAAAGCAAACAAAAATAAAGCAGAGCTCCACAGCAAATTTAAGTACTGTACTTTGTGGGAAAAAGAAGGTGGAACTACTGTGCAGCGCTGACACTATGAAGCGTGGTCAAAACCAGCAGTTTTCCACTGGCCCAGATGTGGAGCCAAGAATGCCGGCTGCATCCTTAGCTGCCGGCTCTTATTTTTTCCACAGTTATTTGTCCTTCATGGGACAGTTTCTATCTTCACCCTGAAGTATGAAATGAAAGCACTTATTTTTCATATGCAGAAAAAGAAACCTACCTTGTTATTAGGAGAGTCAGAACTTTAGAGTTACGGAAGTCTCTTTTGTTTCAGCAAATACTCCCTCTTAAAACACAGATCAAAACAAAGGAACTAATAATTGTATTTTATTAATGGCAGTTGCCCTGTGAAGCAAACTGAGCTAAAAGCATGTCTGACTGCTTCCAAATTCCCTAGAATTCAGCTGCTCTATTTTCCTCCAGGATGTGATTCCCACTCTTCTCTCAATTAGCAAAATAAACAGTGCTATGATAAATATCATTATTTACTCAACAAAGTGACCAAAATCGTTATGCTGCTTTTTTTTTTTTTCCAGGTCCCAGAGGCAATAAAGCGAAAACACGCTGTGATTTATTCGGGGTGCTCTGAATGGTATGTTCTGTGTCGGCAGGCAAGGAAGTAATAGGATCAGGAGAGCAGAGCAGAAATGCAATCACGTCACACTAAATAATCACAAGGCTTTTAGTTTGGGTGGTGTCTTTTAAGGAAAAAAAGTAGATAAACACGATCAGCACGGCACTGGCAGGGAACGCGGGGCACAGCGTCCCATACAAGCACTCACTGAATCATCCCTGGGAGGGGGCGGGGGGCGGAAGACCGACACATCTCGTTGCTTTTTATGAAATGAGAATGAATCACGCAGTGCCATGCCATGTTAAAACAGTCCCTGAATAATAGGTGGGGCCTAATTTCAAGAATACTTTTGAAAACATATCCCGCAAAGCAAATGTTGGAGGAAAACCGTAGAAAGAAACAAGATAGCAAAGGCTCGGAGCAGATAAAGCGGGCCATGTATTTACCCAGTCACTCCTGTCTGGCTAAAGGAAAAAAAAAAACATCTATAATTTTAAATATCACATCTCTTTTTCAAGGTAAGGCACAACATTCTGTATTTCCCCTAATAGCCTTAAAATATCATAGGGAATAATGAGTAAGCAGAAAGTTTCAACAAACAGCATTCTTATTTTGCCTACTGAATCTAGATGTTGTACATCAGGCCAGGCCTGGATCAGAGTTTAGGTGAAAAAAGAGCTGGCCTCTACCCCCAAAGAGGAGCCCGTGTTTCCCGAGGACTTGGAAGAAATGCAGTTCACTGTTTTGTTTCATTTTCCTTCGCACAAATCTGGTCCCACTGAACTCGCACAGAGAAAGCTTTTTCTGCAGTGTTCATGCATCGGATAGAGCAGAGATCCATTGTGAAATCAAAGCCCTTAACAGCAGAATTTCTAGCTGTCCAAAATTTATTTTTTAATTAAAGACTTCAGACGAAATAAATCTTAACTGCAAGTACAAACTGCAGCATTTTTAAATTTGCATTGTATTTTAATATGCTGAAACAGCATGCTTAAGCTTTAATTAAAAAAAAATCCACAGAATTTTAAAGAATCCACAGCAATAAAAAGCTGTCTTCCCGTACACGTGTACAGAGCCCGCTCAGCACCCAGCAGAGCTCTGCACCCCCTGTGCTACCCGCAGCGCCTGGGGCCCGCTCCAGGTGGGAAGACGCTCGCATGCTGAACAAGCTCGAGAGCCAGGCGAGCCTTTTTAAGCACAAAGACATGAGCAAGAGCTCCTGCTGAATCAGAGGCGTTGGTAACGAACGCCCACTTGAAAACACGGTGTAAAACATCCTTTGCCTGTACCAGCTCCAGGGGCACTCCGCTGAGTCAGCCTGACACCACATCCAGAGCCACAGAAACCTTCCAGTCGGGAAAGACCTCTAGGATCACCCGGTCCAACCTTCAGTTTGCCCTTTGATGGAGGGCAAGAACTTTTTGCGCAAAAGGCAGAAACACCATTAAAATTAAGAAACTGATGATCATTACAAACAGACCAAAAAACGGCCCGAATGTTTCAGATTATGGGTTGGGGCTTTTTTTTTTTTTTTTTTTTGCAACACAAGAGTATAAACTACAGGAACTGAAATGAGGGCCATCAATAAGAAGTAGTTTGGGTGTAAGAAACAATTATCTTTCCGGAAATAAACAGTATGACTATAACTAATAAAATGAACAATTCAAGAGTAACAGCACTATGTCAATAAGCCAGCAATCAGAAGTTATGAGTAAATTCAAGTCATTGTCAAGTCAAACCCACAAATTACAGAGATGTACTGTCAAAAAATAATGTCACACTGCATCAGGGACATTCCTCTTGGCATACAACAAAAGCAGATTTGTTAGATTCATCACTATTGTAAGAAACAAAAGGCAAAATTTGTAAGAAACTGGGCAAAAGCCTAGCGAACATGTTACAGAGCGAGGACAAATTCCTCCATTTTTCTTTTCTCCTCTTGCTGCCAACTGTCTGCCTACTCAGTCCTGACCGAGGACGGAAACACATTCAAGGCACAGCACGGAAAGCTGCTTAGAGCATCTCTTAAAGGCTGTTCCAAAGAGCCTTGTGCTCAAAGGAAGCAGCTCAGAAACCAACACAGAGGCAGAGGCAGTATTTATGACGGGTCCCTGCCCAGCACCAAGGCACTCGTGCAGTTGTTCCCAAGTGAAATGCTGAAGGCTCTGAGCGGGCGTCTCCGAACCGCCCTCAGGCACACCAGGAAGGGAAAAGCTCCAAGAGGTACCTGCAAGCACGAGCAAGGTCAAAAGAAATAGTGCCGGGGTGGGTGTAAGACAGTGTTTGAGGACATCCGATGGAGGACAAATACTCCTTCCTTTCAGGTATGAAACGTTCCGGCCGCATCGGAGAACACAAGCGTGCCGCAGAAACGAGACGCGCCACGGAGGAGGGAAGTTTGCTCAGGTACACCGCAAAACCAAACCGTATCGCAAAGTCAACGCGGACTGCAGGGAATGGGTATGGCCTGTATCAGGCATCCAGTGTGTAACGGAGATAGGAAACGTTTCTTAAAAACCTGAAAGTAAATACCAACTTGTACCAGCAGTACGAAAGACAAGGACAAAGTTACGCCAAGGTCACAGGGAACAAAGCTTTGCCTTACTCAGGTCTTGTCTGATTTCTAGCAGCCAAGGAGGACTGCTGTTTGCTCAAAGGAAAGCTTTGTTAAAATAAAAATAAAAATTAAGATCACCTCTAAATACTATGCTCAGAAAAGGAAAGCTCCCCCGTCTGTGCAGGAGCGATTCCCATGCTGCAGCCTACAGACAGTACTGCACTTTCCTGGAGGAACCGGCCGAGCTTTCCCTCAGCAGCAGCTCGCTGCGACCGGCACTCAAGGTAACCTCGAGGTGCCCCGTGCCTACAGGCTCCCTGAAATAACCAGTAAGTAACCAGAACGAGCTCTGCAGCAGAATGACTTTTGTTTTTATGGCAAGTGTGTTCTGCTTTCACATGCACTCCGGACACGTTTCACAAGTAAACAAAAACATCGGGACCTACTTCCCCGGGCTTCGCAAAACCTCACTGTTCACTGATTTCTGAGGCTTCACAATCAGGAGTGTAATAAATGTAATCGGACAATTCACAATGTTAATACTCCAGTTTGGCCTCTTGGGCCATATTTCTAAGAAAGCAAGGCTGCTGTGAGCGCTCTCCTGACTTGCGCACTGAGGTCCTACAGCCTTGTCCCACCTCCTTGTTCCTTCCCACCGCCGTACTCCAGCACCGACCGCTGCACGCCGGTAGTGGCTGATGGACCAGACACCATGCCGTGCTTCACGCGGCAGGAAAGGGAGGTAAAACACTGCCGCATATTTCCAGGGACAGAGCTGGCTTATCAGAGAGCATGTGAGTGGGTCTGGCGAACCTCTCTAACCCAGCCGACGGGTGAGTAGATGTCCCGTAGCGCTGGGTGGACGTGAGGGCTACAGCAGAGAAGTGGTTATATATTATATATCATACCTTGGACAGGTGCACTGGGATAGGACTGCAGACACAGAGCGTAAATCTTTGGCTACGCTCCACTGTCCCCAGAACCCACTTTAATTTATGTTAATTCTTGCAGGTATGGATATTTGCAAATCAAGAATATATGGGAGTAAAGGAGACTGACACAATTTCTGGGACAATCCCAGAAAAGCAGGGAGAAAGATGGAGGAATTCTGGGATAGTGCTGTTTTTCCTACTGAAGACTTTTTTTTTTTTTTTAGTTCTTAGAGGAAAATGACTTTTGCATTCCTTTATCTTTGCTGCAGAACAGGAGCTCAAGAACATCTAGGGTGTTAATGGGTACATGTTATTTTTCTATGGCCAGTTAATAATGCCTGCACAGCTAACATGGACTGGAAGTCAAAGGTAACACACCCAACCACAAAACATGACGCGACTAATCATATTTCTTCCATTGCGACAAGTTCCGAACACAATTTGAAAATGACAAGCGCTTTAAGAACTGACCCAACATCATTTAAAACCAACCTTCTTAAATGGTGCTAGAGCAATATTTGTAGCCCCAGAAGCTATATTAAAGGATTTCTGCTGCTTTTTGAATACGAATGGAACGTGGGATACAAAATAACCTGGGGAAATACAGCATTAGCAAAGTCACTGCTTCTGTCCCCAGGCCAGCCAGGACTCAGTCTAGCTTTACGAACAGTTTGCAGAGAAGACAAATGAATGTGATTATCACATTCGGCACGCTTACCTCCCATCCAAAGTTTGTTTCCTTTAATGTGCTCCTTTGTACTGTCATATAAGGTCCAAATCTTTCCCCAACTTCAATCTTCTTTTTGGCCCAAATCCCTAGCCCTGCCCCTGGGATCGAAGATTCTCTGAGTTCAAAATCTGGTGGGATTGGAATGTCATCAGGAATGTAGACGGGAGCTTCATAAGGTGAGCCCTCCTTGGGAGTGAAGTCCTCGCTGGTGGGAAAGGGTGATGGAGGTCCGACAGGGATGGGGGACATAATACTGTCCTCTGTTTCCTCCTCTGCACTTTCGCCAGCAAGGAGATCAGGGTCGGTCTCGTACATATTATTTACAATCTCGCTGTCACCTAAAAGGGGAAACAGCAGAACAAAACACACTGAAATACTCACGTGAACATCAGTTAATCTCTTCTCGGGACAAAGTTTCATTAAGTCTAGTTCACACACTTTAGGGATAGGAGCAGCGGCAGAGAAAAGGCAACCATCACCTACGGAGCTCAGGTGGACCTGAGGTGAGAATATCCACACCGGCTGCACAACGTTTAGAGCTATGTAAGGACGGAAGGGAAGCGAGTTGGAGGCTGTCGTGTTATACTGGGCCAGGGGTACTGTAATGGTTGTCTTTCAGTAACAGAAAGAGGGAAGAAACACAGAAGAAGTACACTCCAGGTTTGCTGTAACCATTTATTGTTTTAACTGGTTCAGCACATTTTGTAGAGGAAAGAAAAGGAGCAATTCAGATAAAATTTGGCTTAAGATTCTACAGTCACAAAGCATCAGCCGTCTGAAGACCTTTCATCTTTTATGGTGCAGAAGCAAAAAGTGTTTGCACGCTTGGGAAGGGCAGATGCTCACTTTTCAGCTTGCTGTAGCCCAGCAAGAGGCAGCTTTCTGGGCACAGCTGCTCACTTCTGAGCAGCTCCCAGACAAAACCACCCTCAGGAGCACCGCAGGTGCCTACAGCGCTCCACGTACAAAAAGCACCGCTCCACGCACATGGCTTTCCCTCGTACAAAAAGCACCTGGGAGGCACAGTGAGTGCATGGCAATGCACGAGGGACCTCGTGCACGGGTATCTCGGACCTCGTAGGAGCTAGACCCCTGCACGCAGAGCTGACAGCCCCAAATTCACTGCTCCGGCTTGCCAGGAGCTGCCTGCCCAGTGCTCGGGCTGCCGGGGCTCAGTGCGCCATGCACAAGAGGCTGCTGTGCCCGTCCAACTGCACCTCCGGGATGAACGCCCCGTTTCAGGCAGAACAAAACCATCACTAGTTTACAGTACTATTTTAAGACTAATGTGCCATAGGTGCTTAAAGACTGAGCATTTTAAGCTACCCTCTCAAGCCCAGTCCAGAGGTCATCTCACAACCTCCCAGGACAGGGATCTTGCAGCAGTGCCACGGTGCTCAGAGACCAAGCGAGGGAGAAGCTGCACGCTGCACCCTGGAACCGATGATTTTCCACGCCACATTTCATAAACTTGACAGAATCAGACCAACCCAATACCTACTGTAACGTTAAGTGTTTAAAAGAAGCCCATACACCTAAAAACACAGGCCTGAAGTATTTATTTCATACCATTCAGAACATTAGGCTTAAAAAACTGATTTGTGTGGTCTTCCCCCGAAGCATCAGCAGAGCTGCAGCTGTTTTTCCCATGCCTCGAGTTCTTCAGATGTACAGGTGGTAGGAAAAAAATACGTAAACACATTTGGACAGGACGTTTACAGAATAAAGGCAAAATTGTAAGGAGGAGGAGTTAACACCACTAGCCAGCCTCGATACCCACATCCTGTTAGAAATACCACGTCAGCCCTTTGATGCCTGGCACCTTCAGGGTGACTGCAGCACCCTTCAGTTCTGTGCCTATGAAAAGGCCGGGGATCAAATTAAAATAGGAAAATAGGAAGGAACTGCATAGGTGTGCACGTGTGTGTGTTTGGGGAAAAGTGGCCAAACCCAGAAACCCCGAGAGTAAATAGCCTTAACCCTGCAAGGCTTTTTCAAGCTTCATTTTGCCAGGACAATTAGGAAATGAGCGCAATGTTAGCAAGCACAAATTATTACACTTCAGAGAATTACAAGTCAATTATACTACTAAACCCGTAACAACACGCATCCATCTTCTGGTTTGATATTGGCTTGTACAAGCTAAAAATATTCTTCAAACATCCCTTCCTCTTCCATCACTTCCCAAAAACAAGTAAATAATCGGAGACAGGTTTACCAGAACGCACGGAAGGGCGACCAAAGAAGAAAGCTTTGTGGGCAGGGAACCGGACTGGGCCAAGACGTTTTCAGGAAGATACTTTAAGGCAGAAAACGTCAGGCTGTTGGATCCACAGTGCTTCACTCAGGGATTTCGCAGCAGAATTGTCCTTGCTGGGTGCAGCCCTGCCGGGGCGCTGCCCCACCTGCCGCCCCCCTTCCGGAGCAGCCCAGGGCCAAACCTCCAAGGCTGCCTCGCCGCAAGGACCCGCGGGGCATCCTCCAGCCGTTCCCTGCTGCGCAGCCAGGATTCCCCGAGGAGCCCGGAGCTGTCCTCCTAGCGGAGACTTGGCCACGCTCGCACATCGGCAGCCGGGCCAGGACGGCCGTCACTCTGCTTTGACGCTTCCCTCCCTGCCACCAGGCCAGCAAATGCGGAGAATCAAAGCTGAGCAGATGTCAGAGCTTGGATCCCAAGAACGCGTTTCATTTCCCTATTTTCATAACCAAACGCTCCAAAAATTTCAAAATTAATTGTCTCCTTAATTCCTTTGCTTTCCTGACCATACGAAATTTTGAAATTTAAGTCTTTTGATTACAAAATGAGTAAGTTTTGTTTTGTTTTAAACAAAATTCCACAGAGAAAGAAAACTTTGGGTTTTGACCAACTTTCCCTTGGACTCGCATATGGTGAAATTCCCACAGTCAAACCACATTCTGTCGCATTTCTGCTCGGCATACACTTATGAGATGCAATTATTATTATTGTGATGCTATGCTGAAAGCTCCCATTGAGCCTGATTAGCCAGCCCTGCTTAGGGGAGAGCTCCTTCTGCAAAGAATTTACAAACAGATGGAAGGGGAAGCGGTTTGCTGCAGCCTTACAGACAGGACACAGCCACGGAGAGAACACACAGGTTGCTACCAGGAGCTAGAAAACGAGCCCCAGGCCTTAGCTTATCGTGTCTGAATCCTTCTCCTCCTCCCAGTAAAGGCTAAACAAAGAGAAGCCGTCAGTCCCCCGGACTTCCACCGCAGCTCCTGTCTGAATAAAGCGCCCTTCGCCAGAACTTCTACCTCTGCAAACACCTATGGTAACTGTGACGGCAGGAGATTGTTGGCTTTTTCCCCAGTAAAGTGACAAACCCAGAGCAGGGTCATTTGTAAGAGCACTGCCACAGTTTGCAATGTAACTGCTTCTCTCCTCGCTCGCTGGAGGGCCAAGAACTTTTTAAGTTCTTTTTAAGACTCCAAATACTCTACCCAACAGCATGTTGTTTACTTTTCTGAAATTCTGTTCTGTTTATTTATTTATTCAAGGTCTGACGTTAGAGGTTTATCATTGTAGTGATCATTCTGAAACATTTTTTGGGCAGCCAAAACCAAAACCAAATCAGAGGCGAAAAGAAAAAAATACCCAAGCTGCCTCCTCAGAACAGAAAACCCGCAACGCCCCAGCCAGCAGCTCCTGGTACCCACCCAGCACCTCCAGCCCGACACGGACCCCTGAGCCAGGCGGGGCTGCTGCGCCAGGGAGACCCCAGGCACGAGGCGAACGGACCAAACAGATTTACCAACAGATATGGCACTGACAGATTTTGAGGACAGAAAAGAGGATTTGTGCTAATTCCACCTGACCTCCTGCATAACTCAGACCGCAGGACTCCCCTGAATTATTTCCATCTTCACGATCAAAAGGTGACACGTAGCTTATCTCTGAGGCTGAACAAACCACCCCGTTCCAAGATTTCCCAGCGCTGGCCAACGAGCCCGGTACAGCGCCTCGCGGTCGCACCGCCCTGCCTCACGTTGGCCCAACAGCAATTCCTGCTGGGGATAAAAAAGGGCCGTACGCCTTCCCCCAGCCGCACAAAGCAGCAAATCGGCAGCAAGTGCTAATGGGGGAATTGTAAGGCCCTTTGTCTCCTCTCTCCCTGGCAAGCCGTCTGCCTCCTTTTTACCTTCTGCATTCAACATCTCCCCCTTTTCAATTTTTGAGGATGTCACCTCTTAACCTCTTGAATAAGCTACATAGGATAGAATATCTTTCGCTGAACTGTGTGTTTGCAACCCTTTTAAGACTCCTGACTGAACCGTCTGTGGTTTTTCAACAACTTTTTTGAACTACCTATGGCAGAACTCGCTATAGGATCATCCAAGTGAGTGCTAGACCCAGAGATCAGTGACCCAAAGGGACTCTGCTGAAGGCAGCAGGCTTCATCTTTGGGATGCATCTGCCTCTTCAGACTGTTAGCGCCAGGCAGGGCTTTTTCCAGATTTTGAGATCTTTCTCATACAAGGAATAACACTTTAATGTCATAAACCGTACTTAAGTGAGCAGAGTTATTCAGGCACCACGAACCTGTTTAAATACAGAGTTATCAGAACTGGGCTCACGTCCTCTATTCCCCGTATCTGACTAACGACGCACGTGCACGCAAATACATTTAGTTCCAACTTCCCAGTGCACAAAGGCTGTTAATTATATTTCCCTCTAATTAAAAAAGAGCGCTTTCACTCTCATGGTTTGAGATTAAGAAGAAAATAAGTTTCAGACATCTTCCCTGAAAGCTCCTAGGAAATGAAAACGGAATTACTGTATGTATGTCTTCAAAGTTTTCTGCCAGATTAATTGGAGTGCTGGCTTGTATATAAGAATATCCAATTTGAACTGAGTGTGACGAACCGATATTCACTTACCCCATACCAAACTGAAGCAGAACTGATTTTAATTCCAAATATGGGGGTTTAGCTGGCAACATAAAGTTTGGTAAAATGTTAAAGCAATATTCTGAAATACCAGTCAGTAAGAAATTGTGTACAACAAAAATGGTTCCCACCCGGATTACAGTTACTGGAAGTTAGTTGCAGCTGCAACATAAAAAAATCCATAGTTATTAATCATTAAAATCATTCCTTAATTAATAAAAAATACCAGTATCCCCATTAGCTAGCGCCATCAGCTTTGTAGCACACATTCCAGCCACTGGCTGAAACCAGTGTGGACGATTATTTCCTTCCAGTTCCAGAGTTCACAGAGCAAAAAGTGATGTCTGTTAGTACCCAACTTTTCTACACCAAACAGAAGATACTGTGTGTGTGGAAGGGGAAAAGCACCTCAAGGTATCGCAGGCAGTGGTTAGCTATGCACCAAAATGTTATTCTAAGAAGGCAGTCGCGGAGCAGAACTCCTGGAAGAGGTGCGCTGAAATGCAGAATCGAATTTAATAGAGGGAACGGTGCAAAAGAAGTGGCAAGCAACCAAGGCGGATGAATAAACTGCCTTGGAAAAAGGCAGGCTTTGAGTAGGTGCTGAGCACCGACCGAGCAATCAGCTGAAATTTCCATTTCAGATTCTGGAAATCCTGCCTGATGGGAATAAAACTGGTATTAGACAGAGGCTAATTTATTAATTTAAAGTTAAATAGTTTGTCACCGAACAGAAAAGGACGCATGGGCTAAACAACTGCTCCTCCCTCATTAAAAAAAAAAATAGATACTGCCACCAAAGAGGCATATCCTAAGTAAATCTCAAGCAGGCCCATGCACGGGGATAGATGCCTGAGCTGCTGCCAGCCCCACAGCTCGTGCTGCGAGGAGCCAGCAGAGCACGGGAGGGTACGGAAAGCTCCAGGGGCCTTGAGGTTTGCCCACAGCCCCATGAGCATCCTGCATGCTGCGGCCATGCCTGGTGCTGGCCGCCTTGCCGAGAGGTGCCGAGGCCTCCCTGCTGCTCCGCTCCTGCCTGGGACGGTGCCAGCACCATCACGAACATGAAATAATCACGGGATTGAGAAGCAAGGTACGCAACCAGCTCTGAACGTGCCACAGACCCCAAACGGCCAGCCCAGGGAGCCTGAGGGACATAGAAGACAGGAAGATTTCGAGTGAAAATGGTAGAGTTGGGGTAATCGAGTTTGGGGATTGTTCCAGGAGGAGTCGATCGTGGAGCTACAACATTCAAATGTAACGGAAACGGGGCTTTTTTCATCCAGAAAGGAAAAAAAAAAAAGCAGGGGAGGGAAACAGATGAAGGGGAAAAGAAAAACACATTTGTCATACAATACAAGTAGCTGAAGTATTTTGGGAACAGATTTGCCATCTCTCAATTAAACATGAGGCAGCATGACTGTGCTTTCATTGCACAGTAGTTTCCACTATGATAACAAGTCCAACAACCGCCTCATTGTGGGCCGTGCAGAAACGAGAGGGACTCCCACAGTGCATATTAATGACTGACCTCTGATGTAATCGGGGGGAAAGCAGCACCCAACAAAAATTACAGTTTTCACGGCAGCATGGCAGGCAGCTCTCCCTGCCAGACACAAACTGTCAGGGGAGAGCAGCTGAAGCGGCCAGGCTCAGGCGGGGTATGCATACTGCATCTCTTCTGTACCCTCAGAATACACCTTCTGTATGGAAGGCACATCTCCTCCTCCTCTTTTTTTTTTTTTTTTATGGCTAATACAGATTTTCCTGAGTTCATGCCTAAGAAACCTGGTGGCAGACTGCACGATAGAAGAGGATTTTGATTCATTTGCCAACATTTTTTGCTCCAGCTTTGGAGAAGTACAGAGAACTGCCTGCTAGGGTTTACAAATGTTTCCTCTGCTAAAAAGCGCAACCCTCCTTACTCAAACATGTCACCAGAAACAAGCTTTCATAAGTATTATATGCTCCATAATCCTGAAAATACTTGTGGTTGCTGTAAATGTTTTCTCTCCTGGTATTAGCAAGTCAAATTATTTTCTACTCTATGATTAGCCTCTTTTGCACTTAAGAAACAGGAATTCCAACCGAGTTGAAAAGCAAAACTAGGTTTAGTGGAGCATGACCTGTGAAAAATTTCAAATGACACGAGTATAAAGACACCTCACTTCTGAACACTGTTAATTTAATCTCTTATACGGGATAATCAGGCCAGTTCTGATTAAATCGTAATTTACTCTGAAGTCGAGCCCACATTTGACTAACCTCACATTTCAAGAAAAATCATTAAACACAGGTAATCTCTTCCTTCTGCCTTTTCAGCTGCTAAAATCAGTTATCAGGGGCTGGCAGTGGGCACAAAGTGAAAACAAAAATTAACTTTTTCAGGCCACGACAGTTCTGATACAAGAGAGCACAGGGGATCCACGTGAGCAGAACCAGCACCCAAGTGCGTGCATCACATCAGCTCTTTAGCTCAGCAGCTTTTACATGGCATTTTTTACCCACCAGGGCTGCCAGAGGAAGCCAGAGTCATTCCTATCGCTCCAAGCAGAGCTGCTTGGAGAGAACAGCTGCATCTGACGTCCCCAAAACATAGAGATGTGCTGGCAGATCTCCTCAGGTCATGGTTATTCCAGGGATTTTAGGAACATTCAGCAGCTGGGGTTTACATTTGATTAGACCTGATGTACCTGGGACAAGGCCACCTACTCACACTACTTCTCCAGTATGGATTATGCCTCCTGAATTTCTGGTTATGGCACTGCTGATAGCACTGCAATCGTTGCATCGCGCTGCAGAACCTTCCACATTACCCTCGCTGAGCACCATGCCATTTACCAACCTCAGTGTTCCTCCACCTTACTCTAGACGTAGCACAACTGGTACAGCTAGAGCAGAGAACATTTTCCTGTCTAGAAACAAGCTTCAGTTCTGCCGAGTTTCATCAGAAGTTAGCTGGCTGCGATTCGAGAGCTCTATGGGATGCTGCATTCACCGACAACCGTGCTGTCCTACATCTGCCCCTCTTCCAACGGCGAGTATTTCAGTGCTCTGGAATGTCTGGTTATGTGAAAAGCAGTACAGAAATACAACTTGACCTTATTGTTATTGTCATGAAACTAAAATTAGTCCTTCAAAGCTCACTAGCAAAATTGCTCAATAAAAAGACCCATTGAAAAGTTGTTTCCACAGATAATCAGATATGGGCACAGGCTTAAAATCTGTGTGACACCAATGAGGTTCCTGCAACAATGAAAGTGATGCTTTGGTATTGGTGAGAGACCTCATGAATAATCTCTTTAGCAGCTGTAATGAAAGAAAAAAAATCTAATGTTAAAGGAAATGTTTGTAAAAGAAACAATGTGGTAGATTCAGGGCAGGGTTCTCCTTGGGTTTGTACTCGTTTTTTAATATGCTTATTAATATTACTATATAAAATTCTGCAGAGGAAATATCTATTCATCTGAAACAACAAAGCATCTTTTATATTCACAGGCCATCTCCGACTCCTCAGCTCGGGAAACTTTCGGAGCACACCAAGAAGGAATTCCTCTCAGGCAACCAACGTCTGACCAGTAAGCACAATCTTCCGTGGATTGCACTGACCTTGAAATAAACATAAAGCTGGGCCCAATCCCACATTCCTCCCGCACGCAGAACTCCCATTGAGAGCACTGGGGATATTAAGAGCAAAGAGAACACAGGACTGAGCCCATAACACTTTTGTCATACTCCATGGCATTATGCTGTTGGCTGACACTCGGTGACTTTCCAAGCTGAAATTTGGCAGCCAGCTCCAGAACGGGATGTTCACAGAAAACAGCTCATTTTTACTTGCGCATAAAATAACAACCGGCTCAAGTCCACCATGCTGCCAGGTCAGAGGATTCTCTTGTAGAATCGGTTTGTATTAATACAATATACATGTAAAAAGCTGATATTTTCATTTTTCTAAATGACAAGGAGAAGAATTACAGGCTCCCACTGAATTCATACTCCGCTTCGGAAGCTCACCCGGAATATCAGTCTCAAGAAAAGAGTTTGAGCAAAATGGTAAAACAAAATAAAATACACATGTATATGCACAGGGGATTACGACTTTGTGTCTGAGACTGAAATAACACAGTGATAAATAGACAGACTCTTGGCCTTAGGGATTAACTGGTAGGTGAAAGTCTTCTTACTCCATTATTCCAACTCTGCAACTCATTCCTAGCTCTAAGTTCAGGAAGGCACCGGGGTCCTGCCTGAAGTGCTTGTTCCTGGGCTACTGCAATGCGAAAGGTACCAGCAGAAAGCACACACTGGGCCAGGAGCTCCCTGGGACCTGGTTTCACTGGTCCGAGGCCAGGAGGGCACTGGGTGATGTCCAACAGCTGCCCCAAGGGGACCAGGAACATCGACACCACCTTTAGGGCCCCTCAGCACGCATCCCTGTTCCCGCACTGTGTGGATTTCCCTTTAGAAACTTTCCCCAGGACAGAAGGGAGAAAGAAAGCGATCAAACAGGAAAAAGCCCGGCTACAGTGCTACGTTAGAGAGAAGGCACGGAGCACTTCGCACCTCCAGAGACAAGACCGTACACATTTCAGAGCGGGGTGACAGGAGTCTGTGCCTATCTGCTGCACACTCAGGATGTTTCATCAGGGGGAAAAAAAAAAAAAAAAAAGCATTTTTATGACTGATTTGTAGACCGGTAGAGCTGGACCAAATCATCATCACAGCCTAATTCAGCCAAGAGTGCAAACACTCACATTTAAGCAACCATGTGCTTAACTGCTGCCAGCAGCTGCCAGGGCTCATTACGTCTCGGCACCACACTGCCCACCTACGATTTACTCGAGGTGCTTCGCACCCAGGAGCTGCACCACGGCCACCCCACGAGCCTTGGTCCCGTCCCGCCGCGTCCTGACAGGGCCAAGCCACCCGGCAGCCACGGGCCCAAAGGTGGGAGCCGCAGCGGGACCCGGGCACCCACCCGAGCGGGGGCTTCGGAGCTGCGAGCGATCGCAGAGATCAGATTGCCACCTGATGGCCGCAGCTGAAATACAATAGAAAACCGGAAACCTGCCTGCGCTGAATCTGTCTGTCCTCAGTTACAAACAGGCTGGTTTCCAGACGTTTCAAGCTCCACGTGCCAGCGGCCGGCGAGCCCTGCCACACGCCGCCTCACGGGCTCACACGGCGCAGCTGAGGTGCCCGACGTGCATCCCCCGCAGGACACCACCGCGCTGCCCCCCTAGGAGCAGTTCCCTGACACCCCGATGGCGAGGACGAGGGGTGCCCGGCCACAAGGCAGCTCTCACACAAGGGCCTGTCCCCACCGACTGACCCAGTGCCACAGACAAGGGGGTGGTGGGGGTTATAACGCCCAGAGAGCCGGGTAAGACAAGGGACCAAAACTTCCATCCGAGACCCTCTCTGGAAGGTAGCCTGAGGTGGCTTTCCTACCGCCAGGAAGGATGCGAAGTACTGCCAGAGCTGCGGTGACAGGAATTAGTCCTAACTCACCGAGAGCGGGGCTGAAGCATTAAACGAAGCATAAATCTGTATTAAAATGATGTTTCCTCCATCCACAGACCACAGTCGCTTAATTTTTAATGGCTGTGTAGAAAGGACGATAAGGAATACGTTACTTCAGGTTCTTGAACCCGTCACGAGGTTTCTTCTGTTCTTTGCAGGAACCTCTCCCCTTCATGGGGGCTGTGCTGGTAGGAGCACACGCTGCGTTTGCTGGCGAATACGGGGCCGAAAGCGGCACATCCAGCAGCCACCACAGGAACTGCCCAAGGGCCGCCTCCTGCGCACACGCGGGGCCAGAGGCCTACGGGGTAACCTCCAGCTCCCGCAGGAGGAAAAGCTGATTTTACTTTAAATGGTCATTGAGGAACGTCTCTCATTCATTCACGAAAACCCTTCATCTTCACAAGCTTTTAGGTCTGGAAAAAGCAAGCCTATTTATTCCATAGACAATATCCGTAGGTTTTCAGTCTTCCTGAACTTATTATCTGAAGTAGCTGGCATGCGCTGGTTAAAACTAGCAAGGGACGGTCACGGGGCTAGGCAAAGCCCCAATATTTTGCGTTTTCAGCCCAGGATGCCAGGGCTGCGACAGGTGTAGTCCCCTAACCCCTGGCCTGACAAACCGGGAAATGAAGCGATCCCAACACACACACACACATTTGGAGGGCTATTCCTGAAACCTCACATTTATATATGCCATTGAAATCAGGAGGAGACGCAAGTTCTAACACATTTCCTGTGCAAAATTTCAGAAAAGAGCCTCCCAGAAACCCTTCTCTCACCGGAGGAAACCTCCGCAGTCAGCACTGTATTCAAGTGTCCCAGCCTAGCACTCGAATTGTTCGGTCTCTGCGACTGGTGCTAAGGACACAATGCACGTAACTGCCCCGACTCAACGCAGAACTGCCACAGAACGCATTAGAAAACAATTTAGTCCCGGAGAATCCAACTGCAGGGTTATTCAGAGACCGAGACAGTGAGGGATGCGCCAGGACAGGGGGACAGGACAAACGAAAGGAAAAGCGCTACGAAAAACAAACACTTGCAAAGAAAACACCTTTTCCATGTTTAATTTGTATATTCATTTTTCAAGTTTCACATTCATCGTCTGTTTTGCCTTGATTGTAATTATACCCCTCAAAGCTGATTCAAGTTATTTTATAAAATAGAAGCAGGAAACAACTTGTGTCAGAAGTGAGCTCTGAGAACAGATAATGACTGAGTGCAGAGCAGAAGAGTCAGACGTATTTTTCAATGTGTTTTAAAAAATAGTCACTTCGGTGCTTGGCTGCAAGAACAACAGGTATTAGGGATTTAAACTGCATTTGGTTTTAGGTAAAAAAAATAAGTGTTTTCTTTTATTACAGGATTTCTGCTGGCAGAAATGAAGAATAAAGCTTGAAACACTATTTCAATGTGTTCCTTAATACGCATTTTCCTCTAGTAAAACCAGCAGGGAAAGTGTCCAAATTACTCTCCACTAAATGCCAGTATTATATTTCCAGTAAAAGTCTAGTTCAACCAGGCATCAAAAATATTTCCACATCAGATCCTTTTAGAATCAAACTCTCCAGAGAACGTTGTTGTCCATAACTACACTTCACCTGATCCCTGTGTTCAATGTTTTGTTTTATATTTGAACTTAAGATGACATTTCTACAAATTCTGCTATGTTAAAAAATTAATTCAATGCACATTTGGATGCAAGTACATAGAGAAGGCACTTTTAAACAACAAAAACCCCACCTCTAATATCTCATTATTAAAGCCACTGGAAAAAATATTAGCCTTTGGGATTTCTGTCTCTAAACTATTTACAACATAATAGCTCCAATGAAGCGTCACAAGAAATGTACACTGTATTACACATATAGTTGTAACAAACACTGGGAAGAATCTATAGAAATAACAACAACAACAAAATCTGGAATCAGAGATGAAAGCCTGAAGAAAACGCTCCAATTCGTAAAGAAAAATCCTAATTGCTTTTCAGTAGTTTGCTTATTTTTGCTTCAAAGCACCTCCCCTTGAAAATCTATAAAACTATGGAAATGCTCCAATTCTACAGAAATTCCTTTGTTGGAAATGCAGTAAAGTAGAACTTTAAAAACAACCGCAAGATAATTTCTCCAAGAGAAATTTTACCTGTTTAGAATAAATAAATAAACGCAGTTAGAGCAGCTCTCCAAAAACTAACAAATGATGCTGGATATTTCTCTCAGCCCTGGATGTCAAACCACAGAACAAGAATAAAGCATTTGCAAGTCTCCAAAAGGAGACCTTGCAATTGGAATTCACATCTTTGCCAAGTGAAAGCTTTTCGGCTGTTGTCACCGTCTCATTGTCATTCCACTCACTGTGGGTTCCCCAGGGTCCAGAACAGGAGTCCCGGCATTATTAACATAGCAGATTAATAGCAGTGGGAAAAGACATTTTCACAAACATGCTAAATATTAATATTAATCGATAACAATTTATATTTCCTAACGTGAGCCAGACAAACATACCCCAGGCGTGGAGGAGAGGAGGGAGGGCAGAGCAAGGAAAGGGACAGTGCCAACAGACTGTACGGAATAAAAGGGAAGCAGTGAATCACAGATTCACAGATTCACAGATTTCTCTAGGTTGGAAGAGACCTCAAGATCATCGAGTCCAACCTCCGACCTAACACTAAGTACTCCACTAAACCATATCCCTAAGCTCTACATCTAAACGTCTTTTAAAGACCTCCAGGGATGGTGACTCCACCACCTCCCTGGGCAGCCCGTTCCAATGCTTAATAACCCTTTCGGTAAAGAAGTACTTCCTAACATCCAACCTAAAACTCCCCTGTCGCAACTTTAGCCCATTCCCCCTCGTCCTGTCACTAGGCACGTGGGAGAATAGACCAACCCCCACCTCTCTACAGCCTCCTTTCAGGTAACTGTAGAGAGCGATGAGGTCGCCCCTGAGCCTCCTCTTCTCCAGGCTGAACAAGCCCAGCTCCCTCAGCCGCTCCTCGTAAGACTTGTTCTCCAGACCCCTCACCAGCTTGGTCGCCCTTCTCTGGACTCGCTCGAGCACGTCCATGTCCTTTCTGTAGCGAGGGGCCCAAAACTGAACACAGTACTCGAGGTGCGGCCTCACCAGAGCCGAGTACAGGGGCACAATCACTTCCCTCGACCTGCTGGCCACACTGCTTCTTATACAGGCCAGGATGCCGTTGGCCTTCTTGGCCACCTGAGCACACTGCTGGCTCATATTCAGCCGACTATCCACCAATACTCCCAGGTCCTTCTCGGCCAGGCAGCTTTCCAGCCACTCATCTCCCAGCCTGTAGCTCTGCTTGGGGTTGTTGCAGCCCAGGTGCAGGACCCGGCACTTGGCCTTGTTGAACTTCATGCAGTTGACCTCAGCCCATCGCTCCAGCCTATCCAGATCCTCCTGCAGAGCCTTCCTGCCCTCGAGCAGATCGACACACGCACTTAGCTTGGTGTCATCTGCAAACTTACTGAGGGTGCACTGGACGCCCTCATCCAGATCATCGATAAAGATATTAAAGAGGACCGGCCCCAGTACCGAGCCCTGGGGGACTCCACTAGTGACCGGCCTCCAACCAGATTTGACTCCATTCACCACAACTCTCTGGGCCCGGCCATCCAGCCAGTTTCTAACCCAGCGAAGCGTACGCCAGTCCAAGCCACGAGCAGCCAGTTTCTTGAGGAGAATGTTGTGGGGAACGGTGTCAAAAGCCTTACTGAGGTCAAGGTAGACCACGTCCACAGCCTTTCCCTCATCCACCAAGCGCGTCACTTGGTCATAGAAGGAGATCAGGTTCGTCAAGCAGGACCTGCCTTTCATAAACCCATGCTGACTGGGCCTGATCGCCTGCTTGCCCTGCAAGTGCCGCGTGATGACCCTCAAGATAATCTGCTCCATGAGCTTCCCCGGCACTGAGGTCAAACTGACAGGCCTATAGTTCCCCGGGTCTGCCCTCCGGCCCTTCTTATAGATGGGCGTCACATTGGCTAGCCGCCAGTCAACCGGGACCTCCCCCGATAGCCAGGACTGCCGATAAATGATGGAAAGCGGCTCGGCCAGCTCCTCCGCCAGTTCTCGCAGTACCCTCGGGTGGATCCCATCAGGCCCCATCGACTTGCGCACATCCAAGCTCCGTAGCAGGTCGCCAACCATTTCCTCATGGATAGCGAAGGCCACATCCTGCTCCCCATCCCCTTCCACCAGCTCAGGGCACTGGGTGTCCGGAGAACAACCGGTATTGCCGCTAAAGACTGAGGCAAAGGCGGCATTAAGCACCTCAGCCTTTTCCTCATCCTTAGTAACTAGGTTTCCCCTCGCATCCAGTAAAGGATGGAGATTCTCCCTAGTCCTCCGTTTCGCGTTGATGTATTTGTAAAAGGATTTTTTGTTGTCTTTAACGGCAGTAGCCAGATTGAGCTCCAGATGAGCTTTGGCCTTTCTAATTTTCTCCCTGCACAGCCTCGCTACATCCTTGTAGTCCTCCTCAGTGGCCCGCCCTTTTTTCCAAAGATTATAAACCCTCTTTTTTCTGCTAAGCTCCAGCCGCAACTCTCTGTTGAGCCAGGCCGGTCTTCTTCCACGCCGGCTCATCTTTGGGCACGTGGGGACGGACCGCTCCTGTGCCATCACGATTTCCTTCTTGAGGAGCGCCCAGCCTTCCTGGACTCCTCTGCCCTTCAGAACCGCCTCCCAAGGGACTCGGCCAACCAGCGTCCTGAGCAGCTCAAAGTCAGCCCTCCGGAAGTCCAAGACAGCAGTTTTACTGGTCCCCTTCCTGGCCTCGCCAAGAATAGAGAACTCTACCATTTCGTGGTCACTCTGCCCCAGACAGCTTCCGACCACCACATCTCCCACCAGTCCTTCTCTGTTTGTGAAGAGAAGGTCTAGCGGGGCACCACCCCTGGTAGGTTCACTGACCAGCTGCGTCAGGAAGCTATCTCCCACGCTCTCCAGAAACCTCCTAGACTGCTTTCTCTGTGCCGTGTTGTGTTTCCAGGATATGTCCGGGAAGTTGAAGTCCCCCACGAGGACAAGCGCCGACGATTTTGCAACTTCTGTCAGTTGCCTATAAAACTCCTCATCCGTCTCCGCATCCTGGTTCGGCGGTCTATAGCAGACCCCCACCAGGATGCTAGCCTTGCCGGCCTTCCCACGGATCCTAACCCACAGGGATTCAACCTTATCATTCCCAGCCTGGAGTTCCACAACATCAAAAGATTCTCTAATGTAGAGAGCCACGCCACCACCTCTTTTGTGCTGCCTGTCCCTCCTGAAGAGCCGATAGCCAGGCATTGCAGCACTCCAGTCGTGGGAGCGGTCCCACCACGTCTCCGTGATGGCAACCAAGTCGTAGCCTGCCTGCTGCACGATGGCTTCCAGCTCCTCCTGTTTGTTACCCATGCTGCGTGCATTAGTGTAGATGCACTTCAGCTGGGCCATCGCCTTCTTCCCCGGCCTAGCCATTGTTTCCCCCGGCACAGCTCCAACAGGCCTTGTTTGAGCCCCGTCCCCCTTCTTACCTAGTTTAAAGCTCTCTCTATGAGCCCCGCCAGCTCCTGGCCTAGGATCCGTTTTCCCCTTGGAGATAGAGACCCGTCTGGGGCCATCAGGCCGGGTGCCGAGTAAAGCTCCCCATGGTGAAAAAACCCAAAATTTCTATGCTGGCACCAGCCTCTGAGCCACCTATTAACCACATGAGCTTTCCGCGTCCTCTCCGTGCCTCTCCCTTCCCCCGTAGGGATAGACGAAAACACCACCTGCACTCCCGCTCCCTCCACCAATCGTCCCAGCCCCCTATAGTCCTGTTTGATGGCCCTGAGGCTTCTCTTTTCAACATCATCGCTGCCAGCCTGGACTATCAAAAGCGGGTAATAGTCAGAGGGGCGAACCAGGTTTGGAAGCTTCCTGGTAACGTCTCTGACCCTGGCCCCAGGGAGGCAGCAGACTTCCCTATGTGTGGGGTCAGGCCGACAAATAGGGCCCTCCGTTCCCCTGAGGAGGGAGCCGCCCACAACAATCACCCTTCTTTCTTTCTTGGTGGAGGCAGTCCTGAGGCGTGGAGTCAACTTCCTCACCTCAGGCATCCTCCCGGGTAGGCTTCCTACCTCATCCTCACCCACGGGTCTCTCGAGCCCCAGGGCCTCAAACCTATTGTTCAAGGGCACCTGGGAAGGCGGTGCCGGCAGGGGAGGGCATCTCCTGCGAGGTCGAGCAGGGACCTGTCTCCATTCCTCCTCAACTCGCAGGTCCCCTCCCTCTGCCCGATGGCAACAGGGCAGGGGGTCCACCCCCCTTTGGGGCGTCTCACCCTGGTCCCTCTCCCTCCGCTCCTGCAGGGAGTTGCTCCACCAGTCTATCTCCCGCTCGCACTCCCTGATATCCCTCAGTCTCTGCACCTCTTCCTTGAGTTCCGCCACCATGCGGACCAGGTCGTCCACCTGCTCGCACCTCACGCAAGCAGTCTCCCTGCCTCCCGCCGATGGCAGCAAAAGGCTCAGGCACTCCCCGCATCCTGAGACCTGAACTGCCGCATGTTTGGACGGGCAGTCGGTCTGGGTGTGCACTGACTTCCTAGAGAAGGCACCGTGCCTGGTGGAGACCATTGTAGCCCAGCTGACAGGAGAGTGCCGTTAGAGGAATTGTCCCTAAGGGCGGGTGTGAGCGCTCCGCCCTGCCTGCGCCAACTGCCTCGCTAACTGCCGCGTCACTCCCTGTTTGCCGGCCCTGTTCGCCGCGCTCCTGGTCGCTCGCGCTCCCTAAGGACTGCCTTTGAACGGCCGGGGGGAGGAGCTGACGCTGTCGCTGCTGGCCCCGCCTACGCTTCGGCAGCCTCCCTCACGAGGGCTGCCGGTGCCTGGCGGCTCCCTCACGTAGGCTCGATGCCCGAAAAATAGCCCTGCCTGTCCCGATCCCGCGCTCCGCTGCAGCACGCGTCTGCCCCGGAGCCGGTCGCCTCGGCAAGTGGCTCTGAAAAGGCGGTGGTGCCCGATTTAAAAGGCCCGCCGCTGACGCTGTCGCTGACGCTGTCGCTGACGCTGTCGCTGCTGGCCCCGCCTACGCCTCGGCAGCCTCCCTCACGAGGGCTGCCGGTGCCTGGCGGCTCCCTCACGTAGGCTCGATGCCCGAAAAATAGCCCTGCCTGTCCCGATCCCGCGCTCCGCTGCAGCACGCGTCTGCCCCGGAGCCGGTCGCCTCGGCAAGGCGGGCCAATGCGGGAATCAATGCGGGACAGAGGACTGAGCCGTGAGGTGGGTGTCAAAAGCAGAGCTCTGTTTTCAGAGGAACAGAGGCACACATTTTAATGCCATGGTATAAGTTGGATTTTCCATCCCTGGCCAAAAAAAATTCCAGTGAAGCTCACCAACTTTATATCACGCTATAAACAGCAGAGCTCTGCAAAAACAGTGAAAAACTGCTCCGTGCTATTTTTGCCATCCTTAGTAACACTCTGCTCTGCAAACTGTATTTTCCTCAGCACTCGTAACCCTACATATGTATTTTTAATTCAGACATGCAAAAATTTACCCAATTTCTAGATTGGTATTTGAAGCCTGCCCTGTACTCAGCTTATTTTCTACCAGCTGCACTTTCTACTGTAAAGAAAAAAAAATCTTTATAACTTGTTGCATTTTTCTAATGATTTATCCCAGTAAACTTTTTAAAATTCAGTTTTTGAAAGTCTTTATCATTATCTCACATACTTTTAATGACAAGCAGCAGACGAACACCAGAAGATGGATGCACAGTGCTGTTACTAGTGAGGTTCCCATATTATCCACTGCGTAATGCCCGTGCTGGTTAAATCAAATCAAAGCATTGCAGCTCAGGACCTCTTGGCAGAATACAAATTCTGCTGCATCCCTGAGCCTCCTCAACTGGAAACGGCTTGCCCATTATCTATGGATTCACCTCCAAAACATGCGGACTGCTGTGGGGTTTTAACGTCAGCCCCTGCCTGGCCTTGGGTTCTCTTTCAGTGCCCCTGCACATCCTTAACTTTCCTCTAGAGTCCGCAAAGCCCGGTGCTGGGCTTGAAACCATGAGAGCCGCAAATATTTGTGTTTTCTCTGTGTCTGAGCAGCTCCTGGGCATCTGGAGAGCCCTGTGACCACACTGCCAGTCCTTCCTCCGGAGCTGTTAGAAGCAGGAGCTACCAGCTGATTTGTCAGGTACGCAATTACCCAGAAATTGATGATGCAGCTTCACAGAGGGGAAAACATCGCAAGGATCAAGCACTGCGGATGGCAACTGAACCCAAGATTTGCATCTGACCTTCGTGGCTGAGGCACACCTCTGGCTAAATCATCCCGTCAGCTTCCAGCTCGTGTGCAACCAGGTTTCAAGCATGCAAATGAGGAAAATTTGGTAAAGTCTGCCTTAGAGGTCTGGCAAATATTTCCCACCATTAAGCTGGGGAATCAAGTTACTGATATTATGGGAATAAAATCGAAGTCCTTTCCTTGACCAGGCACCCTTCCTCCAGCTACCAGTGCTCTGAGGGATTACAGAAATGTTTAACCAATATGAAAAAGTGGAATTTCAATGGGGCAGGCGATGACAATAAGGAACACAATTTTCATTTTAAATCTGGTTCTCTGCAGAAATCTTTATTTATCCTCAAAAGGTTTCCGTGTTTGCACGGTGAGCACCTCTCTGCAGACATTACCGTTTTCTGCATTTTTTTCCTGATCACTCAAGTGCTCTTTAAAGACGGGCTTTCCTCTCTGTTAGAAAAGCGAAAGCGTCTGACGCAGCACTAAGCATCTGTTTAATCCGAGTGCGTTTTTCCACCGAAACCTGCTCACAAGCCACTTCTGACCGAGAAAGTACTCCTAGCCTATTTTGGGTAAAATTTAGGACAGGAACAGGGGTAAGTCCAACACACGGCAGTGGGAGGTAACACTACTACATAACCTTCCCCTAGCGCTTTGTGACAAATACTGTTAAACAGGTAGGCTTTCGGGGCACTTTGCAGATGGGTTACGGGACTTGCCCGAGCAGCTGCTAAGAAATGCCAAGCCGCAGCCACGACATTTGTCGGAATCCCGTGATCTCCAATGGAAATTCACCCGATTCCTGGGAACTCTGCAGTACTTCTAGAGCCATTCAACTTCCCAGTCACACCATAGTATTCTTATGGCTTAGCTTGACAGATCCATTAGCATCATTATTTTTAAGCTGATTTCATCAGGATCGGTTTTAAGTCGCCATAGGGGAAGCGGTGGCAGCACGAGGACGACGGGGCGTTTGCAGCACACGCACCCACGTACGGAGGCACAGCATCCTGCTTCCCCCTGCTCGCTTCCAAACCAACCCTGGTGTGTTGCACCCACCACCTGGCCCTATTTAAAGCCACAACATTATTCTAAAAAGGATTATTTATACTAAAAACGCTCCCGGGACTACTGTATTTGTATTTCAGGGCTGCTGCATCCCTTATTTCCTCACTGCTCTAATATAGCCTGAGGCTGAGCGGGTGAAATGACTTGCGATGCCACTGTAATTTTTATCAAGGCTTGTTCCTGGTAAAAAGCCTCTTTGTTTCAAAGAAATGTGATTTGGCCTTTTTCCTCCTCTGCTCTATTCCTTGGTTAATATACCACTTCCACTTGCCCTGGGGCTAAGAAAGGTATTCCATGGAATTGGTCAAATCTCACTGTTTTTCTTCTAAATCACAACTGGCTTTTTTTCCTCGACCCTTGCTAAGCACTATCTAAGCTGACAGTCTGAACTTGAGATTTATTTGTGCCTTAACTCTTCAACTCCTGGACTTTCACAGGCACACGGCCACGTTAAACAGATGCACGTCAAGACTGGTCAATCTGCTGTAGCAAAAGACTGCAGCGATTGCGAGCAAGAGAGGAGGGAGGAACGCTGGCTGATGTTATTTAGCAGTGGAAGCAAATGCAGCCATCTCTGGAAGAGCTATGGTCAGCCTCGCATTCATTTAATAGAATCTGAAAACAAGTATCTGCTGCCCAGCTGATAACTTTCAGTCTGATTCATGTAGTTTAAAAAACACTTTTCAAGGATAATCACAGAAAAGCATATTAGAATATAATAGGCATAGAAAAATACATAGTGAACCACTAGGAATTTAGATGTGACATTGTGGAAGCTCCTATTCCATGCTGAAAACAATTCTCTCTCACAAATTTATATTGCAGCAGCTTGATATGACTTAACTACAGCACAAATTATTTAAAAAAAAAATTAAAAAATGTCCTCTTCAAATAAAAAGTGCAGGTTAACAAAAATATACAAAAGAAAAAAAAAGAGGGGTAAAGATAGCTAATGGGTTCCAATACGTTGGATATACATTGGACAACGATGTACAGGGACATGGAGCCCTGGGCAACCTGATCTAGTGGGTGGCATCCCTGCCCAGGGCAGGGGTTGGAACTGGGTGGTCTTTAAGGTCCCTTCCAACCCAACCGTTCTGTGATTGTATGATAGGCAGAGGCCCATAGCAGTAAGTTAAAAATAAATAAATAAAAAAGAAAAAAGGGCTCCCTCAAGTAAAAGGCATGATTAAAATTGCAGCTGAAAAACAAAAAACATGAGAGAACAGGGAAAAGAAACCTGAGTCTACAGATCCACCATTCTTCTGCTAGACTGGCTCCACCAGGAGATGCGCTGTAACTGGCTTTAGGGAAGCTTTAACCCTTCCCCAGGTGCCATTACGCTTCCACCTCATCTTGTGGAAACGGGAGACAAACCCAGCCCCACAGCGCGCTGGGCAGGGAGCTTCCCGCACCTCTACGGATTCCAACTGAAGCACCAAAACTGCTGCCCTAGGGAACACCGAGCGCTGGCAGCACGAGATGAGTAAATCCAGGAGCCTTCCTACCAGGTGAGGCAGCCAACCCCTGTGAAACAGATTTTGGAGACGGGATCCGACCCTTTTGCTGTGCAACTGGGGCTGCTCCACTCTGCGTCACTACCAACAAAACAAGGAACTGAGACCAAAGCTCTTGGAGGAACATTATTCTTTCAAAACTCCTCATGGCAATCCCACAAGAAATCACACAATCTTGAAATTTTATTTCACTGGGAAGAAAGTTCAGATTTTTATTTTTTTTAATAGTATGCTTTAAAATATTTCCGTTCAACATTGCCAAATCATTTCAAGTTCAAGATATTTAGCATGACTTTACGGAACAGCCAACATTTCAGCCTTGTTTAAAAAAAATCCCTTTCTTGTTGGAAGCTAAATAATATTAATAAACTCCCACACGGCAAGTGAGATTTATTCAACAAATATTGTCCAGCCCCACCAGAAACTTTGTGCAATTGAACACGCATGGTTCTTGGCCTGCTTTCCTCGTACCAAATAGCTGCGTATAAGCTCACCGATAAGTTACCAAAAATGTGAATGGATCTGCAGCTTCCTGGGCAAAGCCAAAATAACATGCATTTTATTAAATATGGGATTGTTTCATTTTAGGAAGTTCCGGTGGACTTTTCAAATGAACAGACAGGTTCTTTGTCTTATGTACCAGAAAGAATTTGGTTTTATGCACTGTAACACTTAACCCAGATTTGGTATTGCTTAAACGAATTTTAATTTATTCTTTCTCTCTCACTGACAAATAGGATAGATTTTCCTACGAAATACATGCCAAAACCTGTGTCCAAGTACACTAATAAAATATACTTCAAAAGTAAAAGCTGTGGCAAGATGTTCACTGGTCTCTGCACTTATACCATTCTCATAGTACGCTGTATATATTATAAACTATTGCAATATTTTTAGACACCGCGAAACTGCTCAGGTTTGGAATCAAATTCCTCATTTACCAGCACTGGAAATCACTGCACACATTTGGGAGCATAAGGGAGGATCACTTCACCTCAAAGAAAACATTAACAATAAATCATTATCCAATAAACTATGCATTTTTGCAGGGGAAACATGAGTTAAGAACCTAACGGGATCTTTAACAATCAAAATCAACCAAAACTTTGCTTTATGTTTCATCTGAAAGAGAGCATCTCCATCCTGAATTACATGACAGCTAATAAACTCCAATGCAGGAATTTTCCCTACTGTTCAGCAGTTTTGTTCAGCAATTTAAACAAATTTCTAAACCTTGCTACCCATAAAATCATATCCACATAAAATGGATTAAAATCACAAAACTTTTTAAATGTCTTTCTGTGTTTTTGTGGTTCTTCAAGATTGTTTTCTTTGATGCAGCAACAAATGTTTAAATTCAGATTAAATTCAGCAGGAAAGAAGTTCATTAAGCAAAGCACAACCCAACAGGGCACGAACCCTTAACTTCTCCCAAGACAGTATCTATGCCATATTGCTAAAAGAAATGCATTTTAAAGAAGTATAAATATTTATTCTTGTGTTCATCAGGATAGACTCTGTTGGGACATCTTTGCAGAAAACAGAAGAAATGCAGCATGCTACATAGCCTCTCCTCCAGAACTTAAAAAAAAACAAAAAACAAAACAAACAAAAAAACCTCTAATCCCCCCATTTTTTCTGCACCCCAGATAGCCAAGAATATGAAATTCTGGGAAATGTAAAAGATTTCTGTACAGGTCAAGTGCTGGTTTTCTTCATATACGCAACTCATTATAATGGTAAAATCGCTTGAAGAAGATTTCCTCTATGTATCAAGTAGAACAAATAAAGCTTTATGGCCGAGCTATTAGACATTTGTTTTGTCCTTAATACTAGGATTTTCAATTGGGCCTTCGTTGGTCTGCTTGGCAAGAGTACAAAGACTGCAGCTAAGGCACGTAACGAGGGGCCGAGCACAGCTCCCGATCTCTTCCGTGAGAGTGCATCGGCTCCGAGAACCGCCGCCACCAGGAACCGAGCGGGGTTCCCACCGGTCCCTCGGGAATCCAAGGCACTGATGGGCTGCACCTTGCGTACTCCAGAGACACGGGCACCTATACAGCAATCATCTCAATAATACAACACTGCTCAGCAGCACAGGCAGAATCAGAAGTCCTCATGCAACCAAGCCAAACTCTTCTGCCATTACCCATGCCGGGTAGCTCACTAGTTAACAGGTAATCGAGTACCAGTTCCTCCTGCAACACCAAAACACGCTGCTGACTCAAGGATTACGCCTTTCTCTTGCTCTCTTGCCCCTTTCTCCAGCCCAGCCTCGGAAGCTGTGGGGTCAGGAAGCCTCCCCAGCAGAGGAGCATCCTGCACCGGGCTCGGCAGCGAGCACCCAGGGCTCTGAGTGCCGGCGGGCAAGGAACCGGTGGGAAGGGAGCCGCCGGCAGCAGCGCTCCATGGCCTTGCCGACGTGTGAGCCCAAGGACAGGCAGGCACTCTGGACATGGTGTGAATGACCAGAGGGAGGGACCACTTACTAATATTTAACGTTCATCTCCATCATATCGGATCACATCTCTTTTGTTTTCTCTCTCTCCCCTCTCCCGATGCAAACACGGACACAACTTTCAAAAAGCCCGTGTGCGTCTGAACAGACCCCTCTGGAGCACAAACAAAATCCCCAACGCTTGCCACATCCCATCACAACCGTAATAAAGATGTTTATAGTTTTAACCGTCAAATAAAGTGCTTAATTCCACCGAGCTTGTCCCCTCCACTCAGTCACTCCACAGCTTCATTTAGCAGGCCAGTGGTAAAAAAAATTCATTAATTTTTATTAACAGGGAGAGCCATTTGTTCCCTGTGACAATATTTGACTTGTCGAAATGATTTTCACCTCTGCCATGAGGTGCGCGCTCCCCACATACATCACCCGATTACTCCAGGAGCGGCCAGAGTTGCAGTCATTAGCCAGTGAATTAACGACAATCCACAGCGCTATTAATCACGCTGACAAAAGCGTTAGCTTGCTGCTGACCCGAGCACGGCTCTGGGACACGAGCAGAGGAAAGGAGAGCACAGCCACAGGGCTAGGAAAGAAAGGATTGGTTTTTTTTTAAGCTGCTGAGGCAGGGAAAAAAAGGGATAGAGAAAGAGAAATTAGATAGTTAGTAACAGCAGAGCGGGAGCACGCTGCACATGAAAATCGAGGAAGGCACAGAGGTTACAGGAGAAGGAGGGAAGGAGAAGCATCGAGTCACCTCCTGTAACTCAGAGCACAAGGTATTAATTCCTCTCTAATTGTCCAGGGAGCTCAAGGAGCCCAATCCACCGACTTTCACCAGGCCGCAGCGAGCCCCCAGAGGACGTGCCGTGGGCTGCCTGCCCCGCCAGCATCCCCGCTCACCGCCAGCGGCCTCGTGCACGTGAGGCCATGCTTGGGGATGGAAGGATCTGGCCAGGAGGATCCCAGCACCGATACCACCACGGCTCCTTGCCCCTTCGCCTTCCAAGGGGAAGCCAGAGCAGGCCGCGGTGCCGGCCTACCGAACCAGCAGCGCCTGGCCGGGGCGGCCCTGGGGAACACAGCTGGCTGACCAAAGCTCGTTGCCAAAGGCCTCTGCGCTGTGCCCTTGAAAATTTCAAGTAACCACATTTCATAGCGAAGTTAATGAATGCTCCTATCCCACTTCCAAGCTGCTGGCTTTCGGCTCACACAGCGCCAGCCACTTGTGCCTGGAAACAGTTGGAAAGAAACCGTCGGTGTAACACGCGGCGCTTCCTGGCATACAGACCCCGTTGTTGTTTTAACACGGCTTCTAATTTCAAGTTTCTGAACACTGCACAAAATACTCGGAAAAGATACCCACCAAACTTGACCGCTACAATTCTCTGAAAACGCTTTATTTTTTTAAATGGCACAGCCTGCTGTGTTCTTTATGGCAGCGCTGTGGTAATCAAAACCAATACGAGCATTTGACTGCAATTTTTAATTGAAAAACACTGTCAGCAGAAACAACCAAAAAGGGAAATGTGAAGAAACACAGTTCTCGTATGAATGCATGAGGAAGGAAAGACCTACACATGCACTGGGGTAGGGGAATAATAGGGAAAAGAACGAATCTTTGCAATAATTTTGAATGTTCCCGCTGTATTGTACAAGCAGTGGTTAAGAAACTGCATTCTTTCAGTCTTGCCCTGTACCATCAATGCGTAACTCCCACTAAAGGCAGCCTCAACAGTGCGACCATTCAAAGTTATGAAGATAATAAAACCATGGTGAGAATTCCAAAAATCTGTTTAGAAAGTTTTTGCTGCTTTTTTTTTTTCCATTCATGACCTAATAGGGGATTTAACAGAGAATTTTCAGAAGTGCTCAGTGGATTCTTCCCCCAATTATGAAAGCACATACAGCGGGACGCTGTAACCGCACTGCTGCAACACGCCGCGGGCCAGCAATGCTCCCTGCACTCTCAGCTCCCTCAGTGACAGTTTATCTTTCTCTAAAAATCTTTTTTTAAAAGCAGTGGAACTGCTCCTAAGCAGGTTGACCATGTTTCGCTTTTACCACGCACAATAATTTTAGAACCTGTTTCTTGTTACTCACTTTCACCGGTTTAATTCTCCTTTTGCAGCGAGGAATGTCATGAGGAAAGCCGGGTTCGGAAATCCATGATTTCCTGTCAGTTAATTCATTTCAGCAAAACAGAAGGCAAGGTGATATTCCTGTTTAATGTTGCAACTCAGATACAGTAATAACCAGGGGCTGTAAGGGATTCCATCTGCTGCCATTTTCCCTGCACTACTGACAGCACCGAGTACCCACCTTGTGCCAATTTATACTCCTCCACCCTGAAGCCATTTTGTCCCATTTACAACTTCTAAGAATTTGAACATCAAAGCAGGAACAAGAACTGATCTAGGTGCAAACCACTAACCCCGCTTCTACAGCGCGCTGCTCTCCCATTCGGATTAGCGAAGTTTCCTATGGGTTTTGCACAGTACGATCGACCGCCTGCCATTTTTCAATAAATTAGTTTTGATGCAAAAATTGCATCAGCATCGTACCTTCAATCTGTGCCACGTGGAACACCTGTCAGGAGCCTGCTGTTTCAGGGCCAGTCCAGCAGTGTCACCCAACAAGGCTTTAAGTGTGAACACCACGCCAGGCAGCCTGAAACATCTCGCCCAGGCCGGGCCCTTCCTCCCTCCCCAGCCAGTTCCTGGGCTCACAGCGAGCACAGCCAGCGGGGGACAGGATGGAAAGATGTGGCAAGAAGCTCTCAGCCTTCCTGCCCCTTCAGCCCAGTGGCACCCACACTGGTTACACTCCCCGGTATCGCCTCTGAAGGTTCTCATTAAGTCTCAATAGATAAATCCAGAAGGATCTCCTATAAAACTTGGTGCAACTCCAAGTCCTGGAGAGATCCCCACACATATAACTACGCACGACACAACACTTTTTCCCCCTGTATGGCCCAGAAACCCTCTGGTTCAGCCATACACCGTGGCGAGATGGTTCACATTCCAGGCTGGCTAAAAACACCACCAAAACGCAAGGTCTTCTCTTCCCTGCGACTTGTACGCTGCCAGGCCACAGCATACAACAGTCAACTGCAGTTGAACAAGCAATTTTCCTGCCTTTGAAGCTATTATTACAAAAAATATTTAAGACAAAAATATTTTTATATTTTGTTTCTGACTGGCAAGCAATAGTCCCGCATTGTTTGAAGTATTAACTGTTCCTGAAGGGAATTTAAAAGTTTTCTCTGTAAGAGGAAAAATTCTTATGCTCTCCTCCAGGTGTCCAAACGACTGTTATATTTCTCTGTTTATTTTTCAGGAAAAAATGCAGATGCACTGAAAATATACCAATCAATATTAGTATTTCCTTTTCAATTAGAACTAAGTACAGCTACTGCTACTGTCTTCTAATATTACCTATTAATAATATCATCTGCCTGGATAAACAAAAACAAACCAATACCCTTTTCCCCAGATGCTTAAGAAAACTCTATGCCCTGTAGAGAACACTTAAAAAAATAATTTTTTTTGTTATCTTCTGTATCTTTCCAGCATTTAAACTTAGGTTGCACAGCACCAAACTTCTGCAAACTCCACTTCTGCACCTAGTTTGGTGCTAAGCCTTTCCTTTTACGTTCCTTTCAAGGCTATTTCCATTCCAGCCCCTTTCAAGAGCTCATTTCACATCTCACCTGAAAATGTTTTTTTCTGTGTCTTTTTTGTGTTTCTTCCTCTGTTACCTATTGCTTAATTCTGCAGCAGATTTAGAATACTATTAGCATGGAAATTACCATAGAAGGTTCTGCTGAAATAACATATCAGAAAATTACTTTCCTTAAAACAATGATGGATTCTTTATCTCTTTTGATTTTTAAAATATTTTTCTTCGAGAAAATAGATGTCTGGCTTTGAAAAAGACCATCTTTTACTTGCCTGGGACAAGGCATAGATTCAGAGTACTTAGCATCACTGCTCGTGTTCCATCCAGCAAGAAGACAGAAAGTAAAGTTATTTGTTAAAAAAAACTCTTTTGGCTGAGCAAACGCCAGGTTTGATGCATGACTAGCAGCCAGCACAGCTCTGAGACGGTGAACAAATGAGCTTTTCACTGTTTATTTTTGTGAGCTCTCAGCCATTCATGAGCTCTTCCAATTGAACGCAGCTCCCAGTTTTAATTGCAGCACCCCTGTGTTTCTTAGGTCTGTGCTCTACACCTCTAACAAAGTGAGGAGAAAAACATTAGGATGTTCATGGACAGTAAGTGATAAAAGCTGTGAAAGCACGCTGCAGCTGCCCCACAAGGTACTTCAAGAAATTTTCTCCAACCAATTCCAGGATATGATCCTTGCTGTCCTGGATCGTGAATGTTTTAGTTCATTCCCAAAGCAAAAATTCAGTTAAAGAGATCAATGCCTATAAAATCACAGCAGATTTTTTTCAAGGTTTTGAATTAACTGAAAAAAGAAAAAAAAAGAAAAAGAAAAACAGAATAATGTAAATTGTTTAGATAACCCAAAAAGCCTAACTCAATTCACAATAGAATCTGTATTTTCTAAATCTGGAACATCTTAGTCCTTTCACGATTTCTCTTTTCCTTTTTTTAAATTTAGGTCATTTCAGGTCAGAACTATTTTTTTTTTTTTTAGCTTTTGTGAAATAAAAAGCTTCAAAAAAATAATATAGCTCTTTTCATGTTTTCATGATTTTCCATTGTTCTGATCAAAACTACTTTCTAAATTTTACCTCCAATATCTTTTTTCTTCTATAAATCAAACAGCTGTTAAAAAACACCACCACCACTACTTTAATCCTGGACAGATACACTATATAGAGATAGCAGTTTACTACTCATGTCATTTTTCTGGTATTCTAAGATCCGTGGAGGCATTTACATAAATACAGGTAAACAGGGTAAACGAATCTGCACTCAGGCATCTTCACAGTTGTCCAAACCAGCATCCACGTCAAGTTTGCCTGTTTTCGTACACACAGATTCAGAAATCTGGAGATCACAAAAAGGAAAATCTGGCGCTTAATGTTTTTTCCGTACCACTTTCTGGCTGCTTTATATCTTCTTCTGAAATGCATGGTGAATGAAAACATTAAATGTTTCACAGACTTTTTAACTTAGGGTCTTCATCCCCACATATTTTTCATATTACTCATATTCCCCTGCTTGAGTTAAACTCAAACAGGCCTGGAACAACTTCATTAACATAAAACCACATGATAATAGGAAACAGAGCCTTTTAATGGTTTATTTTCTTATTATCTTGTGATATATTTCATCTTCTCCCCCTTTTCAGAGTGCTACTACATTCTGTTTTCACTCTGCTTGCTGGTTCCAAGCGAGCCCTGGCTTGGCAGCAGGGAGCAATCACACACCGAACAGCAGATTCCATTAAGTCCAGGCACTTTCAAGCTCCCAAGCTACAAAACGCAATGTCACTACCTTCGTACACGCGTTAGGCCCAAACTTTTCACGCCCCGAAACATCTTCCACTGGCAGACCCGGGCTGCAGCCCGGCAGCCCTGCGGTCGCCCAGCGCAGTCGGTAAAAGCGCGGCCCCGCTATCTGCTGAAGGAAACCCGCGAACCCGGCCCGTCCTGCCAGTTCCTTTGCTCGCTCTCGCTTCGCAGCTCTCTCCTTGGGATGTAGGAGCACCGCAGAAGCCAAGCTGCATCAGATCAAACCACCCCAGCCGGTACCGGGGCGATCGTAAAAGATTCCCTGAAAGACGCAAAATCTCCTGCCTGTAGTTGTAACTGAACGTCTGAGCACGCTGCGCCCCGACCTTACCCAAATAACCCCGGTACAATGTCACACATCATCCCTGGAAAAAAAAAAAAAAAAGTCTTTACTCTGTAAATTTTGCAATAACTCATAGGCTTAGACAGGGAAAATGACAAGGGAATCTCTTTTGCAATAACACATTTTCCTTTGTCCTAAGACCACAATTTCAAAATTCTGGAGTTGCAACATTTTTAATGAAGGTTAAAGGAATCTGAAGTTCATGAGAAATTACATCTGTTTCAGGGTGGCTCTTCTGACTTATTTCAGTCATTCTTACTTCTAATTTTGAATAAAATTTCTTTACAGGATTTCTACCTTGAAATATTGGGTTTTATTTCCTTGCCTTTTTGGAACATGCCTTCAAAAGCTTTCACAACAGTTTGTACACTAAGGGATTGCTACTATTTTGTACATGATAACTTAAAACCTAATTACTCAAAAAATGTCAGCTAAGTGTTTTATGTCCTACAATAAAGTACATTAACCTAGCATTCAATGGCTATATTTAATCTGTTGCTTGAGAGGCTCGGTAGCAGCCTCAGAGTCGTCTTTAAAAAGGAATGGCAATTCCTAGGATTCCCATTCTATCACAGCTCAAAGTAGGTTCTGTGAATAAATGGGAGAAGGAAATCAGTGAGATATATTAGCGCCAGTACATATTTTTCATTTCCCTCTGTCTTTGCTTCCAAAAGAATATTGGTGATGAATTTGCAAATGGTCCAGGATTATGACAGAATTTTTTACCCTTCATTATTTATCCCCCCACTGAACACCTCTATTAGAGATTACAGTGACAAATGCATGAATAAAAGGCAAAGACAATATTTTAGCACTGCGGTGTAAATCTCCTTTTACGCATTATTAATTTAAAGAAATCCATTACACCCCACAGCTCTGAGGGGAAGACAAGGTTACATAAGAACTGTTATAGGCAGCTGGGGGTCAGCGGGAGACAGAATCCCGCTGCCACCACGAGGCGACGGCAAGTCCCCGGCTGCCTTTCCAGGAGATCTGCTTTTCTTTCATATTCTCCTTTTCATTTCTTTCTTCACTTTTACGTTTCCTTCTGTTGCAGACCCTCACTCTCCATGAGCTGGGCTTGGGCGCAAGCTGGCACCACGCGGGCCACCCGCAAGCTGTTCGGGAGCAAAAGGTGGTGATCCTACTCCCATCGGGTTCCCTTTTTGTAAAGCCCTTTCTCCAAAACCTCTGAAATAAAAATAACTCCTCCTAACCTCTTTCCCTTTTAATTCACCCAAAGACAGGGCTTAAATCTTGGGCAACATCCTACAGAGCTCAGCACAGCCTTGCACGCAGTCTCCCTCTCCACCCCTCCAGCAGAGTAAGAAGGGGAGGAAATGCTGCTCCTATCTAGAGGAAGGAAATAGGAAAACAGATGGAAAGTACTCAGAATTGGAACAAGTGCGTTTCAAACAATACAACAGGTCCCTTTTACTCCAAAATAACAGAACACTACTGTGGAAATCTATATACAATCATGCCATCGACAACAAAGATAACAGGGAAATAATTCTGTGAACCTGAACTGAAAGTACTTTTTGTGAGAGACGCTAATCACCGGCCACGATCTCCATATAGCTCCCATCATGCAAAACCAAGCCTTTGATTTCACTTGATTTATTTTTCTTAAATCTTGTGACAAAAGACTTCTTAAGACTAAAATACCCATAGCTTATGCCTACCAGTGGCTTAAAAACTACCACCCATCTGGAGGAATTAATTTATCACCAGTTCGTTTCTCATGCTGCTATTAACTGTATTACTTGCAGCTCATCTACTCACCACATCTAGCCTAGGTTTCTGCGCCTTCCCTGATGGGCTTCGAAATTGCTCTGATTAAGCCCAATCCTGCAAACACTTCGTGATGAAACACCAGGCTGCAAACACGCCGGTGGGATGCTCTCTCCGCCTGTCCCAAGGGGAGCACGAGCCCCTCAGCAGCTGCCGAGATGCGCCGTACTGGAAGGAGCACACATCTGGGACACCTGAAAACCAGAGCTTTCTGCTCCATTTCTGCCATCAGCGTGGGTTTAGGCACTTGAGTTGAGGCTCTCTGCTTGAAAACGGAGGGTTTAAGCATACAGCCATTTACGCATTACAGCGATGTAGATTAAGCACCGAGTCCTACTCCTGTTGTCAAAAAAAAAACCAGCTAATCTCCCAGTTTTAAAGGGATTAACAACAAACCCAAGCTGAGAGGTTCTTGCACTTTAGGCCTCTGTCCTTCGCAAGAGTAACGCTGTGCCACAGTACTTGAACTCCATGTTGTCACCTAAGCCTCCCCCCCCCTTTTTTTTTTCACTCTACCTGGCGTTGGCTCCAGCACGCCTGGGTGTTCTGCCGAGCTTCTGCATTACAAATCCCAGCTTTCTAACGCCAATAGTAAAGGGACTATGGAAGGACCAACTTACTTGGTGAAAACAGACGCCAGAACAGTGGAAATTTTGTTCTGAAAGGTCAGATAAGGTTTGCATAAATATTTTGTGAAATTCTTTGATTTTATGGACAGAACATACTGCACGAAAATACCCGGCATATAAAACAGTTCTGCTTCTGCTCCTGACGACACAGCTCAGAGTCAAAAGAATCCAAATGAACACAGAAAAGGAAAAAAATCAAACACTGAGCTCCTCTAAAGCCTGGTAAGGGCTAAATTCTGACTTAATCTACTTGTTCACTCAGAGGTGTTGGTAGTTACTCCCACTCAACGACTTTTAAAATAGAATTTGGTGGAAATAGCTAGGTTTGGAATTCTTTCACCTTGAAAATTACCAAGTACAAAAAATCCATCCCTCGATAGCTGAAAGGGCACTGGGAAATAAACACTTATCAAACAGTATATACTGTTCGAAACTTTCAGGAGTGATTTTAGATGTCCCAGGGTTTGGTGCCCCATTTGAAACATCCTGAAGGAGATGTCTGTGTAGAATGCAGGTACTTGTAGCCTCTGAAAAATTGGGCTTCTTTAAGATGTTTAATATTGGAAACTTAAGCTCACTAGTACTCTTTCAAAATGTAGACTATGGTTCATTGATTTCTTTCCTTCTGAACTGAGGATCTCAGTCAAGGGGGTTGAAAATAAGATACTTAATAGTAATTTTAAACCCCTAATTTGTTTGCCCTCCCCCATGCTCCCTATACCTTCACAATAAATCCTTTGAAAAACTGGAAATGCTTTAGTGAAAAGACTGATGGGAAACGTTGAAAAATATCATGCAAGCAACATCAAGTTATCTCTGTTATTTTAGGCAAAACATATTTCCTGCTCTTTTCCCTTCAGACTTACTTAAAGTCTGCTGCAGAGCTCAGGCTTCAGACTATTCTGTCAATCAGCGATTAGAGAGGTCACTCATATTGGGGTTTTACCCGTGTACAAACCTCCTTCTGTGGAAGTAGCTTCACCTGTACAAAGCCCTTGTGTCGGCACAGCGACCACAGCACGCTGCTCAGCGCAAGTTAGAGTTTACCCTGGGAGCGCAGGGCCGCACAGAGCCTGAGCCCGGCTCGGCAGCACGCGTGAAGCCGGCTGCAAATTCCATTGTTGCTGCGGAGGCCGCAGCGCCGCACCAAGGTCTCACCAGGGCTGGGGCTCCAGAGGGTGCAGGAGGAAGGCTGGGGAAGTAACTTGGGTGGTTTCCTTACTGCCGGCACAGGGGATGCCTTGTATGACGACTTTCCTTCTGCGGGGACTTTTAAAACGTTAACGTTTCATAAAATGCAATACCCGAAAGCCCACGGCGTCACTTTCCTCATCGCGGGTATGTGAAAGGCTGCCATAAGAACTACTGCAACACGCGGAAATTTATGTCCAGATCACACTAACACTTCCATAACTCCTACCTAACGTTGATGAAAAGGGTTACTATTGCACCTCAGCGATCCTGTCCTAATAAAAAAGAAATTAGTCTGTTTAATAACAGTGCATAATGAAGACTGCAGAATAAAGCATGGACAATTTGTCAGTGATTAGAAGGTCAATGGGTCAACTTATGAACAACTGAGTTGCTTTACCTGAGGGTAGCCACTTCTGTAACGTGAGAAAGCCCCTCCTTTGTCTCAGCTATCTCACCATGGGCACATTATCAAAATGAAGCTGTAATTTATCAGCCGTGAGGGAGACGCAGCTAGGTAACTGCAGTGTCTACCAAGAGAACTTGGAATTCTCAAGTTTTGTTTGAAAAGCTTTTAAAAACCAGGACTTATTTTTCCAAATGCAAATACTCCCCCCCCCCCTTTTTTTTAAAGGCAAATATTGTATTTTCATCACAAACTTATTAAGGGATTACATCACTTCTGCAGAAATATTTTTTATCAGAGTCATCTCAAATGGCAAAGCCCAAAGAAATAACAAAGGGTTTGGTTTGTAACACTTGCACCATTTACCTCTGATCCCATCCTGGATAATTCAAGATCTATTGAACACAATGTCAAGCTGACCTCACTGCTGAACGAACTGCTGCAACAACTGCTTCCCGAGAAACCTGTAAAGGTGAATTATCACCATGCAAACCCCAGATTCAAAATTCTGCATTATTCCGCAAACAGCTGTTGATGCATTCCCCATACCGTGCTACTGCTGGGTGACATTGCCAGCTTTACCCAGGGAGGAAAAGTCAGAGCTGTGAAGTCCAAGGGGAGAGGAGCAGCCCCACGCCACAGACTGCTGGGCGCAGAGTTCCCCTTCTCTGAGCACTGAGCTCTCAGGCTCCTTAAAGATTAGGGGTATTGCACTGGCAAAGATTTCCACTAACAGCAACTACGTGCCATGGGGTGACCTGATATTCCTGTGTTCCTTTAGGAAATTTAATTCACAAGTGGACAACAAAGACCATCTCTGGATCTGGGAAGAGGCTGAAAGTTCACTCCCAGCCTATTCAAGCACAAATCACTTTTTAATTTTTTTTAATGTAAAATAATAAAGAAATATAAATTATTCCATTTATTTCTAACAAAGATTAAAGAAGGATAAAAATACTACCAACAACTTGCAGTGCACATACGCACACACGCACAGAGTCAGGTAAAGCACCTCTGTTTCATTAGATCATGTTCCATCCAGAGTCCAGGGACAGACAGAAAAGCTCACTGAATTTGAATTGATAATAACATTGTGACTTGAGCTCCAAGGAATTCTCCCCCCCTGCAACCACCTTTTTTTTTTTTTTTTTTTGCTTAAAATAATTAAATTGGATGAGGCAAGATACCTGATCAGTTAACTTTTCCATTCCTCCATTTCCAATGAAATAAAATCTAGCAACAAGTTTTTGCAAAAGATTGTGTTCTATGCCAGTGGGTCAGTGGCCAACTTAACCATAACAAATAATAGTCTAGTCTTTCAAAGTTTCAAAGATTTTTTTTTTTAAGGGAAAAAAAGAAACTGAGTGCTAGAAGACAGTTTGGATTTCCTCCGCATTTTTACGTTGCCAAGTCACTAGCACATTTTCCCTCTAGCTAGCTAACACATCTCCCTGGTGAACACGTGCAAATTGCAGCTTCAGACAGTTCCACTGCAACAAAGTCACTGACATTAACTGCGGGCATATTTACTCTGAAATTATGCCATTTCTCAACAGCACCAAATTCGGGTAACATCCAGATTCACGGCAACTTCCTTGGCTTTGCTGTTTGCATTCTGCAGCTTGAATGGCTCTGGTTGTGGAAGAGTTAAAATATTTCAGTTCTGAGTTAAGGAACAGTAAAAGTTCTAGTCCAGAGACACTTTTTTCCTCCTTTCCGATGGTGATTGGCTTCCCCTGCACCTCTTTTGTTTTGAGAATTTTGGAGTATGCAGACTTGTGTAATGCAGAGATTGCTTCCAATTTAATTTAGTTGTTTTGTCTTTTATCACGATGGAAATGAGCACAGGATCCTTCTCAGGCTTTTTGCCATATAAAAGGATGCAGACTTCACTCTCGTGGTTCCTTCGAATAACGGGGAAGGGAAAGCAGGGAGAAAAGGATTTAATAAGATGCCTAAATGAGGGTAATCCAGCAACTTCTGCACTGCTAGCAAACCCCAAAACCTACTCTTGGGCTACATGAATCAGTGTGTGCGTAAGTATTGCACAGAACGTGCTAGACGTCATTCCCCAGTAACCCAAAAGAGCCCTTGCTACGGTTCAAATGACAGCCTCGACAAGGATGTCCTCTGCCTTTGGAGATGAAATCCACTGCGGATCCAGACAGATTCTGTTCCTTACAGGCTTTGCCCCTCACCGCATTAACAGAGCGCGACTTCTCTGACGGTGTTTAGTTCTTCAAGTATTTGCCGAGCGGCTGGGACAATCACACTCGGTTCGTTGGTTTCTCTGAAATATTTCAGCTTTTTGCTGTTGAGGTCCCTGGCAATCGCCCATGGCAAAAGCCCTGCCCAGCAGCGAGCCCCGGGCAGGGACCTGCCGCCCTCACCTGCATCCTCCCGGCGGGGCCCGCGGGAAGCAGCGCCCCAGCCCGCGTTTCGGAGCCCAACAACAAATAGCCACTGTTGTCTTTTCACAGTATAAATATTTGAACTAATAATCATTCAGGAGAAATATGCGAAGCTTTCAGGATTTACAAACATTTTTCCAAATTCCTGGCTTGCTGCCAGGCACTTAACAGAGAATATTGTGCTACGAAGCACAAACCAAACTACAGATGCAAAAATGACAACCATTCCTTTTTTTTTTTTTTTTTTCCCCCATTTCGGTTACACTCCAGCACTAACACCCCCGGCAGTTTTTCAGACGGCACGGTTTCCAGGAAGGATGGAGGTCCCAAATCGGTGCGAAATGGCGTGTTACAGCTAGACAACACCTGAACCAGGGGGCACAGAGTTGTGCTTCACAAACCTCCGCAAGCAACTGGCCTTCCTCCTGTGCAGCCAGCCAAAACATTTCCAGGAACACTGGTCCAAAGGGATGAAGCGAATACAAAGGAGGAGAAGGTGTATGACTACTTGCAACTGGTAAACCTGTTCCTATTCTAACACCCATTAGGCAAACCCGTGACTCCTGGCACCAATTGCAAGGGAACAAATCACCGAAACCCACTTCTTACAGGTGAATACAAATCTCATAGTCAGCACTGCAGGAGTGATTCCCACTGTAGTGCTTTGTCTCACCTTTAACTGTCTACATCTGAGAGCAAACTAACTGGTGCATGTATTGGGAAAGGACGGCAGGCACGGGGACCTTCAGACACACAACTTCCCTCCCAGCTAGCGGGCAGGAGGCAGCCAGGAAGCAGCAGCACCGTCCAGCACCACTCCTTCGCCGCGCACGTTGGGTGTAAAACAAATTGCTGCTCTCAGAATCAGAACGCCCTGTGGGTGGACACCTGATCCCAACGCGAGGAAGAGAAAGTTTGTCCTCCTGCCTGCTCCTGGGAGACACCGCCTCATCAGAAAAGGACAAACCCCAAAGCCCAAGAGAGCCAAACGGGTTCCAAGTCAGAACTGCGATGTATTTGCAAAACCACGGAGACCTACACCAGCTGCTCCATGGAAAGCAGTATCTTCTTGATTGCTTTTTCTTGAACAAGGCCGTATTTCAAGAGAAATATGCAATTTTTTGAAAGGAACAACAAAGTAGATCTTAATTTTAAAAGCATTTTGCATTGTCACAAAATAATCATTTATTGACTAGGCTGGCAACAGACTTCTGAGAGGGAACTACCACATCAACATGATGCAAGTCTGGTTTTAGCCATAAATGACCACTTCAAGAAAGCTGGGTAGATTAATTCAATATAAAACTACTTTCTATTTCATAACCCAGTATTTGCACAAGAAGAGTAAGGAAAAAAAAGCCACAAGCATATCAAGTGGAGGAATTTTGCATCATTAGCAACTGGCTTTAAGCTTTACTAATAGCTTCCATGAAATCTGAAGCCTATCCCCATGGCTCAGTGACAGGCAGAAGCTGAAATTTGAATACCAGCACATCATAATCATCACTGTAATATGACAAACATCTCAGGATTTAGGAATATGTAATACAAAATCAGCACACTCAGACACTTCCCAAAAGCTATTTCCCAGTATGTTGTGTAAGCCATGTGAGCTGATAATCCCTGCTAAACAGAGATTACACGAAATCACACCACACACTTATGTTGAATTATCCTACAGACGTGGCATGAGATACTCATCTGTCATTATATCAGACAAATTCAGATAGCTCCTCCTCCATCAGAAAAAGTTAGGAAAATACTCCCGTGGAGAAGTCTGCACCTTATTTGTCAGAAACACAGAAACTATCCAAAGCTTGTATTCAAATGCTGTCTGGAGACGCTCTCAATGGATGGAGATGCTTCGGTTTTGCCTCCACCAGCAGAGTTCACTGAAGAAGTGATGCCTGTTTGCTACTGAAGAGACTATGACAGCTTCTTTTCACCTTAGAAAAACACCTTTGCTACTTTCAACAACGGTAGGGCTCTCATTAAAGCGGTGCAACAACAGACTACAAGAATAATTCTCAGTTTTAATTTGGAATTGGTGTTAGAGCAGAAGGCATCAGGGTGCTGTGTGCGGGTTCGCAACACCCCCAGTCATTTATCATCACACTCATAGGGTTTACAGACCAGTAGATGCCAAACTCAACTACCCAGATCCTGAAACGAACAGCTTTTAGCTCATTACCCCATGTGCTCAGTGGACACGGGGCCGGACACAGATGCAGGGCGCCAGGCCTCCAACCCCGCTGTTAGACGCTGGAAGTGGGAGCACTGCTGCTACAGGGTTAAAGGGTGGAGAGGGGAGAGGAAGAAACCCACACAACACAACACAAACAGAGCCAAACCCTTCGTCGGTATTTGTCCACCTGCTTGGACCGCACAGGGCTGCAGCAAAGCAAACAAAATCTCCACGATAGCAGCAGATAGCGCAGTTCATGGTTAACTTCAAGTAGCGCAGAACACACCTCTGCAGAAATAGCAGCAGCTCAAACAGCTTCAGAAAAAAAAGAAAACCCACACGCCCACAGCCTTAGAAAGGGTGGATGGCCCTGGCTTCCAAGAATCAAAAAGCGATATAAGCCAGGTCACTGACATGGGACAGCAGGCCTTTCCAAGAGGACTGAACCCCAAATAACAGCAGGCACAAAGGCAACGGCCCTCTCCGGGAGGAGCAGAAGGGCACGGTGCTGCTACTCCTGCTGCCCTTACACAATTCACGTTTGAATGTGAAAGAAGACACAAAAACGCTATCTGCATTATGATGAAACCTCCACTGTGAAGCTGAATTTCCCTCGCAGGCTCCCCAGCACCAGCACCGGCCCGCCAGCAGGTAAAGCGAGGACACCGCCGCTTCCCCTGCGGGGAGCCTGGAGCTGAGCACCCCCAAAACACCGCGTCAGCGGAGCAGGTGCCCGAGCAGGGAGCCCAGCACCCAAAGCCAGACAAATAACTCATCAAAAAAACAAAACAGGAAACAAAACCCATGAGCCCAGATCTCGCTATCTTGCACCAACCAGACCCCCATTACACATGAGAGCGCTCTGGTTGAACTGATGGAGCAGGAAGGAAACCAGAAGAACAAACCTTCGAGAAACAGATGACACCAGCTCCTTCCCGCAGTCCAGCTGCTAATTTGTACGGCTTCAGAGGGCTGCCGTGGGCTGTTCGTTTGAAATTATCCCTCTGCTTCAGACAGGTACCTCCAGAAGCGCATGGCAGCGGTCACAACCACAATAAAGACAGTGTTTACAAACACGTTAATTAGAGCATGTTAGAAACAGTGACACACGGGTATTAATAACGCCGCTTTTGGTATGAATTTTGTGGGTCTGACCCTCTGCTGGGGAACATCTGCACTGACAAATCTTTCTCCCCACGCACAAACCTTTTCTTTCAAGCCATCTTTAGCTCTAAATGGAAGCCTATAAAATATCTTTATTAAAGTTTGCTCTTAGATTAGTAAGAGGGCAATAGCACTGTGACTCTCAATCTAGTGCACACATTTCCCCCCTAATGATAAAGTAAGGGAAAGCAATGCGATGGCTCTTTCTACCTTCTTGATTTATAACTGTCTATGACTATAGGTCAAATGAATGAAAAGCACCTGGGGAGCATGCTGCAGGAACAAGTCCTCGGTGTGATAGCAACCCCAGAGTGCAGAGGAGATAGCTAGTCCGACTCAGTCAGACAAATTAGACAATTAAATGGAAACAGGCTAGATAAATTGCACTTTCTTAATTGGGTTATCAAGAAACAATAGTGACTATGAATGACCTCACTGTCTGTGTAGTCTAACACTTCTCTCCGTAGGAACTAGGAGGGAGTTATTTGTCTAGGCTAGGGTTATTGTTGGCCTAGAAAATGAATACTTAAGAACAACGTGTGTTGTTTTTTTTTCTCTCACCAGAAGCCATTACAGATAAAGATCTAGGTCTGCTGATACGGAGGTGGGAGTGTGCATGGGATGCAAAGAAAAAAAGGACTGCATGAACCTTGCATCAAAAATAAAGTGCTTTTACCCGAGTTAATTGGGAGGCAGATCACTGACGCTAAACCGTGCTTGCTCACACCCACAATTTGCCATCCCTTGAGTCTCTCAGTCCAAACGGTTGTGTGCTAAAGCGAGACACAACACTGCAGTGCTCGTGAGATACTAGAGAATGAAATGGTTGGAAGACAAGAGACTGGCAATCTCTTAGCCCCCCCAGCAAGACCAAAAAAGGACCCACCAGTGCAGTGGGAATTACGCCTAAATCTTCACGGGTCCACAGAGTCGACACAAGCACGCATCTTCAGGGAAGTCGGCACCAGGAGAGGGGAGGACAGGGAAGTGGGGGAAAAATTCCCAAATCCCTAATCTGTAAAGCAGCTGTGCCCCAAGCAAGGTGGGTGCAAAGGCTTCAGTCTGTGGCCGACGGGTAGGACCGCGTGCCTCCTCCAAGACAGGCAGGCACGGTGGGTGCCACCATTCCCCCAATTTTCCTCCAGCTCCCGGATAACAAGGATTTGTTACTTTCACTGACTGCTAAATTTTAACAGGAAAGAATCGTTAACAAAAGCAGCTTCGTGTTTGTTTGTATTAACAGGCACCGGTCTGAAAACAGACCTAGGAAAACACGGCTCTGCGAGTGAGCACGTGTTGTACCGGAGTCAACCAAATTCTTAGAGCTATCACCTCACAAGCAAAAAGCGAATTGCATCTACTTCTTGCTACTGCATTGCTGCAGAATAGAGTCTAAAGTTACCTGAATACAGCATGTTTTTTAAAAATTGAATAATACCAAGATCTTGATATTATCCACTGAGCTATCACCCCATCACTCTCGATACTCTATTGAAAAATAAAAAATAAAACCTCATATCCAGAACTCTTTTGGAGAAAACCACGCTGAACAAGTCCCGTGCTTCCTGTGCATAACAGAATGACCAAGCGCAGGGGTGGAACGCTGAACATAGACTTTGAAAGAATATTTGAAAGACGGAGCAAGCATATGGCTTATGTTTAGAAACCTCTCTTGGCTCAACAACCCTGAGGCTACCGGTTGCATTGAAGCCCAAGTTTAACTTGCTCTCGGTTGTCTGTCTGCTGTACTTTATTAAAATGGTCTTCACCGAATTAATGAGCTTTATGATCTTACTTGTGCTCAGTTATTAACAACCTGAAATTGATTCTACTTCCACACACACTTCCATTTACTCCTGTTTCCTGCTTACAATGCAGAAAGTACCCAACAACTCCGGTAAAAACGTGTTAGGGGATGTTTGCAGCTTGTTAGCTTAAATGTTAAGCACTTCCTCAAAGACAGCGCTACCTAAAGCTACTCTAACTCAAGGTTCCTATTAAGATACCACATTTTCTATTCTTATTTTTATTCAAAATGACAGGAAACCAAAAACATCAAGTGCAGACTTTTTATTTAAGCCTCCAAGAGATCTAATGAGAAACATAACTAGGGGCTGTACCCGACAATATGCTTACGGCTCTCTAACTGTGAAAAGGCTGCTGAAATTCTTCAGCTGTTACCTAGCAGGAGACACCAACAAGTCTGGGTACATCTAGACCCAAGCAATAATTTCAAGAAAATGAAAGGAATACACTTCCATTTCTACTACACCTTTTGTTCAGAGACCTTCAGCACCTTGGCGATGTCTACAACCTCACAAGCACCGAAGCACTGACGTTCTGGTTTTTAGCAGCAAGCAACCTGAGACACAGAGAAAACAAATCTAAGACAGCATCCTATCTCTCCTGGACAATTTGTGCTTGGAAGAAAAATGACCCAAAAAAAAGCTGAGTACTGCTTGACCAGTTTAAGGCAGTCACAAGCTTTTTTTGTGAATCACTGTGCACAGCCCTGGTATTTTCCTATCTCTTTATCCATTAAATATTAACTCGTTGGTTGAAAACTGGACGCTTTCAGAAGGAAAAGATGACAAACCTTTCCACCTCGACAACTACCAGGCATTTTCTCCAGTAGATACAAGTCTCCTCGCAGCCCCGCTGGATTCTGGCTGCCAGGTTCGATCCGCACCAGCCGGCAGCGGGAGAACATCGGGATCCCGTCGCTGTCACCCCCCTCCCTGCTTCTTACTCTTCAGGAAATTCTTAAATAAGAAATGTAAATAGATTTCACTCCATCAGTGGATGGGATTCCCTCCCCCATTCAAATAAATAAATAAATCTGAGAAAACCTATATTAAATTAAAATCTCTCCAGGACCCCCTACAAGCTGAAGTTGAACGAGACGACTCTACCTACCACCATGAATTTTAACACAGCAAAGTGTTCTAATTTTATCTGGCTAAAATCAAACATCCAAATAAATCTTTACTTATTTACAAATTTGTTTTTCCTGTGACTGGTCATTTGCGCTGAATTCAAGCAGAGTAATAATTATGTTCAATTTTCACTAAATAAGGCCATTTTTTCTCCTACACTTCTATTAATAAATTAATTACACAATCCCTGCAGCAGCTGCCAGACAACTAAAATTTGCTTTTGAATTCATTCATTCGGCCCTGTCTAAAAGGAACGAAGGCATGAACGTTACCTCAAAAGCAGTACCAGTGATGGATAATTTGCCTTTCTGTATTAGACCAACGTATATAGGTTCAACATAAAAATACCAGTTACCATTCGGGAGATTTACATGAACCTTCCGCGGTCCTGCTTTACAGTCAAGCAGGGGAGAGTTAATTATTTCTCCAGAATTTATCTTCTGAATGGATATTCACTTGGTGTGTTATTCACACTACTTTGCAATGAACTCTGCACTTTCCTGCTTCCCTTCCAGGAAGTCGCAATCGAAGACAAAAGCCTGCAAATGATAGACAGGGGCAGAGGCCATGTCCAACTTTGATATCTTGTTGATAACGTATTGTACAATTAGATCAATTTGACAATTTCCATTATGGCTGATAAAATATTTATTGAGCCTTGGAGATGATGTCTGATCCCTGTGCCATTTGTTTTACTAATGGGGGAGATATTTACCAAATCAGTAAAAAGCATTCAAATTTCAGATCCTCATAGCCTCCCCAACATTAGATTTGCAAATTACTGGCTGAAGCCATAAATTACTGCACAGCACAGCCAGACTGATGCCAAGCTGACAAGGTAGGTAGATGGCTTGCGATGACATTGTTTCATAGAAGCATTAATCATAGCAGGAAAGAAAATACTCTCAAATTGGTCCATAAGTCTAAATATTAAGGAATGAGAAGCAGGTTGCTGGGAGATAGCTTTAGCTGGAGCTGGAAAATTAGGAAATGAAAAACCCTTTCTATTATTTAACAAATCATCTTAATAATGTTTTATGCTCAAGTGCCAGCAAGCAAAGGAAATTCCTATTCTTTCCCATTTGCTCTTTATCCTCATTGCTCTTTAATAGGAATATTAATAACGTGAGGATTGGTTCAGATGTAGCCCGAGCTGTATTTTTCTTCTGCTATAGCTTAACTAAAAAGGGATAAACACTGAAAGAAAAATTTAATTTCTATGTTTAAACTGTTTGCTTTGTCAGCAACAAAAACGGGGGCTATAGCTCCTCTTCTGCTATTACGTTCAAGGTCAAGTGCACATTTACTTACGTGCAGGCCAAACTTATTAAAATCCCACAAATCAGATAAACTGCAAAACGCAGCTTACCATGAAACACCGAGACAGCAGTTTGTAATCTTAGGAAAAAATATACATGTATCACTGTTGATTAAATACAAACCCTGCTGATTAATTTAGAGAAAACCACCACCTTACAGGGATGATTATACAATGAACGGCTTAAAATGCTTCCCTGCTAATAGCATTGTCAAAAAGCAGAGCCTTACAGTACGCTGGCCGAGGGAGATTCATAGCATGGCATGACTCAAGTAAGTTGAAGGTGACACATTTGTCTAGCAGACATAATTAAAGGTATAATGTTGGTGCTAGAGGTCAGAGTTGTACAGTCCTAAGGCAAAAGCAGTTTGAAAGAAAAAGCTCTGAAATAGGGGAATGAAGAATGATGTTGGTCAAGAGCCTGACACCTCTCCACCTACAATTGCAGCGTTTGTCTCAGCCGGCCTGATGCTCACGTTTCCCTACCTTACACCGACAAGGACCGCGTTACCACGGTTCAGAAGTCCCACCAGGAGCCAGCTGCTGAAGCGCTGCGCCTCAGTAGTTCCTCCTGTAACGTATCGATGGCCAGATTCTCAACAGAACTCCGCACCCGCTGATTGCCCAAATCTTCAGGAAGCTTGGGCTGCTACTTGGGTGCCTAAAGAGATTTTGAGCACCACGACACATCCCGGTGCCCAGGTGTCAGACACACTACTGCTCTTAGACATCTACTCGCCCCTTGACAAATCAATGGAAAGGTAGATGAGGATTCGTGAAGAGCCAGGACACTGAGCAGCACTTCTACAATTAGTCACTTATACTTCGTCACAATAAAATGCTAAAGAATGGGTTTGCCTTAAGCTTTTATGCCATCAAAAGCTTAAGCACTGAACAAGCAGACAACAACCATAATGGTCTTCTATTGCCTAACTCCTCCTCCCATGCCCGAGGGAAGAGGTAATTTCCTTTTTTCTCTGGGGAAAAATGTCTTAATCACCAGGGTCTGCATGCTGTCAACCTTTCCAGCTGAATTAGTTCCTCCTGCAGAAAGCAAGACAACAAAAAATGTCCCAATAGGCTAAAGTAATGCCTAATGGCTTAAAGATGCTCTTCCGCTAAAAGACTTTGTGCAAGCAGAATAATTTTATGAGATCCAAAGAACCTTTACCCAGCATCATCAAAATAACACAGAGGATGAGATGCCCCCTGTGTTAGGAGAGTACCTAGCAGAGTTATTGTATAAAAGTTACACAAAGACATCTCAAACTAGTGACTTTTGTTACCACTGACATTCTGGAAGATCCGTATCACTCGCTGCACACCTGGAGCACTGAAGGGGATGCTACTTTGCAACCTCTCCAGTTCACACCGTTGCTTGTTTCCACTACTCCACGAACTTCAGACCTGAGAAGTTTTCTTTGTTTTAAACTCCACTTAGGTTTTAGCTGTACTTCTGAGCACAGCACACGTTTCACGCTCTCTTGTAGGACTATTCAAACAGCATGCATTTCAGCATTCTGACAAGTGATGACATGGGGGGGAAAATTCACCTCCAAGCTTTCAGGAAAGCCCTCGTTACCCTTGTAGATTTGCTGCAGGAAGAAATGATTTGATGTGTGTAAAGTAAGAACTGATGGAACTTTCTCTCAAGATGTTCTGGTGTTCAGAAAGAAGCTGAACTCCTTATTGCTTCTGACTTCTTAAAATCTTACACCGGCTTCCAAAGGCACCTTAATATTCATGTGGTCCCTTAGACATTTTGCCAGACCACCACGGAGTAAAAACAGCTACAGACCCCTTTTTCTTTCCATTCTCCCACCCTGGGAATAACCCTGGTCAAGGGAGAAGTCAGTACACCTTTAAGAAGGAAATCTCCAAGCAGCGCGGCTTTGTTTGAGATAGCGAAGTTATTGTCCTTTGCGCTGTCTGGCAACCCCTTACGTCCCTTGGATTTATCTCACACACATGATGCAGCTTTGTGGAAGGGATCGGGAGGGACTTTGCATTCCTCTGGTAGGATGATATGAGTTTGTATCTAAATCTGTTCCATATGACCCACCTCACATGCTCAGTGTCTCGCCGATCCACTTGTAAAGGTCAAGAAGTATTTCGACTGAGGCTTCAAAGTCAAAGGGTTTGTTAATAAAAAAAAAAAAAAATCCTACTGACAGAATCAGCACTTCATAAAGGTACTGTCAACATTCTCTACTCTTTTGTATAGATACGTTTAAGGACCCCAAGAGGCACAGGTGCAAGTGTGAGGTTTTATCTGGGGGAGCGCGGGGACAGTGTTAAGGGTCTTGCAACCTTCCCACCTTAGATGACCGAGCTTCCAAACAAGCTGGGATAATTTAAATCCTTCCAAGTCCAACAGAACGTGCTAAGTCAAGAGAAAGTGGTTTCTCACTGGATTTTTAGCAGATAACAATACTTTTTGAACTGAGACATTTGCATTTTGCTTCTGGCCCATCAGAACCTGACGGGGCAAAAGCTGTGCAGAAAATCTATTCAAACCTCTCCAAAAGCGAAGAAATGCAAAGATTAAACAAGTTCAAAATCATATCCGAGCCCCTCAAGTCATCCATCCCAATCACGAGCTATTGGAAATGCGTGGAAGCGCACACCGCTCCCACTTCTGTTACACACCACGCTCAACCAGACCACAGCCAGCCACAGCCAGAATAGGATAAGTAGGATAGATAATCAGATCTCTAGAAAAATACAAAAACAAACAAGCAAAAAAAAAAAAAGTTTTCCTGTACTCTTCAATGTGCTTTAGAAAAATCAAGACTATAAAATACCTACACAGAACTAACACAAACTGTTTTGTTTGAAAGAAGCACTCCGAGCATCTCACTAGTTCACCTGTCTCCCACGGAAAGCGGAGGAGGTCCCTCTCTGTCTGAGTGTACAACCCCAATGTTCACACCTGCCTGAAGACCTACACTTTGTACAGAAAGAAATGTTATAGCACTGCAGCTCGAGCACATCCTTACTGCTAGTCCTACCCCATACGGAAATGACTGGGACAATTCCACTCCCGAGCTATACAAACCCCACCAGCAATCTGTCCATTTAAAAATACCAAAAAAAAAAAATAAAAGGAGGGGGGCAGAAGAGACGGGCACAAATTGAGACGTCATGTTCGTAACCAAGAACCAGAACAGGACGGAGGTCGCGCTGCAGCTCCGACCGTGCTGGGTAAGCCCCTAGGGCAGCAGGGAAGAGGACGGAGCTGGTGGGACTGGGGAGCTGCACAGCACACGGTCAGGTTTGGGTGGGCCAAGAACTCCTTGCAGCGCTTGTCAGGAGCCGAAGGAAAACCCTGCACTTCTCCAGAGCATGTTACAGAGCTGGCTGAGAAATAACCCCATCCACAGCTCCGCAAGTTGTTTGTTCCAGACCCTGTTTCCTAGGATGAATATGTGCCAAATTTGGGTGCCTGGAAGGATATATTCTGCAGAAAGTAAGCAGGCTTCAAATAAATAAGCGACCTCTGAGAAAAGAGCAGAGGTTGTCTTTAGACAACTCTAATGCATCCCAAAATCTTACACTGCAATACAGCTAGGCAAGAAAACCATCTAAGAAATCACGGGACAGGCAGCAGCTCACACAAAACCAGCACCTTATCTTCAAAACTCCTTCCTCCTTTAACTGCTTAAAACATTTACCACCTCCATATGCGTACAGTGAGGGGCTCGACACGAGCTAAGGGAAAGATTTAGGAGCCTGCCTTCATTTTCAGAGGTCACACGAACATACAGAAGCTTAAGTGCTATTTAAAGTCAGTGGCATCTGTTCTCCATACCTTAACACCAGGTCAGTATTAATATAATGAATCCAAGGCTCATTTACATTAGCACTGGGAAGATCATTGCCCCAACCTTTTCTCTCATTTAGAGAAAGCTTTTACAAGCTTGTCTCTCCAACAGACCTTGTGGGTGGCCAGTGTTTTCACTGCTGCACTAGCAACTTCGACTTTTAATCCCCCTGCTAATACCCCAGCCTGATTCGCTTTGCTGGCGATAGATAAGTCATGTTTCTGGGTCCCGCACACAGTGACCGGACACCACCTCTCAGTGGCTTGCAAGCAAGCTCCATCGCCAAACAAAAGGCAGTCTGTTTGGTCACCCTTCCTTCAGAGAGGCTTAAGAACATTTTTGTCATTTTTGAACAGCTAATATCTTGCGGGGGGGGGGGAAGTTGTCTAATCTCTTTAAATTTAATCTTTACTTTCTGAAAAATCTGAGCACAGATGCTTAGTGCTGGACTATGTTCCATTAGACTAATTAGGTCAAGATTACCTAAAACGGTATGACTCCACCAACTCAATTTAAATTCCCTCCCCTCCTGTCCCTAAAGTTGCACCGTTTGGGATTTTATTCGCTTTTTCTCTCTACTACCCCAGAGAGCACAGATTGTGTCGGCAATTAATTAACAGTGAATTAAAATTGCAATGAAATCGAAGAGATTCTTCTCTTGGTCCTCAGTACCAGTCCAAACTGGACAGAACTTTATCATTTCCTGACTTCAGGACAACCGTGCTGACTTACCCTGGTTAAAAAACAAAGTCTGCTTATATTCCTGTACTTTGCTTCATTCACAACACTGATACACTTCACACTTTTACTAGTGAGCAGTTTCCTGTTAATGAAAAAGACAGCTGATAATTTCTGTTCTTTTTATTCTCAGTTTTTGTGACAAATTTTTAAATGTTTTATACCCATTAAAGCAAATAATAATGAATTAAAGGCAAGATGTAAAATATTTTGTGGGTTTCAGAAGAGCTTTGGGAAGATGTGCCTGTACTGCGTACCCCCCAGAACAGCCACCGCTGCCTGCCCTGTCCGTTCATCCTCCTGCCACTCAGAACAACGTGCACGGGTTTCAGTTTCTGCATTTTTCCATCAAAGAATTTGTTACGTTCTCATAGCTGGACAACAGTGGGTTGTTCGGTTCACCAGTTCCAGATTAACGCAAATACCTAAGAAAACAAAGGATGTTTCCCCCCAGAAAGGATCCCAACTCACTGCAGAATCTGAATCTCACGGAAATCGAATACCTCCTGGAAGGCATCTTTAGACACCTGTGGGAACAGTCCCTCAAATTTCACATCACCTGAGCCTCATCGCTAATTACTCAAGGCAATAAAACAAAGGCTACTTATTTTTATCTGGGATCCTTCAGAACATACGTGAACAATCTTAAGCATTACTTTTTTCCACGGGCTTATATAATTCTTCCCAGACTGACGGATTTTGCTGTGATTTTATCTACACTTGCTTTACTCCTAACGTCTCACACGGAAATGAAAAGAATCCTGGCCGTGGCTGTGAATCCCCTACACAGCAGAAGGTGACCTCTGAGCAGAAACGCAGCTCCTGAGCTCCTTCACTTGAGCTGACCAACTGAAGCCGGAGCAAAATTTTAAGATCAGGAGGATATAACACTGACAAGCTTTTATAGCAGCACACAGTTCCTGGGAGAGGGCAATTTGCCCAGCACGCGCTGCCTCTGAGAGCGCGGACCAAGACAGCGCTTCAGCTGCTGCACCAACGCTCACACTTTGCCCACCGTCAGAGACCCACAGACAGGCAAGGACACAGAGAAACGACGAGCTAAATTACAACAGGATGTTTTCCAACTCAAACGATTCAAAACAACATACTGCTGATTTTACTACCTTTGAGACAGACAAGGGACTAGAAATTGTATTGTAAGAAGCCATCCAGCATTGATTTAAGTGCCATGGAACTACAGAAATCTTTTTTCTACAACGCCAGTGAAATTAAAAAGCCCTGCAGATAAGGCACGCTTTCAGAGAAGCCTGTCTTTTAGCCACACCTTTGGCTACCAAATCATCCTTCAACAAGGAGGGGAGATTTTTGTGAATCATAGCTATCAAAACAAAGGAACAGAAACACAGCAGATAATTCTAGCCTCAGTCATGCCTCAGCTTCTGAAATTCTCCATACAGTAGTCTGGGTCTAAAAAAAAAAAAAAAGTGAAACTACAAACAATCGTACTCCCTAAATTCTAGTATTTTGGAAGGAAACGGCATCATATTGTGCTACCAAAACTGGACTTATGAGGTGGTAGAAGAAGCTAAACAGAATGACGATGACATTTGCTGTTGCTTGGACTAAGCAGAATGTCACTAACATTAACTGCTAAGGTTAAATCAATGAACTGGTATTATTTAAAAAAAATGATAAAATTTATTCACAGGACCAATTCTATCAACATCACTGGCCATGGTTTGATATACGAGATAAGATGTGCTTCAGCACACAGGAAACTGCAGGACTTAGCTGCCAATTAAATTGTTTACTGAGATGTGTCATCGAGGTGTGACGGTTCTCAACAGAATTCACCAACATCAGCTCCTATAAAACAATACTTCCCTATTGTTTGAAGCATCTTGGATCACAAAATATAAATGAATGTTAAGACCTGAGAGATTTGTATCCCCCAACATTTTTTTATTTTCATTATTTGGACAGTTTTGTCCACTTGCACTTTGTCCAGCTTAGGTAAAGAACAAGCCTGGCGAGCTCCACATTATGTCAGGAACTTCCCAGGTCCCTATAAATTAAGTGCTATCATGTTTTTGTTTCCAAGGAGCCTGGCTTGTTTTTCTGAATGTATTTATTTTACCAATTTTTCATGCTAACAATTTAATCCACATTTGACTGTCTTAAAAGCTCCATCGATTTTTACGGATTTACCCTAGGCTCAATTAGTTGAACAACTGCCCCATTTTCAGACTGCCGGCTTTTGGGATCCTTTTGTCGTTTTGTTGTGTGGGGTTTTGTTTTGTTTCGATGTACTGTAATACAGATCAATTGTAAACAGATGCTAAAATATCGGGAAGGCGCAGTTTGGGACTACGAGCACGGAGACGGGGCAGATCATGAAAGAGGCGAAGCGTTCCCTTAGCACACACGGATGTCTCTCCTGACCTTTGCTAATTCACCAGTAAGATCAGCTGGCCCAAGTGCCACTGAGCGAGGTCAAGTGTTCACACGGACTGCTCCCCGTTACCTCTGCAGCTAGCCTATTGCCCCGTCACTTGCTGCTTTCACCGGTGCCATCAAATGATCTGCACAAAAATAACCTAAAGGACTCACTCGTTACAGCCCCGACCACGAAGCGATCGGATGAGCAGCTGAATTGCCAGATGCGATGTTTTAAAGAAAATCAGAAGCTGCAACAGCTCACTTTAAAAGTGTCGTAGCTGAACTCTGTGTCCCTTCTAAAACGGGGATGGAAGCACAGTGCTACCTGGGAGAGGCAATGCAACATCAGATAAATTGCGTGATGAAGTTCGTGCTAAGACCAAAAGCATCCGCTCACCAAATAAGCAGCGCAAAATGAAGTACAACCAGGACAAAGGTGATTTTCCCATCCCGTTGATATTTTAAACTGTCCTTTCCTCCAAATAAAAATTTTAACATTTTGAACCTCTACATTCCGCTAAAATGACTGAGACAACCAGAAGAACTCCATGAGAAACAATCATCAGACCATGGGAGAAAGGAGGTGTGAGTCCCCGGTTTGACTCAGGTGACAGGCCGGCTGTTTGCTTCCCTCTCTAACAAGCAGTTTGATTCAGATGACTAGAAATGTCCTTTAGAAAAGGTTTTATCAAAATTTCTCGTTACCTTCAGGGTAAAGCCTTCAGGAAAGCCAAAACTTCCACAGAATTTGAACACAGTAGCCCTAAAGCAACTCATTTTTCATCCTAAAAGTATTTAAACACAAGCAGAACTTCACATACTTATTTACCACCGATGCATGTCAAACCTGGGTTTGTTGTCATTTCCTTTTCTTAAAAATATGTTTTATCCAACTTAATGTGGAATTTAAGTCACGGGATCAGTTATTAATATGTTCTTTCAATTTTTGGAAGATATGAATATCTTCTTTGGCTGAGCAGCATAATAGTCCATTTATCAGTGAGGAAAGCCTCCAGAGGAATGGGATTTTTCTTTCAAATACACTTTTGCAGTTATTGGAAAAGATTCAGCTTTTTTTTTTTTTTCCTGGAGAAATATGTCACTAAAGGAGAAGGATGAGGAAAATGCTTGTATGTAACAGGCTTTGCTCTGATAGCAGACTGGTGCCCGTCTGGACAGATCCCTGAAGACATAAGCAATCCCAATTAAATCGTGGGCAGAGCACTGCCTACGTAGAGCTGATGTCTAGATCAAGACCTTGGAATGTCAGCTTTGAAGTTTCCCTGGCAATTGCATCACACAGCCTATTGATATGAAAAAGCTATAGTACTTGCAAGCATTACCCTCCTCTTTCTATTTGAGTGACTTGTACCTCTTCAGAAAAATAAAAATAAACTAAATGCTGCATTCAGCACAGCAACGCTAGTGTGCGAGGATTGAATGAGAGATGTATTGTCAATGAGCTAAGGGCTAGTTGATTCAGTTCATTTTGATAATATTCTACAACATTTCAGTGAATTCTATGGCATGAAATGTAATACGCATTTGATCTCTCTAACACATGAACTCATAGTGAAGTAATAAATATTTCCCTACAGAATAATTTTCCTGTAAGCAGAGATTTACTGTAACCCAAATTGCAATTTACTCATTTCAGAGCCTTAAAAACTAATCAGATTCTCACAAGAACTGGAAGAGGACTCCACAATATTACACTTCCAAACAGTATCCACAGTATGAAAATTACTACATAGTACCCGCAGTATGAAAACTGCTACGTGCTTTTAATTCACAAAGTTACTTAGGGGGAGACTGATTATGGTTCTCTTTCTGGCCATCCAGAAGACAGGAAGAAAATTAGATTATTAGAAGGAAAACAATAAACAATGGTGGCCTTTTAGAGACTGGGTGGTTATGTTTAGAACTAATGTTTCCAAAATAAAATTGTCAGGAACTAAACACAATCAAGCTTGGATCAAACAAAACTTCTGCGAGTAAAACAATGAAAGCTATACTGGGTACAGCAGAATTCCCCCACCTTGTAAAGGTTAATTCTCTCTCCTCACCCGCATAAATTCAGGGGAAAAAAAAAAAAAGAAATGCATTCAAGTGTACCACAAGGCGTTAAATAATATCTTCCCAATGTGGCAAAATTATGCGTAGCAAACAAGAAAACAATATTCCAGAAAAACTGTGTAAAAAGTTTGGGGAAGGGGGGGGGGGGGGTTCTGGCAAGTACAAACACAGCCGTTAATGGATTTTTTAATAACTCCGTGCCACACAGTAATAGGGAACCACCTGCCAAAAGCACAGCAAGGTCAAGCAAGTGTCACGTACACGTTACGGCCAAAGAAATGCTGTGATCATCTAGTCTGACCTTCTGCAGCAACCACCACTGCAACAGCCTCCTCTAGTAGCATGGTAGGTTTCTGGTTCACTTTTTTCTCTGTTTTCTTTCTCTTTACCTCAACACGTTTATTTCGTTGCGAATACCACCTAAAATCAACACAAGCATTTTACGATGCCCACGTTTCTCCCCTTCCCCACCAGCATTCTTCGCTCCTGCCCCAACTGCAGTCCCACAATTATTTGACGAGGGAGAGGAGTGTCATAACACACTTGGACTGAATCAAACCCAAAGGCAGGCAGAACAAACAATACAGTGTGTGCGTGCGTGTGTTTGTGTAAAAATCAATCACTCCGGGTTTCTCCGGCTTTCTGCTGCCAACAGCTGAGTGGAGACACGGCGAGCGTGTGCGTGTGCCTGCGCAGGGGGGCGGCCGGCACCCTTAGGGCCTGCCATCCCCACCCGCGGCTTCCCCGAGACCAGGCCCGCACAGCTGGCTGCAAAAAAATTCCCTTTTGCCAGCCTGTTCCCTGGGCGGCCTGCAAACCTCTCCCGGCAGCAGTGAGAGGGAGGGAAGGGTTTCACCCTGCCTCGTGCCGCGGCAGCCCCTCACAAGCACATCACGTCGTCTGGGCCCTGCTGAAGGCCGCAAGCCACCCCCCAGCTCAACGCTAACCCCGGGCACAGCCAGCCCAGGCCGCTGGCAGCAGGGGGGTGCCCGGCGAGGTGCTTGGGCCAAGGTGGGCCTTGGGCACCAGGGCCACCATGAGTGCCCAGGGGGTGCCACATGGAGGGCTGCACGCCTGGCCTGGGCCCTGAGCCAGGTGGGGACGCTTCGCCTGGCCACAGGCCCCAGACCAGGTCTTGGTCCCGGTCCTCATGCCCAACAGCACTCAGCAGCACCCAGTAGCGCCCAGCAGCACCCAGTAGCGCCCAGCAGCACCCAGCAGCACCCAGCAGCACCCAGCCCCACTGCTGATGCTCGGGGACCTGCTGCCACCCGGCCCCGTGGGCACTGCTCCCCTCGGGTTCCTTGGGGCAGGTCAGAATATTTAAACAGTTGTATATTCAAAGACCACAATGGAGGGAAGAGAATTACCTAAGGACAGGGTTAGCCTGTTTGATCAATGCATAATCAGATAACTGCTCCAGCTTTTTTTTTTACAAGTCTTTAAGCAAAGATCAGCCACTCAAATTCTAATTCCTTTTGCTAATTAAGCAGCCTGTTAATTGCTCTCGGGGTCTCTAATGCCATGTCATTATGCTTTTTAACAGCCTGCTTGACATCAATAGGGCTGCAAGCTCCACACAAACAAAGCGGGCATCTAGCACTTACTGAATTAGGCTAATGCCGGCATTGCAGCCGGGCACTGGCACGTCGCCTCCAGCGGGCGGCATTTCATTATCATTTCATCATCCCTCACGGAAGGAGAAGGGGGAAAAAAAAAAAAAAAAAAAAAAAGCAAGTTACAAATGTTCAACACTTACCAGGGCGGGCAGCAAAAAGTGCGGAACCTCGGGAGAAAGGCTGCCCGCTCCCCACGGTCACCCGCCCGCCGCCTGCTCGCCCTCGGGACCGCACCTGGGGCCCCGGGGGGCTCAGCACCGCTCCCCCCGGAGGGGCTCAGCACCGCTCCCCCCGGTGGGGCTCAGCACCGCTCCCCTCGGTGGGGCTCGGCACCGCTCCCCCCGGTGCTGCCGTGTCCAGGCGGCCCGAGGGGCCGGGAGCAGCGGGGTCAGCGCGGCTGCCCCGCGGGGGGAGGCTGGCTGAGGGTAGGGCCCCATCTCCCGGGCGGGGGCTAAGCATAACATGTGGCTCCAGCTGAGGGACTCCAGTTTCCGCACTCCATTAGTCCGGGAGAAATTCCACCGGTGAAGCGCTGAGTGAGGGGCCTTGCCTGCCTGTCACAGATCAGTCTCTGAGGGCAGTGGCAGGGGGCGAGGGCTGCCCGCACCCCGGAGGGGTTTAACCGTGGCCTTTATTTAAACATGCACACACGAAAAGATGCAAAGCCACATTATTATTTTTCTTTCTTTCTTTCAAGGTTCCCAGGGAAGAAAAGTGGCATCTAGCAGTGTGAAACACCCAGGGCCACATCCTAGCAGGGACCGGGGGAGGCGGTGCTGTGTGAGGAATTGTGCCCGGGGTGCCACGGGCAGCAAGGCCTGCGCTGGGCGAAGGGCTGCAGGCCGTGGGGAGGCCTGGTCTGCTGCAAGCAGGACAGCACGCAGACTCAGAGGGGTTTTGTGCCGCTCGGACACCTCTGCAGAAGTCCTGAAGGGTCGTCTTGGTGCTTATTATCTCAGCCATCAGGCACTGCAAGCCCTGAGCATGAGGGACTTCACGTGTACACCCCTACCTCAGCCTTGCAGCTGGAGATTGCATGTCCTCACAAGCTGCTTTTACCACTGTTTTCAAATTAAACAGGTTGCAGACCACTCCAACTGAATGCATCCCTTCTCAGTGTTGCCACCCTGTCTTTGTAATGACAAGGCACAGCTGCGCAGCGCTGTGGAGGCACCAGCTACAGGGACCTCTCTGCAAAGTGCCTGCTCTATGCTGTCCCGAGAGCCAAGCACGATCTTTAGTCAGAAGAGGTCAAGTTAAAACTCTGCTTTGCGAGAACTTCCAGACCTTGAGACATACAGTTAGGAATTGCACTCAATGTGAGATCACCAGAAAAACGCACTGATCCGCATGGTGGCTGAATAGCCATCATTCATGTCAATAAACAAGCAGGAAGCAGAGCTAGAAAATAGCTTTGATTTCTCTTCCTCTCAGGAATAATGTTTACAGATAGCACAAAGATCTTGGTATTCCTAATGTGTTAGTATCTGAGAGAACTATACTGCAGTGAATTATACTGTAATTATATTCACTCTTTTAACACATGCAAAATATTTTAAGTTATACCAAGAATACATAAATTGCATTATGTTTCTGAACAAAACAAATTTGGATGAAGTAAAAAATCATGAGCAAGTTGCAAGACCAAAGTGAGATCCAGTGAAGCAGAATCAAAGCAAAATATTTAAACCAAAGTGCAAGTTGGAGTGGTTGTGTCTGAAATTAACTGTTCTTATTTCAGTCTTTGTTTTGACATCATTTAAATAAATTAAATAACTTGCATACTAAAAAGTCAGGCATTTCCAATAATGAGATGAAATAAGGAGTAGATTGTAGAAAATGCAAAACATCAATCAATAGAACAACATAGAATTATTATTAAGAGATACATCAGGGATGACTTCTCTTTTCTCTTGAGGACCAGATGTTTGTTTTCTATTGTCAGACCATTTACTGACTCTTGGTGCAGAAATTTGGTGTTTTGGACAAAACAAAGTCTAGGTCTAAGCTGATAGCAAGTCACAGTGCTTCAGTTCCCAGAAAAAAAAACATTAACTTAATAGGTGCCTGCATGGAGCCACTCTTCATTTCTGAGCTCCGAGAATAAAGACAGGGTCCTCGGCTACACCTGGCAGGATTTTCTGTCTACACTTTCTATTTCTTATCCAAACCACGGCTCCACCTCAAAACAGCAAATGTTATGTCTAGGGAACCTTGCTTGGTAGAGGATGGGAACTTGAACATCTGTTTTTTTCATTGCAGGTAAATGCTGTAGTGCCAGCCTGAAGCGTAAAAGTTGCTCTCCCCAGTGCCCTCCCACCCCAGGGAACTGGTGCTTATTGCACCAGAGGCATTACATCTCCCTGCACGTGGTTGTTTTCAGGCACATGACAGGCTGAGGGAGACCCAAGTTTAAATTCCACCTCCAGATTAAGCAGACAGAAATCTGAAGCTGCATCTTCATCCCAAGAAGTTGCCCTGTTTACTAAGCATTTTGGAGAGCAGATCTGTCTGGATTTTAATGCAAATACTGAAAGATCTCCATTTTGTCTCAGGATAATTTCAAAATAGATTTTGTAAACTTTTTTTTTTCTCCAGTAACAAATTATTTTTTGTCAGCTCACAGTGGAGCCAGGCTTCTCTAACCCAGACCTGCTCACACACCCCTTCCCCACTTCTTTTTCATTATCTCCTTTTCTGCTCATCAGTCTAATCCATCTTTCACTCAGCCTCTTCCCCCCTCTCTTTTCCTTCATTCCTTACTCTGTCCATTTTCAAACAGCAGTAGCAATATCCTCACTATTACTGACAGTTTCCATCTGGTTGCTATCTCCCCATGCTAGCTGTAGTCTGGGAAACTCTCCATGTTGTCCTCTTCCCCTCACCATTTCCTTTGCGGCTCTGGCAGGAATGGCTAGCGCTCTTCAAACAACTGGCGAAGTAATGAGACAGGACGATCATTTCTGCCCAGATATCTACACTGATCCATACCCACAGCCTGAAATATTTCTGTTCCAACGTTACCAGCAGAACTCGTTTTCGACAGCTTCCCTTTAAACTTTTTGTTTTAGTTGCTTGAATCAATCTCTGCAGTTTAGACTCTAGCTCATATCAAATGTGCCTAGTTATTAGCGAAGTTAAAAGACCCATTTCAGCTTCATTTCAATTTCTTTTACAAGTAAATTTTGGCACACTAGAATGAGAGACAAAATATTTAGTATGTGTCCCTCTGCATTGTGGGGTTGTCTAAGGAACTGCTGTTGCTGAGAACACACAGAATTAGCCCTTTGGCTTTGTATTTAATTTATAAATGATAAAAGCAATTAAAACACACGTATCTGTGATCTCCCAGATATGCTGCTGTCTTTAAGTGGAATTAATCTGAGGTCCCCTATGCGTGCCCATTTAGGTACAGATATTTATGTGCGTACATGTGACAGGTAAAAATGCATGCACACACAGAGAATAATTTTATGCATCTCCTATGTCTGCTGCAGGATAGTAACACAATTAAGTCACCATGACCGAGACAATTATCCGTACAGTAAGTAAAATGAGATGTCCACAGTGTGCTGAGGAGTTTTTAAACATGTGGGAATAAAGTACAGAAACTCTGTAGAGTCATGCAGCTAATGAGCAATAAATACACACTGGCACACCCTCATCAATTTTAAAGTCTTGGTATGAAAAGAATGTAATTAATTAAGATATGTTGATTTATAAGAGGTGACATAACAAGATGGATAGAGAAATCTTTTCCCTCCAATCTGTCATGGTTTCTTTCTAGAAGACGGCCCAACATGTGACAATGCCCTCCTTGGACATTCATAAAGAAATCAGCTTAAGTTTTCTTTTGTTTTGCTTTCCCCCACTATCATAAGGAATACAGACTTCCTTTTAAACCCCTATTTGAATTTGGCACAATTATATTTAAAGCAAAACAGTTCTAAAAACATAAAAGAAAAAAAAAAAGCTGAAAAAATATATTTAGAAAAATCCTTTCCACTTTTTTACTGTATTACGTTTCTGCACATTGAAACATACACCCTGTTTCCCTACCCCCCAACCCCCCCAGCTTAAGTCAGATGACTTTTTTGTAACTTGGCATACAGAGAGTCTGGTATAAGACAGGACTGTAACATTTGTTGAGTCAAGATGTTTAATTTTTTTCACTCACATAATGATCCTTTTTTCCCTCCAGCCACTTGAGTTTTGTTTATGTTGCTTGAGCCCTAAACTAATACATGAATTCTCTTCACTGCCAAGATGATGACTTCGGCACCAGGCTTGATGAGCCAAAGAGCCACATTCACTTTTAAGGATAGAGGCTATTTTAAAAGACTTTTTTTCCAGTTGTGACAAATTAAATGCATTAAAGGAAACAACTGCTGTTGCGAGAGCTACTGGACTTCAAGGAGGAACTGGGAGAGTTTTATTTTCTTTGCAAGCACTTGACTTTTGCTAGGGGGCACTTTGCTTCTGTGCCAACTCTGGCTTATATTTTATTATTCTTAGAACAAAAGGTTGCAGTAATTAGAATTGGGGAAATTGTGCTCAAAGAAACTGAGTCATCAGATAAATTTGATACCATTAAGTGGTTATAAAAGGAGGGATTTTTAAAAAGAAGAAAAAGTGCTCCAATATACTGGTTTTACCCCGTCAAGAAAAGATGAATGAGAAGTACAGCTACTTTCACTCAGGCTAGACATGTAAACCTTGTACTTAATGACTGATGAGCAAAATTTTTTCTCTTCCAAGTGCAGATGGGCAAATTCTTCCTAATTACAAAACATAAGAAAATCTAATTTTACCAACAGAAAGCAGGGCAATGTCCAAATGTTTCCCAAGCAAGAGCTTTAGGTGCTGTTAAAGAAAAAAAAGCCAAACAACATTTCTTATAATGTGATCCATATTCTACCACATGCACATTTAATATAAAAGTTATGTTTGATATATACCGCCTTAGCATTTTTCTATTTTAACTGAAAGCCTTTTGTTCTGTCAAGATTATAGTAGGATTTGCTTTCATTTTTCATGATGTTTCACTCAATACATCACTAACATTAGCAGGACTTAATAAGCGCCCACCTTCTCCTTCCCCCACCCTGCCCGGGGTCTTTTGATGCATATTCTTCAAGAATCTTCAGATGTTGGATGCTGACTGAAAAGTGGCCTCTCTGTACCCTGGTATCAGGGATAACGATGAGGACGAGTCTGTAAAATACTGTGTGGTGCTAGCAAGCACAGTAAGCAAAATGTTTTGCAGCTTTAAATTCTGCCCTTGGTATGGTCTCTGTAATGGGCTTCCCTTCCTCCTTTTCTCTGTTGCAGATTCACATCTGTTTCTCTGCATTTTGAAACTGTGTTCATTTTTCACTGCTGCCCTTTGTCCCACACTTACTAGCTCTCGCCAAGGGCTTCATTTCACTTATTCAATAAGTGAGAGGCACTGCAGACTAGAGAGAGCTTTAGGACAAAGCTCAAACTTCTATTAGGCCTCAACAAAAATGTTTTTGTTCCCTATCAAGGAACTTTTTCCTATTGCTTGTTGTTGGCTGGCATTGTTTTTTTCTCTTTCTTGTTAATTAATATTTTTAGTTTGTAGAAAATTGCTCAAACAGCTTGCAATTTCACTTTTACAAAACTTTAAAACAAATAAAAAGAAAATAGGTGCAGCACGAACCTGGAGTATTTGTTTCTAGACAAACTTTCTGCTAGAAAACCCCATTTGTCCTTCATCCTTTTATGTCAGCAGTCGCTGGCTGTTTCTGCAAATACAGTGCATTTTTGCTACCGAGATCCCGGTTTCTTTATACGTCTGTGCTTGTGTAAGCGCTCCGTTAAGGTACATTTTCACGTCTCACTGGCTCGGTGCACGTGGTGCTGGGAGCCGGGTGGGACTGCCTGGAAAATGCCTCCCAAGTCATCCCGGGCAGCCTCGGGGCTGCTCGCTCCAGCACGGCGCCCGGAGGACACGCTAATTGCTGCGTTGTGCCACCCAGCACAACTAAAGAGAAGGGACCAGGCACGTACGTTTCCCCAGCACAAGATTTCTGACCTGTTAAAAAGTTTGTCACATGCTTTTGCTAATCTAAACCAAAGAGCTCTTCTTCAGAGAAGGAAAAACAGGGATAGAGCTCCTGACAATTTTGTACTAACAGCTTAGCGTCTGCACATGAAATTATTTAACTTTTGTGGCTACGTTCATTATGCCACAAGCACAAGTCAAGTACAATTTTGCCACTAAATCATTGTCCCACTATGGTGCCGGTATTATAAACTCCCTCGTAAAACCATGAGGTTCAGGAGCGATTTCCAAGCGTACATTGCTCAGCCCAAAATTACTGATGCTCTCTATTTGCAACCCATTTTTTCCCTTGCCATATTTCTTTAAAGGCAGCCTCCCCCTCTTTGAAGCTCATCTGATCCGATGGTCTCGAGTACCCCTGATACTTACATATGTTTCATTAGCAATTACATTCTGTTTTACAGCTTGAAGCTTTAAAAGGCTTAGAACATAAAAGTCAACAACACATGTACTTTTATAACCACTACGTCTAAGGAGAAAGTAAAGAATGACAGCAAGTTTTATGTGTTCGCTGGTTTAGCGAGCCTCTCCTCCAGCATTTACGCGAATATTCCCGGGGCCAACAAAAAAACCCCGTGGGAAACCCCGGGTGCTGTACCCGCACCTTCGGGTGGGCTCCAACCGCGCTTTCTCTGCGAGGTGAAACAATTTCAGAAGCACAGGGTGAGGCGTGTCTCACATCCCTCACCATTCCCATTTAATCCGTGATTTTTTCTGTCGTTAACGCGAAGCTCACATCTCATCTACCCCGCTAAGTTCTGTGGTGAATGCTTTGTGTAATTAAGAGCCGACACCTGCGTTCCTCGTCAGCAGCACAGTCCTCGCGCTGCAGACGCACACGAGTGGAGCGAACAGCCAGCAATTATCCGTCTACTTTGCTTTTGCTTAGGTATTTGCTATTGCATTTTCCTGCGTGTCCGATACCTGTGAATTTGCTGGTTGGTCCACGTCATCGCAGCCGGTGAGGTTACGCTGTTTGGTTTAGGGTCTGCCTGTTCTGCCAGCGTTATCTTCATACCCCAGCCGCATTTGGAGCCTCCTGACTTTCTCAGCTTTTGTTTGCTGCAGGAGCTTTAAGTGTGGATGGGCTTTTCAAGGGCAGCCCAACTATATTTACACTTGTTTCAGTCTCTGGTAATTTAAGCCATAAGTCAAAGTGAACAACTGGTGACATTAATGAGGCATCAGAAGAATGAAATCGGTGGTAACTTGTGTCCCATGGGAGGGGTGCTGATGATGGAAGAGGGAAACTTAATATTTGTGAAATTAAATAATACTGGATAAACAAGAGGTCTAAAACAGACTGTATCCATCTTTTTAATTATTTAGGGGGATATTTTTTTTTTTAATAGAACTGGACTGTTAAAAGAATTTCTATTTTCCCCACCCTCCTATGGGACCCAGCAGGCATGATACTAAATGCCTTAACACTGCCCTTAGAGGGTAGAGGCTTAATTGCACAAAGCATCTTTCTCTGGAGATCTGAATTCAAATTAATGTCTTGCTCTTCAGGTGCTACGCAGCACAAACTTGCGATGTCGCAGTCGCAAGGGAATTCAGCATGTAGTCAGCAGCATCTGCTGGAGGGATGCCCGCGGCTCAGAGCGCCCACAGGGACGTGATAGCTCTGCGCTTCGACAGGACCACCCACTGTCATGCAGGGATGGGTAAACCGGGAGAGAGGAGGAAAGGGGTGAAGCAGAACTTGAAAGGCAGAAACAGCAGCCTTGTCCGAGTACCTCCGGGTGGTCACCAAAGCCAGAAGAACTCCTGAACCCATTTCAGAGACCTTAAGGAGTCATGGATCAGGTTCTTCAATACGGGACCTATATTAGATTGGAAGTTATTTTTTTTTTTTTTTCTTTTTTTTTTTTTTAACATATATATATATATATATGGAGAGGCGAATTCCTATAATTCTATCATTTGGCTGCTTTCCCCAACACCACAACAGATCTTTACAGCCCTCTTTGCACTTGTTGAGTTTGGTCAAAGGGTAGCTGCATTTCACTTTGTGGCATTAAAATAGTTAAAAGGAGAAAAAGGAAAACAAAACAAAGCACATCTTTGAGAGTAAGTGGCTTTCAGTTCTAGTTCTACTCCATCCAAGGTCGTAATGTTTACTCTCCAAATTGCCAGATTCTGCCCACCGCTCCCTGTCCCTGCCTCCTACCCCCGCTCCTCATCCGAACAAATCGGCACATGAATATTTACAAAGATGCGGAAGAAGGTAATTGTCCCCCGAGTTCTTTTCAATTGAAATATCATTTCAAGCTGGAATCATGTTAAAGATAATTAAAAAGGATTCCAAAGGGACAAACCCATCCCCAGCTCACCCGTACGGCAGCACAATGGGCCACCACTGTGCAGGCGAGCAGGCCTGATGGCACTTTATTTAACACGTCTATCTCGCCTTGATGAGCAGCTCGTATTGTGAATCGCGAGGAAGACGTAGCGCAGGACAAGCAGTGCTGACAGACACAGTCTGTGGCTGTTCATAAAAGGGAAACAGCGAGGGCTCTCTGCAGAGCAGGGCACTGTCCCACTCCGTCGCAGCATGGAATCGATATGTTTCTAGATGAATTCACCGGGGAAGTTTGGAGGGGGCAGGGGGAATAGGAAGCTTTATGCACTGATAAAAACTGCAGCAGGAACCAGCATCACCCTGCTAGCAAACTTTGCCAGGAGCAAAGATAAGCCGGGCTATTAAATCATACTGCTGGTTTCTCCCTCTGCAAGATATTTATGCCAATGTGCAGAGTTTTTTTTAAACCGTGCCCTCTATTAGCACTTGCTTTCATTCAAATTAGGGCCGCAATAAAGACAAATGA